>NC_138204.1:1597576-1654532 GCF_964194415.1 Vipera berus | reverse complement strand
CCTCCCTTCCAGCACTGATGATGTTGCCTAGTTGGGTCATGAAACATCTCCAAGAAAACCACCCAGCTCAGAGAGCACCAAGGACCCCACAGATCTCCTCCTGCTCCTCCTCCTCCTGCTCCTCCTCCTCCTCCTCCTCCTCCTCTTCCTCCTCCTCTCCCAAACCCTCCTCCCTTCCAGCACTGATGATGTTGCCTAGTTGGGTCATGAAACATCTCCAAGAAAACCACCCAGCTCAGAGAGCACCAAGGACCTCACAGATCTCTTCCTCCTCCTCCTCCTCCTCCTCCTCCTCCTCCTCCTCCTCCTCCTCCTCCTCCTCCTCCATGCCAAATCCATTTCCTTCAAGCACTGAGGATGCTCCCTAATGGGGAAACTGCCAGAAAACAGCCAGGCTCAGAGACCACCAAGGACCCCACAGTTCACAGGTTGTCCAGCATTGCCTGCTCGTTTCCTTCCCCCAGCCAGGTACCCTCTAGAGTCCGGCTGGACTACAACACCCACCATGTACAACACCACCCACAATCAGCCAGCAGAGGGACGAGGGCTGGAGAAAACTCACTTGTGCAAGGGGGCTGCATGTCAAAGTGGGGGTGTCAGTGAGGGAACCCGCTCTCCTTTCCCCTCAGGCCAAAGAGCAGCCCAGGGTGGGTTTGCCCGCCCTTCCCGAGTGTCCTTGCACAGTGTCTCTTTTCCAGAGAGCAGGACAAGGAAGTGTGACCCTTGCAGGAATCTCCTCTTGGGTCGACCCAGGGCTCTGGGCTGGGAGGTTCTGCCTCCTGCTACACTGTCATGTCTCCAGGGTCCTGCAGCCTCCCCGCTTCCCAGGCCTCCAATCCACCCGAAGGGAAGGCAGTGTGTGTGTGTGTGTGTGTGTGTGTGTGTGTGTGTGTGTGTGTGTGTGTGTGAAACAGTGGGGCTCTGGCAGATTGGGAGGGGAAGAAGAGCGGAAAGATTTTCCAAGGCTGCAAAAGGATAGAAGGGAAGATCCTGCCTGGAGCAATGTTTGTCCAGCGTTGAAGTTCGGCTGCAAAGGAATGAACACACACACACACACACACACACAGAGAGAGAGAGAGAGAGAGAGAGAGAGAGAGAGAGAGAGAGAGAGAGAGAGAGAGAGAGAGAGAGAGAGAGAGAGAAGACAATAAGATAGGAAACAGAAGCCTCTTTTGCTGGAGAAGAAAGCTTTGGAAAAACTGCAGGGTAAAATAACACAGGAATGCTGGCTGAGGAATGCTGGGAGTTGAAGTCCACAAGTCATCAAAGGGCCCAGTTTGAAGAGCCCTGTTTGAGAAAAATATTCCTTTATCTTCTCTACAGATCCATCCCCCGTCCCCCAATTCCACAGAGCAGAACCCAAAACAATATGACTGGCAGAATGTCTCTCTTTTCGCACCCGTTTCCGAGCCCGCCGACTCGCTTAGTGACTGTTCAAAGTTACAAGGGTGCTGAAAATAGTGACTCACGGCCGACATTTACACCGACGATCGTTGCGGCATCCCTGTGTCCTGGGATCAGAATTCGAATGCTTGGCAATGGACTCCTATTTATGACGGTCGCAGTGTCCCGGTGTGGGAAGTCAGCCCCACCCCCCCCACCCCCTGGGAAAAAAATATATTTTGGGGAATATTAAAAGGCAGAATATTATATTTCCCCAAAGGATCTTCAAGGCAGAAACTTCTCCCCTCACCCCCCAGCCAGACAACTCAGCAGAAACCAGCTCTGTAGAAATGCAGATGTGATAATCCATTCAGGAAGGTTGGAGGCTTCCAGCTAGAAGCTTAGGAAGACGAAGACCCCCTAAAATCTACATACCCCACACAAAGTCTAAGACAGGACCTAATAGGATTAACCCACCAATGCCAAAGGGGCACTGTGGGAAGTCAGCCCCCCCCCCAGAGAAGGAAATATTAAAAGGGCAGAAAAAATATATTTCCTCAAAGGATCTTAAAGAGGCAGAAAAGCACGCCCAGTTTTTTTTCTTAATAGCCCCAAGTCTCCCTCCCCCAAGCGGAAACCAGCTCTGTAGAAATGCAGATGTGATAATCCATTCAGGAAGGTTGGAGGCCCCCAGCTAGAAGATATAGAAGACCCCTAAAATCCACATACCCCACCCAAATTCTAAGACAGGGCCTAATAGGATTAACCCACAGATGCCAAAGGGACTCAGGTCAGAATACATGACACAGGAAATACAAAGCCTCAAACAGGAACAGGAAACAACTCCAAACAAAAGGCTCCAGAGGGTATAAAAACCCACTCCCTACATGTGCTCGACCCTTTTTTTTCTTCCAGAGCCCTCTTCCTGTCTGGCTCTGCTCTTCAATAAACTGCAACCTTCTTTCTAAAGCAGTCGCCGTGTCGTTTATTCCCGGCTTGGACGGGACCGTGATGAAGATTTTTCTTTCAACATCGGGGTCACGTGATCCCCCTTGGCTACCTCCCGACAAGCAAAGTCAACGGGGGGGAGGGGAAGCCAGACTCACTTCAGGACTGCAGTGACTCACTTAACAACTGGGACAAGGAAGGTCGTAACATGGGGCAAAACTCACTTCACACACGCCTCGCTTAGCCGCAGAAATTTTGGGCTCACTTGTGGTGATAAAGTTGGGGACTGCCCGTACATAAATCATAATTATTAACCAGTGGAACAATCTGCCACCTGAAGCGGTGAATGCTCCAACTCTGGAAGTTTTCAAGAAGAGACTGGACAGCCATTTGTCTGAAATGGTATAGGGTTTCCTGACTGAGCGGGGGGGGTTGGACTAGATGACCTCCAGGGTCCCTTCCAACATTATTATTATTATTATTATTATTATTATTATTATTATTATTATTATTATTATTATTATTTATTTATTTATTTTATTTAATAATATTTCTATACCGCCCTTCTCCCTGAGGACTCAGGGCGGTTCACAGGGCAAGAGTAAATTACAAAATACAAATATTAAAAAGAAATTAAATGATTGCCCAATTTTAAAACAATTGATATACAATTATAAAACCCCAAAGATAAAATTAAGAATACAAAAAATAAAAAAACCCACCAATCCCCATCAGGCTAGGCCGGCTTGTACAAACAAAAACGTCTTGAGATCGCGACGAAAGGAGCGAAGATCGGGCGCCATCCGGAGCTCTACCGGTAACTGATTCCACAGCTCCGGAGCGCCCACAGAGAAGGCTCTCCCCCTGGGGGCCACCAATCGACATTCTCTGATCGGTGGCACCCTGAGGAAGCCCTCTCTGTGAGAACGCACAGGGCGCAGGGAGCTTGATGCCGGCAGCAGATGTTCCCTGAGGTACTCCGGCCCCCTGCCATGGAGGGCTTTGAACACCATTACTAGTACCTTGAATCTCACCCGGAAGGCAACTGGTAACCAATGCAGCTCACGGAGCAAAGGTGTAACGTGGGAGTATCGGGAGACTCCCAACACAACTCTCGCGGCTGCATTCTGTACCAGTTGGAGCTTCCGGGTGGTCCTCAAGGGCAGCCCCATGTAGAGAGCATTGCAGTAGTCCAGACGAGAGGCCACGAGCGCATGAGTGACCGTGCATAAATCATCCCGGCTTAGATAGGGCCGCAACTGGCGCACCAGGCGAACCTGGGCGAAAGTCCCCCTAGTCACAGCTCCTATATGGTCTTCCAAGGTGAGCAGTGAATCTAGGAGGACTCCCAAGTTGCGAGCCCTATCTACGGGGGGTAATAGTTCACCCCCCATAGCAAGAGGTGGAATGTCCGAATAAACCCGGGATGAAGGTATGCAAAGCCACTCAGTCTTGTCGGGGTTGAGTTGAAGTCTGTTCCTCCCCATCCAGACCCGAACCGCCTCCAGGCAACGGGACATCACGTTGAGGTGTTGCCCTCCTGTCAACACTGACTGCGAACGTCCCTGGAGATAGGAGGAGAACCACTGTAAGACCGTGCCTCCCACTCCCAATCCCCTGAGACGCCGCAGCAAGATACCATGGTCGATGGTATCGAAAGCCGCTGAGAGGTCTAATAGGACTAGAACAGAGGAATGTCCCCTGTCCCGAGCCCTCCAGAGATCATTCACCAGCGCGACCAATGCCGTCTCCGTGCTGTGCCCGGGCCTGAAACCCGATTGGTACGGGTCTAGATAATCCGCTTCATCCAGGACCAGAGGGAGCTGATGTGCCACCACACTCTCAACAACCTTCGCAAGAAAGCGAAGGTTGGAGACAGGACAGAAGTTATTCAATACAGCTGGGTCCAAGGCAGGCTTCTTGAGGAGGGGCCTCACCACCGCCTCTTTCAAGACGGCGGGGAAGCTACCCTCGTTCAAAGAAGCCGATATAACTGCCTGGAACCAGCTGCGTGTCCTCTCCCGGGCTGCATAAACCAGCCAGGAAGGGCACGGGTCCAATAAACATGTGGTGGTGCTCAGCCTCCCCATGATCCTGTCCACTTCCTCCGGAGTCACAGAATCAAACTCATCCCAGGTGGTATCGACAAGACCGCCCGTGTCCTGATCGCCAGACTCTGCCCAGTCAGAGTCCAGACCGGTCCGAATCCGAGCGATTTTGTCCGACAGATGTTGGTTAAACTCCTCGGCACGACCCTGCAAGGGATCCTCCCTCACCTCCTGATTTAGGAGGGAGCGAGTCACCCTAAACAGGGCGGCCGGGCGATTATCTGCGGATGCGATAAGGGTGGCGAAGTGGTTAGACCTCGCCTCCCTTATCGCAGCGAGATAAGACCTAATGTGGGCTCTTAGTCGCAATCGGTCGGATTCGGATCGGCTGGATCTCCAACCGCTCTCTAGGCCCCGTCTCCGACGCTTCATCTCCCGGAGCTCCGCAGAGAACCATGGAGCTCGACGGGATCTGCACCGGGTCAGGGGCCGCAGGGGTACAACTCGGTCAAGAGCCTCAGTGGCCGTCCTTTCCAAGGCTTCCACTAAGGCATCTGCCAAGCTGTGAGCAAGGGAGGCAGGTGGGGACCCCAGCGCTGCTTGGAATCTATCAGAATCCATTAAGCGTCTGGGGCGGTACCATTTAATTGGTTCCATACACCCACGGCGGGGGGTGGCAAAACGGAAGACCAGCCGCAGGAGATGATTATCGGTCCATGACAGGGGCATAATAATTGGAGAGCCCCCACCAAGATCATCTAACCACCGTCCAGATAAGAAAACTAAGTCAAGGGTGTGGCCTCCCTCATGAGTCGGTCCCAAAATTACTTGCGTCAGGTCCATGGCCGTCATGGAAGCCATGAACTCCCGAGCCAACTCAGATGATCCTCCCAGCGATGGTAGATTGAAGTCCCCCAAAACTATAAGTTTCGGGAACTCAATCACCAGCCCAGAGAGGACATCGAGCAGCTCAGGCAGGGCTGCTGCTGCGTGACTAGGCGAAAGGTACACCAGCAGCAAGCCCAACTGCGCACCAGGGCCGCATCTCAGAAAGAGAGACTCACACCCGACTATCTGGGGAACGGTGGCCTCCCGCGGACACAAGGTCTCCCTCATAACAACAGCCACACCCCCACCCCTACCTTGAGCTCGAGGCCGGTGTAGCACCCGGAAACCTGGTGGGCAGAGGTCAACCAGAGGAATCCCACCCTCTGGGCCCAACCAAGTCTCCGTGATGCAAGCCAGGTCCGCCTGCTCACCCTCGACCAAGTCGCGGACGAGAGGAGCCTTATTAGCGACAGACCTGGCATTCAAGTACACCAGCCGGAGCTCGGGAGGCTGCACACCCTCACTCCCGGGACCTTGGGGCGGAGCCAGAGGGTCGGAGTGCCCCACCGCTTGTAAGCAGCGGAGAGGCCTTCCCTGAGATCGATACGGCCCTCTGCTCCTACATCTGCTGCCATACCCTGATGTCGTGGGAATAGGTAACCCCACGACCAGCCCTGAAGCCCCGGAGGCAACCGACCCCCGCTCCTCCCCCCTAATTATTATTATTATTATTGTTGTTGTTGTTGTTGTTGTTGTTGTTATTGTTGTTTTTTTGTTGTTGTTTTGTTGTTATTACTATTATTATTATTATGTTGTTATCATTATTAAAATAATGAAATGTGCTTCACCCCCTCCTGTCTCCACCAGGTGGCGCCAGACGCAGCTGCAGCAGGGCAGAGGCGGGGGGGGGGGGGGAACTGGCATTGCCATTCCTACTCTGTCTGTAGCTTGGCAGAGGCTCCTGTGGCAATCCTGGTTAAAACCTTGTCTGCGCATCTCAGCAAGGGCTGCCTGCGCTTCCGTGGCCAGCTGAAGAGACCGCTTTTTGCAAGGAAACCGGCTCAGGAGATCCAAAGCTGTGAACTTCTTTTCCCCAGAGGGGGGGGGAATCCCTTCTTGCTAAGAGAAAAATGCTTTTCCGGGGTGGGGGGAGGAGAAGGGTTGAGTTTTTTCCGAGTCTGTGCTGTGCAGAGCCGAGGAGGAGCAGGAGGGGGATCGGGCAGGAGCCACGTTTACAGAGAGTGGGGCGGTGGGGTCCCAAGCCTGCCAGCGAAGATGTTTTATTGGGACAGGAGCGGAGAGGTCCAGGCACTTCCCAGCATCCTCCTGCAAGTCTCTCTCTCTCTCTCTCTCTCTCTCTCTCTCTCTCTCTCTCTCTGTGTGTGTGTGTGTGTGTGTGTGTGTGTGTGTGTGTGTGTGTGTGTGTCTTTTCTTGGTCTTCAGCCTGAGCTCAGGGTTGACTGGGCCTTGTCTTTTGGGTCATTCCTCAATGGGAACCTTGGGGAGATGTTTTACTACTCTAAGATAGAAGAGAATATTTGTAGCTCTTGGGGGCAGGAGGAGGAGGAGGAGGAGGAGGACTGGGGAATCCTTGGTGCTCTCTGAGCTTGATTGTTTTCTTGCAGACATTACCAAAGTAGGGAACATCATCAATGCTGTTCAATGTGGGACCCACAGTCCTCCTCCTCCTCCACTCCACAAACCCTTCTTGCACTGATGATGGTCCCTAGTTGGGTCATGAAACATCTGCAAGAAAACCACCCGGCTCAGAGAGTCCTCCTCCACTCCACAACCCCCACTCCATTGTAGCACTGATGCTGCTACCTAGTTGGGTCATGAAACGTCTGCAAGAAAGCCATCAAGCTCAGAGAGTAGCAAGGACTCCATAGTCACTGTCCTCCTCATCCTCCTCTCTGCAATCTCCACAGCCTTCTAGCACTGATGATGTTATGTAGTTGGGTAGTGAAATGTCTACAAGAAAACAACCAAGCGCAGAGACCACCAAAGACCCCACAGTCTTCCTCCTCCTCCTCCTCTTCCTCCTCCTCCTCCTCTTCCTCCTCCTCCTCCTCCTCCCTTCTAGCACTGATGACGTTCCCTAGTTGGGTAGTGAAATGTCTACAAGAAAACAACCAAGCACAGAGACCACCAAGGACCCCACAGTCCTCCCCCTCCTCCTAGCACTGACGCTACCTGGTTGGGTCATGAAACATCTGCAAGAAAATGAGAGAGACAGACAGACAGACAAAAAGAGGGAGACAGGAGAGACAGACAGAGAGACAGAGAAAGAGAGACAGAAAGAGAGAGAGACTTGATAGAGACTTTGTTCTTCTCTATCCCCACTCATAGGGACGCGGTGGCTCAGTGGGTTAGGACGCTGAGCTTGTCGATCAGAAGGTCGGCAGTTTGGCGGGTCGAATCCCGAGTGCCGCGTAGCAGAGTGAGCGCCTGTTACGCGTCCCAGCTTCTGCCAACCTAGCAGTTCGAAAGCACGTAAAAACGCAAGTAGAAAAATAGGGACCGCTCCTGTGGGAAGGTAACAGCGTTCCGTGCGCCTTTGGCGTCTAGTCATGCCGGCCACAAGACCACGGAGACGTCCTTCTTTTACAGAAGACCAGAGTAACAGGATTGGAAGGGACCTTGGAGGTCTTCTAGCCCAACCCCCTGCTCAAGCAGGAGACCCTAGACCATTCCAGACAAGTGACTGTCTAGTCCCTTCTTCAAGACCTCCAGCAATGGAGCACCCACAACTTCTGAAGGCAACTTCTGTCCCATTGGTTGATTGCTCTGTTAGGAAGTCTCTCCTTAATTTTAACTCGCTTCTCTCCTTGGTCGGTTTCCCTCCGTTGCTTCTTGTCCTACTTTCAGGTGTTTTGGAGAAGAGCTTGACTCCCTCTTCTTCGGGGCAGCCCCTGAGATACTGGAAGACTGCTATCATGTCCCCACCACCACCACCACCAGTCCTTCTTTTCTCTAGACTGGCCATACCCAATTCCTGCAACCGTTCTTCATATGTTTCAGTCTCCGGGCCTTTAATCCTCTTCGTTGCTCTTCTTTGCACTTTTTCCAAAGTCTCCACCTCTTTTTTCTAACGCGGTGGCCCAAATTGGATGCAGGATCCGAAGGCTTTATAAAGCGGTACCTTTTTACCTTTTTACCATCATGGTGCCCATCAGGTGTGTCAGACCAATGACCATGACATTTGGGGGTGGGGGGGACAGAGTCCTGGTCTAGTCCTGGGGAACCGTGGTTTAATTGATGGGATAAAAGCAAGCCATTCCTTTCATTGCTCTGCTGCCTTGTCTGTTCATATAGCCAAAAGGCGCTAAAAGTAATCATTCCCCCAAGCCATAATTAAAAGCATCTCCAGCTGAATTAACCATAATCTAACATAAGTGAACAAGGGAGAGGGGTGGGGAGGGAGGGAGAGGATAATTGTAGAAGCCGGAGACGAAATGGCCATGAAAGGCGAAATATATACAATTAGCTCCAGTGAATGTGTATCTGCTCAAAACACAATCCAGGTGACTCACTTCCAGGTAAGTGCCTAGCTGTGATTGCATGATAAATGTCGGTGGTCCTTGCTGGAAACACAAGCTCCGTCTAAGAGCCAGGTAAATTAATACCTCCAGGGCGGCAGGAAGTCTTCAGCGGTGGAAACACCTGGAGAAGTTTGTCTCACTTAGAAAGGCAAGAACATTAAGATTTGGTGTATCTGGGGAGTCTGTAGGATGTGGTCAAAAAAGTCAAAAGAAGGCTAACAGAGGGCCCTGCTCCCCCCCCACACAAACACAGCAAGAGTTCTACAGGTGTTTATTCCCCCAAACAGGTCCTCAGAAAGCATCCCCACGGCACAGGTGCAGATTGCAAATACAGCACGGCAAGAGTTGCTGGGTAACCGAGTCCAATGGGCGCGCACGAAGTCCAGGAAAGAAGTCTGAAGCGGCTCAGGACACAACAGCACCAGCACACAAGACATGGAACTGGGCAGGTTGCTCAAGTGATGCTCAAGTCCTCGTGGCGGGATAGGCGACGCCGATGCAGCTCGTGTGTAGCCTTGCTGACCGGCGTTGTGCCTGCCTCCTCTCTGCTCTTTGTGTCCTTGGATCAGGAGGAAGAGTGGACTCCATCTCCTCTTCATTGCTAATAGGTGGCAGATGGAAAAGATAATCAAGCAACGAATCAGTAAACACCTAGAGGCAAACAATGGTATAGGTCCTCCTGCTTGAGCAGTGTGTTCTGTACCAGCCTACTACCGGCCCTGCAGAAAAGGCAGGGACAACCCCTTTACAAAAAGGAAAGAGGCTGGAACTAAGCCTGCCAAATTTATTGACATAAAACAGAGCAAAACAAGACACCAACCATGGAACAGGAGTTATTCAAGCGGTTGCCTTCAGCAAACCAGCCCTCCCACACATTCCCCTTTTATACAGTTCAGGGCGTGGCTTCTCTCTGCCTCCTTCCGAGGTGCCCCATTGCCTTCCTCTGTTTACTCCTGATTGACTGCCTCCTGCGTCGGGCGTCCTTGAACAGGGCCAGCTGTGGGTCATCTTCATCCACGCTGTCAGGCTCACACAGCTGGGTCTGTGTAGTGACCCGATGGGAGGGGCCTGGCTGAGAGCTCTGCAAAGCCTCAGAACTGTTTATTTATTATTTATTTATTATTTATTATGGGACTTATATGCCGCCCTATCTCCCAGAGGACTCAGGGCGGCTAACAACAATAAAAAACCAACAGTACAAAAGTTAAGAAAAAAATTAAATAGCCCCAAATATTAATTACACAGTTAAAAATTAAAACTTTTAAAAACTGTCCTCTGCAGGCTCTCCAAACCCCTCCTCCTCCTCTGAATCGTCCGACCCAACTGCCGAACCCACAGGCTGACCCTGAATCACAACACAGTGGGCTAGACTAGAAGACCTCCAAGGTCCCTTCCAGCTCTATTCTATTCTATTCTATTCTATTCTATTCTATTCTATTCTATTCTATTCTATTCTATTCTATTCTATTCTATTCTATTCTATTCTATTCTATTCTATTCTATTCTATTCATTACCAAAAGCCAACATGAGTTTATCAAAAACAGATCATGCCAGACAAATCTTATTGCATTCTTTGACCAGGTGACAAAATTAATGGACCAGAGGAATGCTGTGGATATAATTTACTTGGACTTCAGTAAGGCATTTGATAAAGTAGATCACAACCTACTACTTGATAAGATAGAAAAATGTGGGTTAGACAGCATCACCACCAGATGGATTCAGAGCTGGCTGACCGGCCGTACTCAGCGTGGGGTCCTCAATGGACCTGCATCTACATGGAAGGAAGTGTGTAGTGGGGTGCCCCAGGGCTCTGTTCTGGGCCCAGTGCTCTTCAACATCTTCATCAATGATTTGGATGAGGGGATAGATGGGGAACTCATCAAATTTGCAGACGACACCAAGCTGGCAGGAATAGCCAATACTCCAGAAGATAGGCTTAAGATACAGGAGGATCTGGAGAGACTCGAACACTGGGTGCTATCTAACAAAATGAAATTCAATGGTGAAAAAAGTAAGGTTCTACATTTAGGCAGGAAAAATCAAATGCACAGGTATAGTATAGATGGTACCTTAATAGTAGTAACTGTGAGAGGGATTTCAGAGTCCTAGTAGACAATCACTTCAATATGAGCCAGCCGTGTGCTGCAGCTGCCAAAAATGCCAACACAGTGCTAGACTGCATTAACAGAGGGATAGAATCGAGATCAAGTGAAGTACTAATACTTTACAATGCTTTGGTAAGGCCACACCTGGAATACTGCATCCAGTTTTGGTCACCACGATGTAAAAAAGACGTTGAGACTCTAGAAAGGGTACAAAGAGGGGAGGAAAGGAAAAGGCCATCTAAACATACTTTGTGCGTGGATGGGCCTGTATTTTTCTAAAATTTAAGAATACCAGAAGGGAGTGAAACGCAAAACATATGGTAAAAATTTTTTTACTGAAAAGCAAAGGACAACACCCACCTGGAAAGTATACACTGAATAAATGTGTAATTTGAAAGGCAGATGCAACACTTCAAACCTCTATATTTAGAATTTCTCACCACCAAGGCGTCTGGGCCAATGTAAGAGGAAATACTTTGTGTATGAAACCAAAAAAGAGAAGCTGATTTTAATAAAAAAAAAAACCCACCCCCCAACTGGTGGAATTCTTCGCTTCTTGGGTTAATTCTTCAGCCGAGCTAAAATCCCCACAATTTAAATGCCCGTGATCCTGAGAAAAATGCCAAATAAGCAGTTCTCCAAAGGGTCTGTCCGGCAATGAGTAACAACAGTTAGATTCATTTCTTTTGCCGCCCTGTCTCATGATGCTTTCAGAAAAATGTACAATAAAACGATTATCAGGAACTGCGTTGGAAACTTTTGGCCAAAGCCTTCTGGCTCAACGGTGCAGAAACGAATAAAATCTGTTTGCCAACCATTGTTTTTTTTTTCCTTTGTTTTTTTCTCTCCATAAATTTCCCTTTCTGCAATCTGTTTTTGCGGTCTGGCTGGGTCTTGGATGCAGGGTGTCTTCAGAGAATGGTCCAAAAACTTGGTCAGTGGCCGGGTTGTTTTGGACCCGACGCCGCAAGCACCGTCACTTGGATACGAATTGATTGCAAGCACGCAGAAATGGCAGGAACTACATTCGTTCATTGGGATGCCTGTTTACTAATTCAATGCTCTCCTGAAATACAGGAAGCCCTTGATTTATGAATGTTCATTTAACAACTGTTTGGAGATATGATGGACTCCAAAAAAGGGAGGGAGGGAGGAGGAGGAGGAGGAGATGGATGATAACTGTGGGGTCCTTGCTGCTCTCTGAGCTTGGTGGTTTTCTTGCAGACATTTCATGACCCAACTAGGGTATTTATTTATTTATTTATTTATTTATTTTAATTCCATTTATATCCCGCCCTTCTCCGAAGACTCAGGGCGGCTTACAAGCTTAGCAGTAGCCTTCATTCTATGTATATGCCTGCTTATTAGGGCTTTCACACACACCCCAAGCGGCATTATTACAAAGTCAGCTTAATTGCCCCCAACAATCTGGGTCCTCATTTTACCTACCTGGGAAGGATGGAAGGCTGAGTCAACCTTGAGCCTGGTGGGATGCGAACCTGCACTAATTGCAGGCAGCTGGTGTTACTTAAGGAGGCATTAGCCCACTGCTCCACCAAGGTACATCGTCAGGGCTAGAAGGGAGGAGGAGGAGGAGGAGGAGGAGGAGGAGGAGGAGGAGGAGGAGGAGGAGGAGGAGGAGGAGGAGGAGGAGGAGGAAATGGACTGTGGGGTCCTTTTTTGCTCTCTGAGCCGGGTGGTTTTCTTGCAGACGTTTCATGACCCAACTAGGGAACATCATCAGGGCTAGAAGGGAATGGAGGGTTTGCTGTTTACATACACGGCCTGCCATGCCAGTGTTCGTAGTGGTTCCATGAATAGGCTGTTATTTACTGTTGTTTGTCTGAGTTCCTTGATTGGGGTATTGTTTAATCCTTGATGGCTGGCCTATTGTTAATCTTGGCGTTAATCTCTGCTTCTCAGGGTGCTGACTGCTGGTGAGGAGGCCGTTCCGGGTCTTTTCGCTTTTTGAATGGCGTGTAGCTGCGCTTGATCTCTGTGTGCCTGTGGATGGCTCCGGTAGCCGTGCCTCTAACTCGGCTCCTGTCCTGAGATCTGGAAAGCCTTCAGTTTGGGGTGATTGGCAGTTCCCATTTCAGATGGAGATCCCAGGATAGGTCCTGGCTGGGTGAGCCTCGTTTCCCCCCCCCCCCTGGGATTTGTACCGCTCCTGCTCAGTGTCCCCTGGCAGGATTTGGCCAGGTTGCTACAACAGGTTCCCAACGGCCTTTTGGTAACAGTCAAGGAGGCAAGTTTGCCGTCCCCCTTGAAGCAGAAATGTGGGGTACAGCAACACACACACACACACACACAGAGAGAGAGAGAGAGAGAGAGAGAGAGAGAGAGAGAGAGAGAGAGAGAGAGAGAGAGAGAGAGAGACTATCTTCATGGACTGCCCAGATCGGAAATGAGAAGGTCTTTCTCTCACATAACCCTCTCTTCCACTCCCCCCCCTCCTCTAACACACACACACACACACCGAAATACTCTCTCCAACCATTTCTGGCTTTTCTGCTTTCCGAAAATGCCCCTCCATTCAGTCTATCTTTTTCTTTCTTTCTCTCTCTTTCTCTTTTTCTTTCTCCTCTTTCTTTCTCTCTCTTTCTTTTTCTCTTTTTCTTTCACTCTGTCTTTTTCTTTCTCTCTCATTCTTTCTCTTTACTGTCTCTCTCATCTCTCTCTCTCTCTTTCTCTGTCTCTCTTTTTCTTTCTCTCTCATTCTTTCTCTTCTGTCTCTTTCTTTCACTTTTTCTTTCTCTCTCTTTTTCTTTCTCTCTCTCTTTCTCTCTCTTTTTCTTTCTCTCTCTCTTTCTTTCTCTTTCTCTTATTCTCTCTCTCTCTCTTTCTTTCTCTCTCTCTCTCTCTCTCTCTCTTCAAGGTCATCCTGGCCCAGCCTTCTGATCTCCCTTGTGTCTTCAGCTGTGTCTCTGGACATCAAGTCACCAAGCAAAAATGCTGGACCGCAGAGGGGAGGGGTGGGAGGGAAGAACCGGAGGGCAAGAGAAGAACAGAGAGCTTTTTTATGGACGGGACATGTCAGCCTGCCCTACCCAAACAGCAAACTCTGAATATGCCTTTCATGGGGGAAGAAGCTGAAAATTCAACTGGGGTGGGGGATGGGTGAGGGCTGAGAAGCTTCTGCAAGTCTCAGGAAGACCAAGGAAGAACATCTGAGGAGTGTCCTCTGGAGGTAACCAGCCTCAGCTCAGAGCTGCAGCCAGCGTAGGCATCTCCCATTTCTTCATCATGACTTGCTCTCCTTCTGCTTCCCTCAGCCTGCCCAACCTGGACGACGTTGGTGGGGAGAGAGGACGACGCTGAAGAATGAATTATTCAAAGCTTGAACTGTTTAAATCTGACGTTGGGGAGGTCTCCTTGGTTAGTGTCCATCTGTTCCTTCTTGTCCTGCCTTCAGGCGCTTTGGACAATAGGTTAGCCCCCCCCTCCTCTTTGTGGTAGCCCCTCAAATATTGGAAGACTGCTATCATGCCCCCCCCACCCCAGTCCTCCTTTTCTCTAGACTGGCCATTCCCAAATCCTGCAGCCGTTCTTCATATGTTTTTTTTTGTCTCCAGGCTTTTAATCATCCTAGTTTCTCTTCTTCGCACTTTTTCCAAAGTCACAGCATCTTTTTTTGTAATGTGGTAACCAAAACTGGATGCAGGATTCCAGGTGTGGCCTTGCTAAGCCTTTACAAAGCCGTACTCAAACGTAATGTGATTTTGATTCTTTGTCTCTGTTTATGCAACCAAGGATTGTATTAGCTTTTTTGGCTGCTGCCGCACACGGCCGGCTCATGCTTAACTGATCGTCCACTAGGACTCCAAGGTCCCTCTCACAGTCGCTGTTTTTGAGCTGGGTCTCACCCAATCTGTACTTATATCTTTGATTTTTCCTGCCTAAATGTAAAACTTTGCTTTTCTCCACATTGAAACTCATTTTGTTGGACAGGGCCCATTGTTCAAGTCTGTCAAGATCTTTTTGGATCCTGAGTTTGTCTTCTGGGGTCTTGACTACTCCTACCAGTTTGGTGTCATCTGCAAATTTGACGAGTTCCCCTTCTATTCCCTCAAGCAGGAGACCCTAGACCACTTTTGCATTGTGTACTCCAACTGGTTTGGGTTAACGTCAGCATCCGCAACACGCCGAAGTCCTGTTTGGATTGAGGCGCTCGGTAAACCACACAAATAAGCAACCGAAATTCCAGAGAACTCTGAGCGTTTGCATGACCTCTTCCTCGGGACTCGCGGGCTGGCTTCCAATGTTCTTGACTGGGATCAGAGGGGGTCAAGCAGAGCTCCCGAGTTCCCTTTTGGAAGACCCCTGGACCTCCCTCTGGGCGGTACGAAATGCTATAATAGCAGAGAATGCACATGGGTTGGGTTTTTTTTGAAAAAAAATATTAGATTTTATAGGGTTAAGGAGTGGGGTAAGGGGATGGGAATTAGGGTTAGGATACAGGAAAGGTTGGGGGTGAGGGTTAGGCTTACCCCCAATAACATTCAATATTTGGCAAACAGCATATTGTCTGGGTAAATATATATAAATAAAAGTAATAAGGCTAATAATTGATAACAATGATAGGTATAATAGATTATCATAAACCAGACATGTCAAACACAAGGCCCGGGGGCCGGATCCGGCCCGCAAAGTGGTTTCATGTGGCCCGCGAAGCCATCCTGGAAACAGTGAGGGAACGGCCCCCACTGCCTTGGCCCTGGCCCAGAGACCCTCCTTCTGCCAGAGACCCCCAGATCTGTCCCACTCCTGCCCAGGCCCCCATAGGCACCCTTGATGCCAACGATGTAGAGCTGGCCACGCCCACCCAGTAGGCCATACCCACTCTAGCCATGCCCACCCAGTAGGCCACGCCCACCCAGGCCACACCCACCTGGCCCCTTGAGGGCAACCGCAATGCTGATGCGGCCCTCAATGAAATTGAGTTTGACACCCCTGTGACATAAACAATACTAAGTTTTCAACGTATAGTATTTTTCTTACTCAAATAAATTCAAAATTGCATATCACATTCCTTTCTCTCTAACTCGCTGATCTAGCCATTTATTCCAAGTTCTATAGTAAACTGAATGCCCTTTCTCCTTAATCTCTAAAGTTAATCTATCCATTTCTGCACAATCCAATATTTTCTTAATTATTACTTCTTCCGTCGGTAGCTTTTCATTTTTCCAATATTGGGCGTACATGATTCTCGCTGCTGTCAATACATGTAATGTTACGTATCCGCTCTCCTTGTCATAGTTGGGGCCTATCATTCCTAACAGAAACAATTCTGGTTTAAATTCTGTTTGTTTTTTAATCATCTTCTCCAACCATAAGTGTATCTTAAGCCAAAACCTTTTAGCTTTAGAACATGACCACCAGATATGGTAATAAGTACCTGGTCTTTGGTTACATTTCCAATACACATTTGAAGTATTTTTAAACATTTTGGCAAGTCTCACTGATGTCACGTGCCATCTATAAAACATTTTATACAAGTTTTCTTTACATGGTACAGCTTTGGTTAATCTAATATTTCTGTCCCATAACTTTTCCCGTTCTTTGAGCTCTATTTTTTGCCCATATTATCATTGTTTCTTTAACTTGTTCCTCCTCCATCTTTAAGTTAAGCAGAAATCTATAGAATTTTTTAATCAGCTTTTCATCTGTTTTTAACAATATAAGATCAGGTTCTGTCTGTTCCTTATAGAGCCCCATTTTTTTCGCATCTATTTCATATCTTGATTGGATTTGCAGGTATGGCCACCATGTTAGGTCAATACCTTGTTGTTGTAAGTCTTGTCTAGATTTCAATATTCTTTCACTGTCTAGTAAGTCTTTATATGTTAGAAGTTTATCATAGTTAATTAAGTTTGGGTAAGCAAAAGCTTCCATTGTTGAAAGCCATTCAGGTATCTTAATATAATTTTTTTCTTTTATTTTTTCCCATTCAAAGAGAAGTGCATTTCTTAAAGCATGGTTCTGGAAATATCTATGCGCTTTATTCTTCCCAATGCACACGTTTCATGACCCAACTGGGGAATATCATCAGTGCTAGAAGGAAGGAGGAGGAGAAGGAGAATTGTGGGGTCCTTGGTGCTCTCTGAGCTTGGTGGTTTTCTTGAAGACATTTCATGACCCAAATTGGGTAACATCATCAGTGCTTGGAAGGGAGGAGGGTTGTGGAGAAGAAAGAGGAGGAGGAGGAGGAGGAGGAGGAGGAGGAGGAGGAGGAGGAGGAGGAGGAGGAGGAGGAGGAGGAAGACCGTGGGGTCCTTGGTGCTGAGTTTGGTTGTTTTCTTGCAGACGTTTCATTACCCAAACTAGGGAATAATCAGTGCTAGAAGGGAGAGGATTGGAGAGATTGGTGGGACCCAGGATGGCCCTTCCAAAGAGATGGTTGCAGATGTGCTGATCAGACCCTGCCATGTGGACAACTCAAAGCACAAACAGTGGTGCATGAACAGTCAAGTAGGCCGGGGTAGGAAACTTTGCCAGCTTTATGAACACTTGGACTTCTGGAATTAAGGAAACAATGGTTGGAAACTAACCAAGGAGAGAAGCAACCTGGAATTAAGGAGGGATTTCCTGACAGTGAGGACAATTAACCAGTGGAACTCCTTGCTTCCAGAAATCTTGGGCGCTCCATCACTGGAGGTCTTTAAGAAGAAGCTAGACAGCCACTTGTCTGAAATGGCCTAGGTTCCCCTGCTCAAGTGGGGGGGGGGTGGACTAGAATACCTCCCGTGGTCCCTTCTGGCTCTATTCTATTCTAATTCCCAGCAAGGAAGTCCCCACATTTTAAAATACAGGCAGTTCTCAACTTATAACCACAACTGAGCCAGAAATTTGGTTTGTTAAGTGGGTCCTGACCCTTTTTATGACCTTTCTTGCCACACCTTGTTAAGTGAATCACTGCAGTTGTTAAGTTAATAACTCGGTCGCTAAGTGAATCCGGCTTCCTTCATTTGTCAGAAGGTCTCAAAAGGGGATGACGTGACCCAACCAGGATATTGCAACTGTCATAAAATGGGAACCAGTCGCCCAGCATCTGAATTTTGATCACGTGACCCTGGGGGAGGCTGCGACGGTCGTAAGTGTGAAGAATGGTCACAAGTCATTTTTTTTTCAGTGCTGTTGCAACTTTGAACAGTCACTAAGCGAGCTGTTGTTAAGTCCAGGACCTTCTGTATGCTGGCTGGGGAATTCTGGGAGTCGAAATCTACCCATCTGTCAATTGTCAAGGTTGGGAAACTTTAATCAATCAGTCAATCAGAACAGAGCTGGAAGGGACCTTAGAGGTCTTCTAGTCCAGCCCCCTGCTCAAGCAAGAGACCCTAGACCATTTCAATCAATCAATCAATCAATCAATCAATCAATCAGTCAGAATAGAGCTGGAAGGGACCTTAGAGGTCTTCTAGTCCAGCCCCCTGCTCAAACAGGAGACCCTAGACCATTTCAATCAATCAATCAATCAATCAATCAGTCAATCAGAATAGAGCTGGAAGGGACCTTGGAGGTCTTCTAGTCCAGCCCCCTGCTCAAGCAAGAGACCCTAGACCATTTCAATCAATCAATCAATCAATCAATCAATCAATCAATCAATCAATCAGTCAGAATAGAGCTGGAAGGGACCTTAGAGGTCTTCTAGTCCAGCCCCCTGCTCAAACAGGAGACCCTAGACCATTTCAATCAATCAATCAATCAGAATAGAGTTGGAAGGGACCTTGGAGGTCTTCTAGTCCATCCCCCTGCTCAAACAGGAGACCCTAGACCAGGGGTAGGCAACCTCGGCTCTTTGATGACTCATGGACTTCAACTCCCAGAATTCCTGAGTTAGCTGACTCAGGAATTCTGGGAGTTGAAGTCCATGAGTCATCAAAGAGCCGAGGTTGCCTACCCCTGCCCTAGACCATTTCAATCAATCAGTCAATCAATCAGAATAGAGCTGGAAGGGACCTCGGAGGTCTTCTAGTCCATCCCCCTGCTCAGGCAGGAGAGCTTTCCAGAATGGCAGAGTTGGAAGGGACCTCGGAGGTCACCTAGTCCAGCCCCCTGCTCAAGCAGGAGACCTCTACCATTCCAGACAAGTGGCTGTCCAGACTCTTCTTAAAAGCCTCCAGGGATGGAGCACCTTTGAACTAGTCTGAATGGCTTCACTCTGGAATTTGGGGGTGTTCCATCCAAGGAGGTTTTTAAGAAGACATCGTACCGTCGTCTGTCTGGAGTGGTCTGGAACTGGGGTCCCCAACCTGTGGGCCGTGGCGCACTAGTGGGCCGCGAGGGGTTTGCAACTGGGCCATGGAAATGGCCAGCGAGCACACGCATGGGCACTTGCGCGAGCAGCGGGTGAGCACTTGCGCTCCATTTCTGTGAGAAGCGGGCGTGCGTGCATGCTGCACGTGCAAATGGAGCAGCGCGCACGGTTGCCAACTGCTTGCGCAAACCATTCCCTCCCCTCCCCCTCCAGCGCTGGTCCGCAAAGCCAGAGACACTGGGTAACGTTGGGTCTAGGGTCCCCTGCCTGAGCACCGGGTTGGACTAGATGACCTCCGAGGTCCCTTCCAACTCTGTCATTCTGGAAGGCTCTCCTGCCTGAGCAGGGGGCTGGACTAGAAGACCTCCAAGTTCCCTTCCAACTCTGTCATTCTGGAAGGCTCTCCTGCCTGAGCATGGGGCTGGACTAGAAGACCTCCGAGGTCCATTCCAATGCTGTGATTCTGGAAGGCTCTCCTGCCTGAGCAGGGGGCTGGACTAGATGACCTCCAAGGTCCCTTCCAATGCTGTGATTCTGGAAGGCTCTCCTGCCTGAGCAGGGGGCTGGACTAGATGACCTCCGAGGTCCCTTCCAACTCTGTCATTCTGGAAGGCTCTCCTGCCTGAGCAGGGGGCTGGACTAGATGACCTCCAAGGTCCCTTCCAATGCTGTGATTCTGGAAGGCTCTCCTGCCTGAGCAGGGGGCTGGACTAGATGACCTCCGAGGTCCCTTCCAACTCTGTGATTCTGGAAGGCTCTCCTGCCTGAGCATGGGGCTGGACTAGAAGACCTCCAAGGTCCCAATGCTGTGATTCTGGAAGGCTCTCCTGCCTGAGCAGGGGGCTGGACTAGATGACCTCCGAGGTCCCTTCCAACTCTGTCATTCTGGAAGGCTCTCCTGCCTGAGCATGGGGCTGGACTAGAAGACCTCCAAGGTCCCTTCCAATGCTGTGATTCTGGAAGGCTCTCCTGCCTGAGCAGGGGGCTGGACTAGATGACCTCCGAGGTCCCTTCCAACTCTGTCATTCTGGAAGGCTCTCCTGCCTGAGCAGGGGGCTGGACTAGATGACCTCCAAGGTCCCTTCCAACTCTGTCATTCTGGAAGGCTCTCCTGCCTGAGCATGGGGCTGGACTAGAAGACCTCCAAGGTCCCTTCCAATGCTGTGATTCTGGAAGGCTCTCCTGCCTGAGCAGGGGGCTGGACTAGATGACCTCCGAGGTCCCTTCCAACTCTGTCATTCTGGAAGGCTCTCCTGCCTGAGCAGGGGGCTGGACTAGATGACCTCCAAGGTCCCTTCCAACTCTGTCATTCTGGAAGGCTCTCCTGCCTGAGCATGGGGCTGGACTAGAAGACCTCCAAGGTCCCTTCCAATGCTGTGATTCTGGAAGGCTCTCCTGCCTGAGCATGGGGCTGGACTAGATGACCTCCAAGGTCCCTTTCAACTCTGTCATTCTGGAAGGCTCTCCTGCCTGAGCAGGGGGCTGGACTAGATGACCTCCGAGGTCCCTTCCAACTCTGTCATTCTGGAAGGCTCTCCTGCCTGAGCATGGGGCTGGACTAGATGACCTCCGAGGTCCCTTCCAATGCTGTGATTCTGGAAGGCTCTCCTGCCTGAGCAGGGGGCTGGACTAGATGACCTCCAAGGTCCCTTCCAACTCTGTCATTCTGGAAGGCTCTCCTGCCTGAGCATGGGGCTGGACTAGAAGACCTCCAAGGTCCCTTCCAATGCTGTGATTCTGGAAGGCTCTCCTGCCTGAGCAGGGGGCTGGACTAGATGACCTCCAAGGTCCCTTCCAACTCTGTCATTCTGGAAGGCTCTCCTGCCTGAGCACCGGGTTGGACTAGATGACCTCCGAGGTCCCTTCCAATGCTGTGATTCTGAATTAATAGGTTTTCCATGGCATTCCTTGCTGTGGGGCATCCTCTACCCCTCTGCCTACCCACCCCCTTTGAACCCATCCCGGATGTCCCTCCGGTCAGCCAAAGTCTGGAAACGCAACTGCAACTGCAACTCCCAACGTCTCCGGGCAGCACACAGACACTGTAATTGCGGGAAAGACACAACACAAAATCAGCAGGTGGTTTGGGGGGGCACCCCGTCAGGAGGAGAGGTTGCGATTTGCCACCGCCTGCCCCGAGTGACGTCACGTCTGGGCCAACGAAGCACCGGCCGTAATTCCTGTTTGGCTGCCGTTTGCTTACTATGGGAAAAAGATCCACCTTGTGCAAATACGCATCGTCAACTCACCACAGCTCAGTTAGGGACCCTTCCGAGTTACAACGGCGACGAAAAAAGGGACTTACGACCGTTTTTCATATGTACGACTGTCGCAGCCTCCCCGTGGTCACGTGATCAAAATTCCGAGGCTCGGCAACTGGCGTGTACTTAGGACGGTTGCAGCATCCCCCCCCAGGATCACGTGATTACCCCCTTTGGTGACCATCGGACGAGCAAAATCAACGGGCAAGCCGGATTCGCTTAGTGAGTGTGTGACAACGCCCACAGGGATTCGCTGAAGAACCATGGTGAGAAGAGTCGTAAAACGGGGCAAAACTCCACTTGACACCCGTCTCACTTAGCAACCAAACGTACGTGTATGTATTTACGTATGGCGATATATTTGTTGACTTGTTTGTGGAAGAAATGGGAAAATAAAATTGAATATAAAAAAAAGAGCAAAATCCGGGGGTCAGTTGTGGTCGTAAGTCCAGGACTGCAAAGCCAGCCGGCTCTGCCTGTTGTTTAGTTCTGCCTCCTGACTGCGATCTGCATCCTTATTTTTATTATTTATTGTGATTCCGGTTCCCTAATTTGGCCTTTCTTTGAATTAAACTGTAGTCGGATCTGCCTCTAATGATTGCAGTTCTTCTCTGCTGACTGGTGCCAGTCCAGACTCTGTTCCTTTTCGACGGTCCAAATTCTTAATCTTTGTAGTAGTTATTTTTTATGTTTTGTTTATTTATTGGATTTTTATCCTTTTAATCTTATTCACACATCACTCAAGGCAGCAAATATACCTAAAACTGTTTCCTTCTCCTCTTTTCCCGACAAACAACAACCCTGTGAGGTGGGTTGAGCTGAGAGAGAAAGGGACTGAATCACTCAGCTGTCTCTCATGCATAAGGCGGGACTAGAACTCACAGCCTCCTGGTGATTGGCCTTGCGAATTCAGTTGCTAAACTCTCAGCGGAGAGGCAGTTTGGTCTAGCCAGGGGTAGGCAACCTTGGCTCTTTTATGACTTGTGGACTTCAACTCCCAGAATTCCTGAGCCAGCCACGCTGAGGGAAAAGGGAGAGGTTTCCAAGCTGAGCCACGCTGGCTCAGGAATTCTGGGAGTTGAAGTCCGCGAGTCATAAAAGAGCCAAGGTTGCCTACCCCTGGGTCTCCAAACTGAGGAATTCTGGGAGTTGAAGTCCGCATGTCTTAAAAGTTGCCAAATTTGCAGACCCTGCATTTAAGGGTTAAGGCACCAGGTTAGAAAGCAGTGGACTGTGAGTTCAAATCCCATCTAAGCCATGAAAGCCAGCTGGGTGACCTTGGACCAGTCCCTCTCTCTCAGCCAACCCACCTCACAGGGAAATAGGAGGAGGAATATTATGTATGCTTGCTGCCTTGAGTTATTTGTAAAAATAAGGAAGGTGGATGGAAAGGAAGGAAGGAAGGAAGGAAGGAAGGAAGGAAGGAAGGAAGGAAGGAAAGAAAGAAAGAAAGAAAGAAAGAAAGAAAGAAAGAAAGAAAGAAAGAAAGAAAGAAAGAAAGAAAGAAAGAAAGAAAGAAGAAAGTTTGGTTATTTTCCTGTTACAAAGAATAACAGAAGAAGAAGAAGTTGGAAGGGACCTTGGAGGTCACCTAGTCCAACCCCCTTGCCCAGCCAGGAAACCCTATTCCATTTCAGGCAAATGGCTGTCCAGTCTCTTCTTGAAACCCTCCAGTGTTGGAGCATTCACAGCTTCTGGAGGCAAGGAGTTCCACTGGTTAATTGTTCTGACTGTCAGAAAATTCCTCCTTAGTTCCAGGTTGCTTCTCTCCTTGATGAGTTTCCATCCGTGGCTTCTTCTCCTGCCTTCGGGCGCTTTGGTGCCTGGCTCGCTAGCATTTTCCAAGGAATAGAAGTTTTCCTGGGGGCTCCAGGGCGGAGAGGGCCCTCCTTTCCCTTCCTGCCCACTTCCATGGCAATGCCACCCATCCCCATGGCTGCCCAGCCATATCTGTGGGCAAAGCAGATTCCTTGTTTGGGGGGAAAAAGATCTCAGTCAGTGTCGCTCCCACTTTGCTTTCCGCCTTGGCATCTCCAGCTAAGCTGGCTATTGACTGGGCTGTGGGGGGGGGGGGCAGCTAGACCCCTTTTCACCAAGGAAAGAGAAAGAAACGGGTGGGGGGAGGGGGCGAGGGGGCTCCTTTGCAGAAAGAAAGGCTGGCCAAACGGGACTGGAGTCACTTCAGCCGAATGGGCTTCTGGCGAGACCCCCGCCAGGGCCAGCTGCAAGGGTTACAATCTGGAAGGGTTTGCCCCCCCCCGCCCCCTCCCCAATCCTGTGAGCAGAGAATGGTTCTGAAGCTGTCTGGGCACAGGGCAGGACCCGGGACACAAAGAGGGCCGCTGTTCTGGAGGGCTGGCACTGCTCTGCAGTCTTTTGCAGCCCGTGTGTGTGTGTGTGTGTGTGTGTGTGTGTGTGTGTGTGTGTGTTTGGGCGTGTGACAGAGAGAAAAAGAGAGAGAGAGAGGAAGAGAAAGTGACAGAAAAGAGAGACAGGGTGAAAAAGAGGAGAGAGAGAGAAAGAAAAATTGAGAGAGAGAAACAAGAGAGAAAGAAAGAAGAAGAGAAAGACAGAGAGACAGAAGAGAGAAAGACAAAGAGAGAGAGAGAAAGACAGACAGAGAGAGAAAAAGAGAAAGAGAGAGAGAAGAGAAAGAGAGAAAAAGAGGAGAGAGAGAAAGAAAGAAAGAACAGAGAAAGAGAGAGAAAAAAGAGAAAGACAAAGAGAGAGAGAGAAAGAGAGAAAAAGAGGAGAGAGAGAAAGAAACAACAGAGAAAGAGAGAAAAGAGAAAGAGAGGGACAGAAAAGAGAGACAGAGAGAGAAAGAGAGAGAGAAGAGAAAGACAAAGAGAGAGAGAGAAAGACAGAGAAAAGAGAAAGAGAGGAGAGAAAGACAGAAAAGAGAGAGAGAGAAAGAGAAAGAGGAGAGAGAGAGAGAAAGAAACAACAGAGAAAGAGAGAGAAAAAAGAGAAAGACAGAGAGAGACAGAAGAGAAAGAGAGAGAAAAAGAGAGAAAGAGAAAGACAGACAGAGCGAGAGAGCGAGAGAGCGAGAGAGAGAGAGAGAGAGAGAGAGAGAGAGAGAGAGCATGAGAGGAAAGGGGAAAGAGAGGGAGGAGGGAGTTTTTCAAGAGCGGGCAGCCTCCCTCCCCCCCCAATTCTCCTCCTCTCCCCCCCCCGAGCGCCCTTCCCTCTCTCTCTCTCTCTCTCTCTCTCCGAGGCCGGAGCGAGGCGAGCCGGCGCTGGGGGGGGGGTGTCGGGGGGCGTCCTCGCTGGCAGGGAGGAGAGGGGGGGGGCAGGCGGGCCCACCGCCCCGGGGCGAAGCGCACCTGGATCCCACCGGGCGCCCGGCCCCCACCCCCAAGACCGGCTCCTCCGCTCCAGCATGCCCGAGAAGGAGCCCGATGGCCGAGCCGGCAGCAGCCAGAGGTCGCCCGCCGCCGCCGCCGCCGCCCGCTGACCCCCCCGGGAAGGAAGGCCGTCGGGGTCGGGGGGCGCCCCCGCCGGCTCCTCTGCCCCCGCCGGCGTCACTTCCGAAGGAGCCATGGTAAGGAGACCCCCTTTGTTCCTCTTTTGCGCCTCTTCTGCCCCCCCCGGCACCCCCTCCCGCCCCCCAAAAGACGAAACTCGGGGGAGGGGGTGTCAAGGGGAACCCTGCCCCCTCCCCACACACACCCCTCCCGCCGCTGCTTTGCGCAGCGGCCCGAAACCCCTTCGGCCCCTTTGGGGGGGGGGGCAACCCTCCATCTGATGCGGGACGGCAAAACTTTGCAGGAGTCCAGCTGCGCTCCTGGCTTTGTCCTCCGCAAGTTGCAGGTACCCCGGAAACGTGAGAATCCTCTTTTTTAAAAGAGTCAACAAACAAACACGAAACAAACACACCTCCGTGTTCCCCCCCCCCCCACCGCACGCGCCTAGTGCCCTCCTCCAGGGGCAGGCAGAGCCCCAGGTGTGGTGGGGGAGCGGTGGGAGGGACGTGGCCAGGTAAAGGTGCTTCCACCCGAAGGCCCGAAGGAAAGTCCTCCGAAGTCCCCCCCCCCCCCCGCAGCCATTAAGTGGGCGAAGGCCAACCTGGCTGGCACACGCTCGCTCTCTCTCTCCCGGGCGAGGCGGAAGAAGAAGAAGATGGAAAACTTCTGAACGGGAGGAAGTTGCTGTTAGGTAGGATTTGGGGGCCAGGTGCGCCCCAGGGATTGGCGGGGAGGCAGAGCGTGGGTCTCCCGAAGGTGAGGGGGGGAGCGAAGGACCCCTTTGGGGAAGCACCGAAAGCGCCTGGCCGAGCGCCACGTCTTATCAGCTGGGCTCCAGGTGGCTCAACGCACCCTGGGTGGGTTTTGTGTATGTGTGTGGTTTTGATCTTGCGGGTGGGTGCCAGCGCAACATTGGGGGGAGGGAGTGGGTAGAAGGCGCCTTTCGAAAGGGCCACCGGCTGCGGGGTTACTGGCTTTGCGTCAGACTGAGACTGGGGGCCTTGGTGTGAGCGGGTGCCGTGGCAGTGCCGAAAGGGCTTGGCCCACGTCGAAACCTTGGCGGCTGTAGGTCACTCGGAAATCTTGGCGGTTGTAGGAGCCTCAAAACCTTGGCCGTTGTAGGTTGTGTAGCCTGTCCCAAGCCGAAACCATGGCGGTTGTAGGAGCCTCAAAATCTTTGGCCATTGTAGGTCGTCTGAGCTTAGCGGTTGAGCAAAAAACCACTGTTTGACTTGGCGGTCTCTAGGCGTCCCCTGCCCATGGCGGTTCTGTTTGGCTAAAGAACGGCAAAAAAACCGGGGAGGGGGTAGATTTTTCCAGACATTTTGCCCTGCTCTGGAAGGACAGAGGGCTCGGGCCCAAGGCTGGGGGTGCAAAGTGTCCCTGGCTGCCTGCCGGAGCCCCAACTTTCTAACAACCCCTCCCATCTCTCTCCTCCTCCTCCTCCTCCTCCTCCTCTTGGCCCTGCAGGGGGGAGAGAAGTTCCTTTCTCACGCAAAATAAATAAATAAAAATAAAATAAAAACCTCCCCTGCTCGTCTTCAGCAGCAGGAACAAAAGTTTGGCACTGGGGAGGTCAGGATTACTCGCAGCTGTTTGGAAAGGCGGCCTGTGGCTTGGCTGGAACGCTTCGCCGCTCGGAAAAAGGATGTTCTCAGCCTGGTCCAGGAAACCGGGGAGACTCGTCTGCTGGAGCAGCCGTGCGCCTTTGGCCCCGGGGTGGGGGCCCTTGGAGGGGCTTGGGGCTGCTTTGGCATCCTCTGCAGGGCTGGCTGGAGATGGGGGTGCTGTGCGGAGAGCCCCAGCTCACTCGGGGCGAAGGGAGGCGCAGGGAGGGTTACCCCTGGCCGAGGTGCGGGGAAGAAGGACTACTAGATGACCTCCGAGGTCCCTACCAGCTCTGTCATTCTATGGTTCCGTAAGGGTCTCCCGCTTGAGCAGGGGGTTGGACTAGATGACCTCTGAGGTCCCTTCCAGCTCTGTCATTCTATGGTTCAGTAAGGGTCTCCCGCTTGAGCAGGGGGTTGGACTAGATGACCTCCGAGGTCCCTTCCAGCTCTGTCATTCTATGGTTCAGTAAGGGTCTCCCGCTTGAGCAGGGGGTTGGACTAGATGACCTCCGAGGTCCCTACCAGCTCTGTCATTCTATGGTTCTGTAAGGGTCTCCCGCTTGAGCAGGGGGTTGGACTAGATGACCTCCGAGGTCCCTACCAGCTCTGTCATTCTATGGTTCAGTAAGGGTCTCCCGCTTGAGCAGGGGGTTGGACTAGATGACCTCCGAGGTCCCTACCAGCTCTGTCATTCTATGGTTCTGTAAGGGTCTCCCGCTTGAGCAGGGGGTTGGACTAGATGACCTCCGAGGTCCCTTCCAGCTCTGACATTCTATGGTTCTGTAAGGGTCTCCCGCTTGAGCAGGGGGTTGGACTAGATGACCTCCGAGGTCCCTACCAGCTCTGTCATTCTATGGTTCTGTAAGGGTCTCCCGCTTGAGCAGGGGGTTGGACTAGATGACCTCCGAGGTCCCTACCAGCTCTGTCATTCTATGGTTCTGTAAGGGTCTGCCGCTTGAGCAGGGGGTTGGACTAGATGACCTCCGAGGTCCCTTCTAGCTCTGTCATTCTCTGATTCAGTAAGGGTCTCCTGCTTGAGCAGGGGGTTGGACTAGATGACCTCTGAGGTGCCTTCCAACTCTGTCATTCTATGATTCTATGAGGCTTGGCATTGGTCGGGAGGCAGGTGACCTGGGAGACGGGTGGCCACAGGAGGGGAATCCGTGGCCCGTGGAGGCCAGCCCACGTCATAAGCCTGGTTCGAAGCCCTAAAAAAAACCCCTGTTATCTTTGCCAGCTGGAAGCCTCCATCTCTTATTCCTGTTCTAAAATGGGAGAAATTCAGAAAGATTTGCAAAACAGTGAGAAGGGGGATCTACAGCAGGGGTCCCCAACCCCTCTGGTCCGTGGAGGGGTACCGGGCCGCGGCACGCCAGCAACCGGTCCGCACAAACAAGCCAAGCCCCATCCGTGGGATGCAGGCAGCACACAAAAACCACGCACTCTCTGGTCCATGGAAAAACCTCTCTCCACGGAACCGGTCCCTGGTGCCCAAAAGGTTGAGGGGCCTCTGATCTACAGCATTCGATCAGCCAATCAGAATAGAGCTGGAAGGGACCTTGGAGGTCATCTAGCCCAACCCCCTGCTCAAGCCAAGGGTATCATTCCACGGTGAGGCCACATTTGGAATCCTGTGTCCAGTTCTATAACGGAATTTATAACAGAACAACAGAGTTGGAAGGGACCTTGGGGGGTCTTCAACCCCCTGTCCAATCTCCTCTTGAAATCCTCCAGTGATGGAGCAGCCACAACTTCTGGAGGCCGGTTGTTCCGCTGGTTAATTGTTCTCAGTGTTAGGAAATTTTGCCTTAGTTGTAGGTTGCTTTTCTCCTTGATTACTTTTGCTTAGCATAACACAAAAAAGATGTTGAGACTCTGGAAAAAGTGCAGAGAAGAGCAACAAAGATAATCAGGGGACTGGAGGCTAAACCATATGAAGGACGGTGGCTGGAATTGGGTATGTCTAGTTTAATGAAAAGAAGGACGAGTGGGGACATGATAACAATGTTCTAATATCTCAGGGGTTGCCCCAAAGAAGAGGGGGGGGTGTGTTCACCTATTCTCCAAAGCCCCTGAAGGCCGGACAAGAAGCAACGGATGGAGTCTAACCAAGGAGAGAAGCAACCTGGAACTAAGGAGAAACTTCCTAACAGTGAGGACAGTTAACCAGTGGAACAGCCTGCCTCCAGAAGTTGTGGGTGCTCCATCACTGGAGCCTTTTAAGAAGAGACTGGACAGTCGCTTGTCTGAAGTGGTACAGGTAGTCCTTGACTTATGACCACAACTGAGCCCCAATTTGCTGGGGCTAAGGGAGAGGTTGTTAAGTGGGGTTCTGCCCCATTTTACGACTTTCCTTGCCATAGTGGCTAAGTGAACCTCCCCCCCCCCCCAGTTATTACGTTAGTAACAAGTGTGGCTAATTAAACCTGGCTTCCCCCTTGACTTTCCTTGTCAGAAGGTCGCCAAATCACGTGACCCCGGGACAACCGACATAAATACGAGTCAGTTGCCAAGGGTCTGAATTTTGATCTTGTGACGGGGGGGGAGGGGGGGAGGCTGCAAAAGTCGTAAGTGTGAAAAAAAGAACATCCCAAGTTGCTTTTGTTCACTGTCCTTACGGCTTCGAACGTTCACTGGACGAGCTGCTGTAACTTAAGGACTAGCTGCTTGGGCAAGGGGTTGGACTAGAAGACCTCCAGGCTCCCTTCCAACCCTATCGTTCTACATTCTGTGTAGGTGTGCCTTTCCGATGCGGTTTCAAAGGGGCAAAAGAACTTGTCTGGCCTAGCGGGGGACTTTCCCAACCCACCAGAAAGGCTGAAATCCCAGCACAAACTTCCACTCAGACCCAGGAATTACTTACACACACACTCACACACACACACACACAAGGCAGTGACCGGATTCCCAAAGCTGGAGGAGAGTTCATGAGGGTGGGAACTTGACTGCTTGTTTATACCCGTCCCCAGACAGCCTGTGTTTCCCCACTGGCCTCTGGGCTGCCTTCTCCTCCATCATTCATTGTTCCTTCTCCTTCTCCTCCGGCGGCTCCTTGTTCGGATTCCTGCCAAAACTCTTGCCTCTGGGAAGAGTTCCTGCTTTGCGGAGAACGCAGGGGTGGTCCCGGCTGAGGGTGGGCCCGAGGGGGCTTGATCTCCCTCTCTCTCTCCCCCCCTCCCCCCCACATCTTTCACATCAGCCAAGAGATGGGCAGGGGGAGGGGGGGGACCAAGAGACAAGAAGCAGGCTGGTTTTTTCCGGGTGGGGGGGGTGGGGGCCCTCAGTCTTCCAACCTGGGAGGGGGCCGCTGCTGGCCTTGCTTGTATTGTTGGAGGTGACCCCATCCGGGCAAGGGTCTTTTCATTAAAAAAAAAGGGGGGGAGGGGGAGGAAGGGAAGGGAGGGGGGGACAATGGGAAGACTCAGCCGTTTGAATCTTCAGCTCAGAGGGTTGCCGGAAAAGTTTGGTTTTAGATGTGCCTTTCTGCAAGGGGAGGGGCGCAGTGGCGAATTCACACAGCCCCGCGGTTGTGTGTGTGTGTTTAAGTGGATGGTGTCTGCTTTTGGGCGGGGTGTGTGTGTGTGTGGCTGTTGGAAGGGCGGTATACCAGGCATGTAAGAGAGGGGTTAAAAGGTAAAGGTAAAGGTTCCCCCGCACATGTGTGCTAGTCGTTTCCGACTCTAGGGGCCGGTGCTCATCTCCGTTTCAAAGCCGAAGAGCCAGCGCTTGTCCGTGGACGTCTCCGTGGTCATGTGGCCGGCATGACTAGACGCCAAAGGCGCACGGAACGCTGTTACCTTCCCACCGTAGTGGTCCCTATTTTTCTACTTGCATTTTTACGTGCTTTCGAACTGCTAGGTTGGCAGAAGCTGGGACGAGTAACAGGCGCTCACTCTGTTACGCGGCACTCGGGATTCGATCCGCCAAACTGCCGACCTTCCGATCGACAAGCTCAGCGTCCTAACCCACTGAGCCACCGCGTCCCTACAAGAGAGGGGTTAGGGTCCACCATTTATTTGATTGAGGTATTTGATTTTTATCCAGGATTTATGACTGTTTAGAAGTAACTCAAGGCGGCGGACATGCCTAAAACACCTTCCTACTTTTCCCCCCACTACAACAACCCTGTGAGGTAGGCTGAGGGAGAGGGACTGGCCCAAAGTCACCCAGCTGGCTTTCCTGCCTAAGGCGGAACTAGAATTCACTGTCTCCTGGTGATTGGCCCAAAGTCACCCAGCTGGCTTTCGTGCCTAAGGCGGGACTAGAACTCACCGACTCCTGGTGATTGGCCCAAAGTCATCCAGCCCACTATCATGCTTAAGGCAAGACTAGAACTCTCCATCTCCTGGTCATTGGCCCAAAGTCTCCCAGCCTGCATTCTTGCCTGAGGCGGGACTAGAATTCACCGTCTCCTAGTTTCTAGCCCGACACCTTCACTGCTAGACCAAACGGGCTGTGCTAATTCTACTTTCTTCTCCAACCTCAGAGAAGAAACAAATGCAGGAAGAAAACAGAGATTTCTCCCATCAGTGACTCTGGAGGGGCTTAAACATCCATTTCCATGATTCCAGCCAGTCTGTAGCCCCCCCACACACACCACCCAGATTCCTGGGCCATGGGGGGGGGCTTTTCCTGGCAGTTCTTGTCACAGGCCGGGTTCAACCAACCTGAGGATCAAGGTCAGATGCAAGGCCACGGGCACCACGCCAGGTTCAGGGTGTTGCACCAACCCAGTTTGTCTTTCACCTTTAACCAAGTTTCTGATTGCAGTTCCTGTTCCGTCTCCATACCTCTCGTTTGCCTGCCATAATCAATGCTGGGAAAAATTTGGGAGTCTCCTCCTCCTCCCCCTCCTCCTCCTCTTCCCTTGGCAGATGCTCTTAATTTGGGGTATGTGTAAACAGCTCCTCCACAGCTCGAAGCCTTTACAAAAGTTTTTAAAAATAGCTTCCAGTGTTGGGCCCGGGAGTGTCATCTGCCCAGGATTAAAAGTCACAAGGCTGGCATAGTTCGTAGCCCCTGCTTTGTTGGGGGCCGGGGGTGACCTTGGCATCGGCACCAGGCTGGCACCTGCTGGGGGTGGGAGTCTGTCCTCCACCCCCCCTTCAGAGGGGCCTGGAATGCCCTGGCCAGCCCCCCCCCCCACCCGAGCAGAGCTAAATTGAGATGGTGAGCTTCTGCCTGCAGAGTAGCATCTGCTATAGGTCAAGGTTGACACCAGCCAGACAAAAGTCCTGGGTCTCCTGGACCCGCCAGGCTCAAAAAGGCCAAAATCCATTTCAGCAAAGGCCCTGCTGCCACCTCAGTGGCTTTTTCACTCCAGGAAGAGAGTTTACTCTCTAGCGCACAGATGACATTCCCTAGTTGGGTCATGAAAGGTCTGCAAGAAAACAACAAAGGTCAGAGAGCACCAAGGACCCCATAGTCCTCCTCCTCCTCCTCCTCCTCTCTTTTCTTCTTCTCCTCCTCCTCCTCCCTGCAAATTCCACTCCTTTCTAGCACTGATGGATGTTCCCTAGTTGGGTCATGAACCACCTTCAAGAAAAAAACGCAGCTCAGAGAGCACCAAGGACACTACAGTCTTCCTCCTCCTCCTCCTCCTCCTCCTCCTCCTCCTCCTCCTCCTCCTCCTCCTCCTCCTCCTCCCTACAAACTCTATTCCCTTCTAGCACTGATGATGTTCCCTAGTTGGGTCATGAAACGTCTTCAAGAAAACAACACAGCTCAGAGAGCATCAAGGACCCTACAGTCCTCCTCCTCCTCCTCCTCCACAACCACAACCACCACCACCTCCTCCTCCTCCTCCTCTCTGCAATCCCTACCCCCTTGTTAAGTGAGCTTTATCCCATTTTGCAACCTTTCTTGCCACCGTTGTTAAGCGAATCACTCTAGTTGTTAAGCAAATAAGATGGCTGTTAAGTGAATCTGGCTTCCCCATCGTCTTTGCTGGTCAGAAGGTCGCAAGAGGGGATGATCACGTGACCCCGGGACGCTGCAAGTGTCGTAAACACGAACCTCTTGCCAGGCATCCAAATCCTGATCACATGACCACAGGGGGATGCTGCAACGGTCGTTAGCATGAAAAATGGTTACCAATCACTTTTTTCCAGCGCCGTTGTAATTTTGCACGGCCTCTAAACAAAGGTTTTTTGTACCTGTGTTGCCTGAGTCCTTATGCATCCGGAAGCAGCCCTTTGTTTTTGTTGTTAGTTGCGAAGTCGTGCCCGACCCATCGCGACCCCATGGACAACATTCCTCCAGGCCTTCCTGTCCTCCACCATCTTCTGGAGTCCGTTTAGGCTCATGCCTACTGCTTCAGTGACTCCATCCAGCCACCTCATTCTCTGTCGTCCCCTTCTTCTAGTGCCCTCAATCTTTCCCAGCATGAGGCTCTTCTCCAGTGAGTCCTTCCTTCTCATTAGGTGGCCAAAGTATTTGAGTTTTAGCTTCAGGATCTGGCCTTCTAAAGAGCAGTCAGGGTTGATCTCCTCTAGGACTGACCGGTTTGATCGCCTTGCGGTCCAAGGGACTCGCAGGAGTCTTCTCCAGCACCAGAGTTCAAAGGCCTCCATTCTTTGGCGCTCAGCCTTTCTTGTGGTCCAACTTTCACAGCCATACATTGCAACTGGGAAGACCATAGCGTTGACTATACGCACTTTTGTTGACAGGGTGATGTCTCTGCTTTTTAGTGTGCTGTCTAGATTTGCCATGGCTTTCCTCCCCAGGAGCAAGCGTCTTTTAATTTCTTGGCTACGGCCCCCATCTGCAGTGATCTTGGAGCCCAGGAAAATAAAATCTGTCACTACCTCCATTTCTTCCCCATCCCTTACCAACCTCTCATCGGTGAGATCAGCATAGGCTTTGTGCTGCCCACAATCTTTGTGGCGTGGCCGTACCTGTCCCTGTTTGCATTTACCTGGGCAGAGGCGCCTTGCCAACTCTGAGGTCACCTGGCCACCTGTGTGGGCTGCTTGCAGGTGAAGCCACCCCCAGCTACTCGCTGCGGCATGCCCGCTCTCTTGCAACGCCCGCTGAGGACGCAGCTTGCTTGTGCCGCCTAACTACCACGTCCCAGTTATTCTGCACAGCTTTCCCTGGCCCTTCATGCCATTCACTCACAGAGTTACTGCAGTGGTTTTGGGACTCATGGTGGCAGATGGGAAGGAGTTGCAGCTGCTGGGAATCTAGCCCACCCCTTACTCCTGAGTAAATTGTGCCATTGAAAAGAAGGATAGGGAGGGACATGATAGCAGTCTTCCAGTATCTCAGGGGCTGCCCCAAAGAAGAGGGAGTCAAGCTATTCTCCAAAGCGCCTAAAGGCAGGACAAGAAGCAACGGATGGAAACTAATCAAGGAGAGAAGCAACCTGGAACTAAGGAGAAACTTCCTGACAGTCAGAACAATTAGCCAGTGTCCCTCCAGAATTGGGGTGCTTTGTCGCTGGAGGTTTTTAAGAGACTGGACAGTCACTTGTCTGGAAGGTATGGGGTCTCTTGCCTTGAGCAGGGGGGGGTTGGACTAGATGACCTCCAAGGTCCCATCCAGCCCTATGACCTTGTGTTCTATGTTCTAAAATTGGCTTTATGAAACGAATCACTCTGTGTTTCCTACAGAGGCTGAGAGCCCAACAGAAGCAGCAACTCAGGATTTGCAAAGCCAGCTGTGTTTTTCCAGCTGTCCTGGTCCTTTTTCGAAAGATAGTAAAAATGCAAACAGAGAGACAGGAGGCCCGCCCAAGACCAGATCAGCATTGGTGAAAATGCAGTGGACAGGTGCAGGGTGGACAGCAGGCTGACCAAGTCTCTGATGAATGACAATATTTGTAGCTCAGGATTGGAATGAGGAGTCCTTGGTGCTCTGTCGGCTTGGTTGATTTCTGGCAGATTTTCATCAGCCAAAGGAGGTTATATCATCAGGGCTAGAACAGAGTGGGATTTGTGGGGAGGAGGAAGAGGAGGAGGAGGAGGAGGAGGAGGACCGTGTGGCTCTCTCTGAGCTGGCTGGTTTTCTTGCAGACGTTTCATGACCCAACTAGGCAACATCATCAGTGCTGGAAGGGAGGTGAGTTTGAGAGGAGGAGGAGGACTGTGGGGTCCTTGGTGCTCTCTGAGTTTGGTGGTTTTCTTGGAGATGTTTCATCACCCAACTAGGGAACATCATCAGTCATAGAAGGGAGGAGGGTTTGGGAGAGGAGGAGGAGGAGGAGGAGGAGGAAGCCTGTGGGATCCTTGGTTCTCTCTCAGCTTGGGTGTTTCCTTCCAGTCCTTTCATGACCCAACTAGATAACATTATCAATGCTAGAAGGGAGGGGGGTTTGCAGGGAGGAGGGAGGAGGAGGAGGTGATCTGTGGGGTCCTTGGTGCTCTCTGAGCTGGGTAGTTTTCTTGGAGACGTTTCATGACCCAAGTAGGGAACATCATCAGTGCTAGAAGGGAGGAGGAGGAGGAGGACTGTGGGGTCCTTGGTGCTGCCTGAGCTGGGTGGTTTTCTTGCAGAGGTTTCATGACCCAGCTAGGTAACAACATCAGTGCTAGAAGGGAAGGGGGTTTGTTGTCTCGTTTATACATTAGTAGTGGTTATATGGTGGGATGAGCCTTTGATTGCCCGATCAATAGGCTGCTATGTTGACCCTGTGGATTGACTATTTGGACTCGGCCACATTGCTCCTAGTCCCTTTTCCTTGGGAGAAAACATGCACATCAGGACTCAGTTCCCATGTTTTCGCCTCTGGACTGACTGAGATTGGATTCACCCATCTTTGTGGCCACGGACTTTGCCCCATTCTCCCGTGTGGTTGGTCCTGCAGGAACAACATGGTCAGTTTTTTATTTTTTTATTTTTTTAATTTTAATTCCATTTATATCCCGCCCTTCTCCGAAGACTCAGGGCGGCTTACAAGCTTAGCAGTAGCCTTCATTCTATGTATATGCCTGCTTATTAGGGCTTTCACACACACACCCCAAGCGGCATTATTACAAAGTCAGCTTATTGCCCCCAACAATCTGGGTCCTCATTTTACCTACCTCGGAAGGATGGAAGGCTGAGTCAACCTTGAGCCTGGTGGGACTCGAACCTGCACTAATGGCAGGCAGCTGGTGTTACTTAAGGAGGCATTAGCCCACTGCTCCACCAAGGCTCAGTTCCCGGTTTTGCAAAATTTTTCTGGAGTGGGGGCACCCGAGACGAAGACAAACACCATATCCTCACAGGGGGAAAATTTTAAAAAAGTGGAAAAGGAGGGGGGGAAATGCATTAGAACAGAGCAGGGGTTTTCCAACTTGGCCCTTGGATGACTGGTGGACTTCAACTCCCAGAATTCCTCAGACGTGCCTGGCTGAGGAATTCTGGGAGTTGAAGTCCACCAGTCATCCAAGGGCCAAGTTGGAAGACCCCTGGAACAGAGTTCCTCGATCCCAGCGACTTGGTGGTGCGTGGACTTCAACTCCCAGAATTCCCCAGCCAGCAGGAAATGAAAGGGAGGGCAGCATGTGTTTGGCTATAAGGGGAAAATCAGGGAGTCCTCGACTTAGGACCTCCACTGAGCCCAACGTGTCTGTTGCTAAGTGAAGCATTTGCCCCATTTTAGGACTTTTCTGGCCACAGTTGTTAAATGAATCACTGCGTTTGTTATGTTAGTAACCCGGTTGTAAAGTGAATCTGGCTTCCGCCGTTGACTTTGCTTGTCAGAAGGTCACAAAAGGGAAGCAGCCTGGAACTCGGGAGAAACTTCCTGACCGTGAGAACAATTCACCGGTGGAACAACCTGCCACCAGAGGTTGTGGGTGCTCCCTCCCTGGAGGTTTTTAAGAAGAGACTGGACAGCCAGTTGTCCGAAAGGGTGTAGGGTTTCCTGCCTGAGCAGGCGGCTGGAATAGATGACCTCCGAGGTCCCTTCCAACTCTATTATTATTATTTAGTTGTGGGTGCTTCATCACTGGAGGCTTTTAAGAAGAGACTGGACAATCACTTGTCCGGAATATTATAGGGGGTTGGACTAGATGACCTCCGAGGTCGCTTCCAACATTATTATTACTATTATTATTATTATTATTATTATTATTATTATTATTATTATTATTATTATCAACTTTTATTCAATAAACACGAACCTCAGTCAGCTGATAATAATCTTCCCTGTACACCGCCCTGAGTCCTCCGGGAATAGGGCGGTATATAAATTTAATAAAATAAATAAATAAATAATAATGATAATAATAGTGATGATAATAAAATAATAATAAAATAATAATGATAATAATAATAATAATAATAATAATAATAATAATAATAATAGTTGTTGTTGTTGTTATTAGGTGACCCCAGGACGCTGCAACGGTCATAAATACGAGTCAGTTGCCAAGCAACTGAATTTAGGTCATGTGACCACGGGGGGATGCCGCAACGGTCGTAAGGGTGAAAAAAACAGCCCTTCCCACTTTTTTTTCCCCCGGTGCTGTTCTCACTTGGAATGGTGACTAAATGGACCGTTGTAAATCGAGGTCTACCTGTAACGTTGATTTACATTTTTAAATCTTAAATTACTTAAACTAACCTTCGGTTGCTCCGTTTTTAATGTTATCGGTTAAATCAAGGGTCCTCCAGCTTGGCCCCTTTAAGACTTGTAGACTTCAACGTGGCTGGCTGGGGAATTCTGGGAGTCGAAGTCCACCCGTCTTCAAGTCCCAAAGGCTGAGAAACGCTGGCCTGGCTGGGGAATTCTGGGAGTCGAAGTCCACCCGTCTTCAAGTCCCAAAGGCTGAGAAACGCTGGCCTGGCTGGGGAATTCTGGGAGTCGAAGTCCACCCGTCTTCAAGTCCCAAAGGCTGAGAAACGCTGGCCTGGCTGGGGAATTCTGGGAGTCGAAGTCCACCTGTCTTCAAGTCCCAAAGGCTGAGAAACGCTGGCCTGGCTGGGGAATTCTGGGAGTCGAAGTCCACCCGTCTTCAAGTCCCAAAGGCTGAGAAACGCTGGCCTGGCTGGGGAATTCTGGGAGTCGAAGTCCACTCGTCTTCAAGTTGCTAGATTTGGCAAACATTGCCTCAGAAAACACTAGGGCGCATTGGGGGTGGGGGCTGCATACAATGCCTCTTTTGGGGGGGGCACCAGGTAGCACCCCACTTCCTGGGGGCCTCCTTGCCCCCCCCCAACCCTGAGGACCTTTTACGAGGCTATCAGGGTGGAGATCTTAATGTGAGGCAGTTTGATTTAATTGGTGCCCAGGGCTGTTACTCATTGGCTTTATACTTCCCGGTTCTTATCGGCAATTGAAGTTGTTCAGGGTGTGGAGGTATAAAATTCAACTCCACAAACAAAATTATGTTAAAAGCTTGGCTGGCACACCCACCCGCAACTGTTCCTTTCACACAACCCTAGGTTGAGGCAAAAATGTGGCCAAAGCCGCCAATGCAGCAGAATTCCCGGCGATTTGACTATCTGATCTTTTGTTTCATTTCATTTAATTCATTTATTAAATGCACATGTGCAACTCTGGGCAAACATACCGTGTTACAAACATGGTAGTTCATTTCGTGACCTTTCCAAGCTAGAACATCTCTGAAAAAAAGGGGAGTTATGATCTTTTTTTCACACTTACGACCGTTGCTGCATCCCCACGGTCACATGGTCAAAGTTTGGATGGTTGGCAACTGACTCGTATTTATGATGGTCGCAGCGTCCCGGGGGGGGTCACGTGATCCCCTTTTGTGACCATATGACAAGCAAAACCAACGGGATTCACTTAACGACTGTGTTACTCACTTAACTGCAATGATTCCCTTAACGACTGAGGCAAGAAAGGTCCTAAAACGGGCCACAGGTCCCTTAACAAACGTCTCTCTTAGCAACATACATTTTGGGCTCAATTGTAGTCATAAGTTGAGGACTCTCTGTAATGACATAAACCAACGAGTGAACACTGAGCAGTAAATTAATGCCAATTTAATTTTAGTGAGCCAACCCAAGGGATGGGTCGAGTTCTAGGCTGGGTCAAAAGTTGGTGTGACCCGGATCCTTGTGGATCTGGCCCATCCTGTGGGCTGCTCTGGGTTCGGATTTGATCCATTGAGAGATTTCGTTTTTCAGCCTCACCGATGTTCTTGCAGTTCCTCCCCACTGCGGTGTTCTGATTTTAATGCTTTGTGGGTTTCCACGCTTTTGATTCTTGTGGCATCCTTGGTGCTCCTGGTGAATGTGGCTGCTTTCCCACAGACCTTTCATGACCCAGCTAGGGAACATCATCAGGGCTAGGAGGGAGGGGGCTCCCTTGAAGGACTGGTGGCGTTCCCTAGTTGGGTCAAGAAACGTCTTGCAAGAAAACAAGCCAGGACCCCACAGTTCGACCTTGGACAACAATCTTCTCTTCGGTCGGTGCTTTGATATTTTTTTTTTTGATTGTGTAAGTCCTTGTAAGTCACTCAGAGTTGCCTGACAGTGAGAAGGCTGAGAGATAAATTTTGTTTCCTTCCTCCCTCCCTCCCTCCCTCCCTCCCTCCCTCCCTCCCTCTTTCCCTTTTATTCCTTCCTTCCTCCCTCCCTCCCTTTTCCTTCCTTCCTTCCTTCCTTCCTTCCTTCCTTCCTTCCTTCCTTCCTTCCTTCTTTCCTCCCTCCCTCCCTCTGCCTTTTCCTCCCTCCCTCCCTCCCTCCCTCCCTTTTCCTTCCTTTTTTCTTCCCTCCCTCCCTGTCTCCCTCCCTCTTTCCCTTTTCCTTCCTTCCTTCCTCTCTCTCTCCCTTTTCCTTCCTTCCTTCCTTCCTTCTTCCTTCCTTCCTTCCTTCCTTCCTTCCTTCCTTCCTTCCTTCCTTCCTTCCTTCCTTCCTTCCTCTCTCTCTCCCTTTTCCTTCCTTCCTTCCTTCCTCTCTCTTTTCCTCCCTCCCTCCCTCCCTCCCTCCCCTCCTTCTTCTCCTACTCCTCCCTCCTTCCTTTCCCCACGGCAGGACCCCCAGTCTCTGGATGCCGCTGTGCAGACCACCTTGGCGGGGCTCTTCCCTCCCTTCGAGGTGACGGCTCCCACGGTGCTGAGCCAGCTCTTCCGGGTCCTGGAGTCCAAGTACCACGGGGACGGGCTCTGCTGCCTCCTGGACTTCCTCATCCCTCTGAAGCGTCTTTTGGAGCACATCCGCCAGGCCGCCTGTGTAAGTACGGATGGAAAATCTCCAGCTCTGGGGGGTGTGAAGGGATGTGTGTGTTTCTCTCTCTTTCTCTCTCTCTCTCTCTCTCTCTCTCTCTCTCTCTCTCTCTCTCCCTCTCTCCCTCTCTCTTTGTCTTTGTCTGTCTGTCTGTCTGTCTCTCTCTCTCTCTGTGTGTGTACGTGCCATTGGCAGCCCTGGGATGTTAGACTTCAGCGCAGCATCGACGGGTGTCCAGAGGAAGCCCGAGCAAAGACACGATCGTCAGGGTAGCCTCGTGCAAAGGGTGGCCTTGCACTTTGGAGCATGGGTCAGGATTGGCTTCCACCTGTAAGATACCCATGACAAATAAAGTTTCACAGCTCTTGCTGACTTCATGGCAGGCCCTTCCTCTTTCTGAGAGAGTGGTCTCTCCACTTTGAAGACAGGTGGACTTCAACTCCCAGGGTTCCCCATCAGTGCTAGAAGGGAGTGGGGTTTAGTGGAGAGGAGGAGGAGGACAATGACGACGACTGTGGGGTCCCTGATGCTCTCTGAGCTGGGTTCTTTTCTTGCAGACATCCCATGACCCAACTAGGGAACATCATCAGTGCTAGAAGGGAGGGGGGATTGTGGAGACATGAGGAGGAGGAGGACTGTGGGGTCCTGGGTGCTCTCTGAGCTGGGTGGTTTTCTGGCAGATGTTTCCTGACTCAAGTGGGTGGTATCATCGGTGCTAGAGGAGAGGGGGGTATGTGGAGAGGAGGAGGAGGAGTAGGCGTGGGAGAAGGAGCAGGGGGAGGAGGGGAAGGAGGAGGACTGTGCGGTCTTTGGAGCTGTCTGAGCTTGGATGTTTTCTTGCAGACATTTCTGTACCACACTGGGTAACTCCATCAGGGCATCATCAGTCAATTATAACTATAAAACCAGTTAGGGTGACACGAAATTCAGTGGTCTCTGTCCATCCCATCTCTCTGTCCTTCTCTAACCCTCAGGCTCCCTACTCCGGCCGGGTCTTCCTGCACGAAGGCTGGCCCTTGTGTCTCCACGAGAAGGTCACCATCCACCTCAGCCCCCTCAACCCGCTCCTGCTCCGCTCGGGAGACTTTTACCTCCAAGCTGAGCCTTGTGGGGAGCAGTCAGCCTGCCTGGTGGTGAAGTGTCTCTCCAGGGACTTGACCACTGCCGAGAAGATCCCCATCCCTGATGCCGCTTGCTCGTGGCTCTTCACCGAAGCGTGGTTGGAGAACGTCAACCGAGAGCTGGAAGGGCCAACCCTGCACACTTGCCTGGTGGCCACCGGCAACGGGATCATCCCCGTCCCCTGGAATAAAATAGCTACCCCGGAGTTTGTCCAGCTGCCCAAAGCGGAACATCTCATGGAGAAGGACCCCGCCCACCCTGAGACCCTCGGCGTCTTGAACGCTGAGCATCCGAGCAGCCACAGCGGTGGAGACCAGGTCTCCAAGCCATCGCCAGGGAAGTATCCGGGCCTCATCAAGGTGGACCAAGGTTCCTGGAAGAAGTCCACCCTCTTTGTGGTGCCCAGCCTGTGCGACATCATTAGCGAGAACCTGGAGGGCGAGTATGTCAACCTGGTGGACTTCTCGGAAGCGTCTCTCAAGGTTGAGAGGCCTCCTCCAGCCGTGATCCCTCATCCCCTCCAACCAGAAGCGCTTCCCGCGGCTGAGAAGAAGGAAGGTCTTCAGGCCAACATGGAGACTGGACTTCAGGTGGCCCCCTGGAATTGTGGGAAGGAGGAAGATTCGCAGGTGGGTCCCTGCACCCCCTGTCTGAGAAGGAAACTCAGCCCAGACCCCAAGATCCACGAGCCACGGTGCCGCTACCGAGATTCCTACGTGGCGGCTCTCCAGAATCCCATCAGCATCAACTCGGGGCTGATGGCGGCCATCCTGGAGGAGATGGACTTGGCCCAAGCAGCGCCCGCTCCAGAGGACACCGAGGCCCAACTGGGTGAAGGGTCAGGCCAGATGGCCTCTCCGAACCTCTTTGAGCACTCCAACAAGGGCAGGAAAACTGAGGAAGGTCCCAAGTCGGGGGCCACAAAACTCGCAAAGTCTCCAGCCGAAGGTCCTGCGGGCAGCAGTAAATTCTCCTTCCGGAAGGGCCACCGTCCCTTGGCCTCTTCTGGGGAGGGGTCTGGGGGTCCCGAAAAAGCTGGCAAGGGACCAGAAGGGCCCAGGAAGAAATCTTTGACGGTCTCCTCTCCCAAAGTGGCCAGAGCGAAGCCAGCAGCTGGGAAGGGTAAGAGGAACCGTGTGTGTGTGTGTGTGTGTGTGTGTGTGTGTGTGAATATAGGAATTAATTTTTGGTTTTTACAAGTAGTACTTGGCTTAATGGCCACAATAGGGCCCGAATTCCCGCTGCGAAGCAAGACAGTTGTTCAGTGAGTTTCGCCCTGCTTTGTGACCTTTCTTCGTACAGTTATTAAGTAAATCAAATCAAAGAATAATAGAATAGAAAAGAAAGAAGGAAAGAAAGAAAAGAAAATATGAAATGGGATAATGAATAGAATAGAAAAGAAAAGAAAAGAAAAAAGAAAAGAAAAAAATATGGAATGGAATAATGAATAGAATAGGAAAGGAAAGGAAAGGAAAAAAAGAAAATATGGAATGGAATAATGAATAGAATAGAATAAACAGAGTTGGAAGGGACCTTGTAGGCCATCTAGTCCTGTTGTGATTCAGCGTCAGCCTGTGATACCGGCAGCTGAGTCTGATGATTCTGCAGAGGAGGAGGAGGAGGGGTTTGGAGAGCCTTTGGTGTCAGAGGGAGGCTCTGACGCACTGCAGGACTCTCAGCCTGGCCCCTCCCGTCATGTTCCTCATCAGACTCAGCCGTGTGAGCATGAGGTATTGGACGTAGATGATTCACAGCTGGATCTATTCAGGGACGCTAGGAGCAGGAGGCAATCCAGCAGATCAGAACAAAGAAAGGCAATGAGGCAACTCGGTGAGAGGAGGAGAAGGCAATGAGAAGCCACGCCTTGGGACTGCTGATAAAAGGGGAAGGTGTGGGAGGTGATGGTTGCTGAAGGCAACAGTTTGAAGATCTTCTGCTAGAGTCTTGGTCTGTTATTCCTGTTTAATTCTTGTTTGAACTTTTGGTTTAACTCTTGTTTGAACTTTTGATTTCTTTGTAAATAAATTTGGTTGGGTTTTTCCAGCCTGTTGAAAGGGGTTGTCCCTGACATTCAAACAGGGCCGGTCGTAGGCTGGAACAGAACAAGTCCAACCCCAAGGTCATAAGTGACTTATTACCATTTTTCACACTTACGACTTTTGCAACATCCCCAAAATTCAGACGCTTGGCAACTGCTTCGTATTGATGACGGTTGCGGTCTGTTGCCGTTGTAATCATAAATGGAGGACTACATGTGGTTGATAAAAGGGGGCAGGGCACAGCTACATCCTTCCCCAGGAAAAGAGGATCCAAGCAAGGACGGTGTTTTTCAGCCTGGACCACTTTCACATGATGGGTTGACTTTCAGCCACTCTGGGATTTAAAGTCCGACCATCTTAAAGTTGCCCAGGTTGCGTTCACACAACCTGCCGGGCCACGATTAACCCTTTCTCAGGATATCTTCAACCGTGAACCAGCCGAGTCTGTCCTTGACTTACGATCACAGACTGAGCTCAAAATCTCCGTGGCTAAGCGGGACATTGGTTAAGGGGGTTTCGCCCCATTTTGCTACCCTCCTTGCCACGGCTCTTCAGTGAGTCACATGGTTGTTAAGTGAATCTGGTTTTCCCCCTCAACTTTGTTTGTCAGGAAGTCGCAAAATGGGGTCACATGACCCCCCCGGAACATGGCAACCGTCATAAATATGAGGGCCTGAGGGCCTTTTTTGCGTGCCGTTGTAAATTTGGTCGTACGTCGAGGACTACCTGTATTTAAATATGCCAGGTATATATGTTGCATTCCTTGGTTTTTATGAGGTTTGTCAGCCTCCCAGTGTTGCTTGTCAGTCAGATGGGTGGCATATAAATTAAATTAAATTAAATTAAATTTTTTAAAAAATAATAAAAATAAAAAAATAAATTAATAAAATAAAGTAAAATAATAAAATAAACAATAATATAAAATAAACAAACAATAACAAAATATTGTTGATGATGATGATACCACTCTAATGGCAGAAAGTGAAGAGGAACTGAAGAGTCTCTTGTTGCGAGTGAAGAAGGAGAGTGCAAAAGTTGGGTTGAAACTTAACATTAAGAAAACCAAGATCATGGCATCTGGCCCTCTCAATTCCTGGCAAATAGATGGGGAAGAAATGGAAGTAGTGACAGATTTTATTTTCCTGGGCTCCAAGATCACCGCAGATGGGGACTGTAGCCAAGAAATTAAAAAGACGCTTGCTCCTTGGGAGGAAAGCCATGGCAAATCTAGACAGCACACTAAAAAGCAGAGACATCACCCTGTCAACAAAAGTGCGTATAGTCAAGGCTATGGTCTTCCCAGTTGCAATGTATGGCAGTGAAAGTTGGACCATAAAAAAGGCTGAGCGCCAAAGAATTGAAGCCTTTGAACTATGGTGCTGGAGAAGACTCCTGCGAGTCCCTTGGACTGCAAGGCGATCAAACCGGTCAGTCCTAGAGGAGATCAACCCTGACTGCTCTTTAGATCCTGAAGCTAAAACTCAAATACTTTGGCCACCTAATGAGAAGGAAGGACTCACTGGAGAAGAGCCGAATGCTGGGAAAGGTTGAGGGCAAGAGAAGAAGGGGACAAACAGAGAATGAGGTGGCTGGATGGAGTCACTGAAGCAGTAGGCGTGAGCTTAAATGGACTCCAGAAGATGGTAGAGGACAGGAAGGCCTGGAGGAACGTTGTCCATGGGGTCGCGATGGGTCGGACACGACTTCGCAGCTAACAACAACAACAAAATATAAAATATAATACAATATAAAATAAATGAAATAAAATAAAAAAAAATAGAATAGAATAAAATAAAATAGTAAAATAATAAAATAAAATAAATAAAATATAAAGTAAAATACAATATAAAATAAAATAAATAAAATACAATATAAAATAAAATAGTAAAATAATAATAATAAAATAAAATAAATAAAATATAAAATAAAGTAAAACATAAAATAAAAGAAATTTAATGAAATGAAATAATAAATAAAATAAATTTGGTCTGTTTCCCTCCCCTTCCCTCCCAGGTTCCAATCCGACTGAAGCAGCGTCTGGGGAACCTTTAAGACCCCTGAATCTGGACCCTCTTGGCGCAACCCCCTCCAGCACCGATGCCCTGATCGACGAGTCTCTTGTCCTAGGATCGAGTCCCTCCGAGTCGGTCCCGTGGGATCTGTTCAACTCTGAGCTTTTATCTTCAGGGATGGCCCGTCTGCCAGGTAGCACGTGAGGATCGTCCGAGGGACCTTTTCCCGCTGAAATCTCGCGGCTGCTCCTGTTGTGTAGTTGCTGGGCAGAGAGTTGATCCGTGAAAGATTTGGATCCTTAGCTTGAAATCCCTCCGGGATCAGTCTTTCTCAACTTGGACAAGCTGAAGATGGGTGGACCTCAACTCCCAGAATTCCCCATCAGGTGCTAGAAGGGAGTGAGGCTTGTAGAGAGGAGGAGGAGGAGGAGGAAGAAGAGGAGGAGGTGATCTGTGGGGTCCTTGGTGCTCTCTGAGCTTGGATGTTTTCTTGCAGACGTTTCATGACCCATCTAGGGAACCTCATCAGTGCTAGAAGGGAGGGGGGTTTGGAGAGAGGAGGAGGAGGACGAAGAGAAGGAGGGGGACAAGGAGGACTGTGGGGTCTTTGGTGCTCTCTGAAGATGCTCGAACTCAGCTCTCCCTCTGCAAGCTGGACGTGTACAATTAACAGACGAACAGAATAACAGAGCTGGAAGGGACCGTTGGAGGTCTTCTAGTCCAACCCCCTGCTCTGGCAGGAAATCTTATGCATTTCAGAGAAATGGTTGTCCAATCTCTCTTTAAAAACTTCCAGCGTTGGAGCATTCACAACTTCTGGAGGCAGGGGGTTGGACTAGAGGACCTCCAAGGTCCCTTATTCTATTCTATTCTATTCTATTCTATTCTATTCTATTCTATTCTATTCTATTCTATTCTATTCTATTCTATTCTATTGCATTTCATTCCCAATTATTCCATTCCATTCCATTCCATTCCATTCCATTCTATTCTATTCTATTCTATTCTATTCTATTCTATTCTATTCTATTCTATTCTATTCTATTCTATTCTATTCTATTCTATTCTATTCTATTCTATTCTCTGTTCTATTCTATTCTATTCTATTCTATTCTATTCTATTCTATTCTATTCTATTCTATTCTATTCTATTCTATTCCATTTCCATTTCCATTTCCATTTCCATTTCTATTCTTCCCGCAGATTAATTGTTCTAATTAAGGAGGTGCCTTTTTCCAAACCAAGCAACCCCTTCTATATTCCACCTTCAAAAGGATCTTTAGGGTGCAAAGTTTTTTCCAATTAATGTGGGGGGGGGGTTGTCTCCAAACGTAGCCACTTTAATACTTGTGGACTTCAACTCCCAGAATTCCCCCACCAATTCTGGCAATTGTTCCACAGGTCTTAAAGTGGCCATGTTTGGAGAGCCCTGGACTAACGTGGGGTTTGCCATGACTTCTTCTGGAATTTCAGGCAGCGTGGACAAGCTGGGGAGGCCCGTGATCGAAATCCCCCAAAACGGAGGAAGCTGCCAGGACTCCGGGGGCTCCGTCAGAGAGTTGGCGCAGCTTCTGCTCGGCCTTTGCTGCATGGCCAGGTAAGCAAGTTGAGAGGGGCTTTTGCCTCGAGGTGCCTGAAATGGAGCCTGCCAAATCTCCTCCTGAGTGGCAAGAGTTGCCCCAAACCTCCCCCTGACCCCACAAACATCCCCCCAAGTTCTAAACTCCCCCCCACACACACACACACTTGCTGCCTCCTCCAGGAGGAATTCCCTTCCAACTCATCAGCCTCTTAGTTCACCTCCTACCCAGCAGAGGGCAGCATTGTCGCAATCTTAATATATATCTTAATATATATATTAAACTAAAACTTGCCGCTGGCTCATAAAAGGATGGGAGACCACTAGGAAATCTAGGAAGATGGGAAACCATCCTAGAAGACCCCCAAGGTAAGGACCCACCCACCCTTCTGGACCACCACTGGGGAGGGTCAGGAGTTGTCTTCGTGAGGTCCAGCTCAATTCAAGAGTCTCCATCGCTCTGTTTTATTCCCCCATGCAGGAAGCGCTCCAACGGCCAGGGGGTGGTGATTCTCCTCGATGCCCGAAAAGAATCTCCCCCTCCCACACTCCCCACGGCCCTGGGGTCCCTCCAGGTAATTATGGGTGGGCAGGTGGGGAGGGGAGGGGGTTTCTCACCTGGAGAGAGGGATTCCAAGATTCCTTCTTGATAACAGGAAGTCCTCAACTTGCAGTATAACCATTCCTTTAGGGCAGGGGTGTCAAACTGCCGGCCCGCGGGCCAGAGCATCACAGAGAAACTGCGCCCATCCCATTTTTGGCAATGGGAAAAAGTTCCGATAGGTTGCGCGACGTCACGTGACGTCACGAGTTTGACATGCCTGCTTTAGGGACTGTTCGGTTACAACTGCAGGGAAATATGAACCAGTTACCAAGCTGGAATGGAATGGAATGGAATGGAATGGAATGGAATGGAATGGAATGGAATGGAATGGAATGGAATGGAATAGAATAGAATAGAATAGAATAGAATAGAATAGAATAGAATAGAATAGAATAGAATAGAATAGAATAGAATAGAATAGAATAGAATAGAATAGTATAGAATAGAATAGAATAGAATAGAATAGAATAGAAAATAGAAATAACAGATTATAGAATAGAATAGAATAGAATAGAATAGAATAGAATAGAAAATAGAAATAACAGATTATAGAATAGAATAGAATAGAATAGAATAGAATAGAATAGAATAGAATAGAAAATAGAAATAACAGATTATAGAATAGAATAGAATAGAATAGAATAGAATAGAATAGAAAATAGAAATAACAGATTATAGAATAGAATAGAACAGAACAGAATAGAAGGGGGCAGAGGAGAGAAGAGCTTCAGGTTGGAAAGTGCTGCAGCCACACACAAATACACAAACATGCGCACACGCACACCGATCCAGCAAGCAGAGGAAGCCACGGAAGAGTAGCTGGGAAGTCCCTGATTTCTCCTTTTCCTTGCAGAAAATCTTTCCCGGATCCATCCAAGTTCTTCTGCTGGTGGCAGAGAAGGAGACCACGTCTCACCTGGAGAAGTTCCTCGGCTTACAGGTAACTTCTGCCGATCTGCGTCTCTGCCTGAACTTGCATCTCGTGTTGTCATGCTGCCCAGTCCTCTTCCATCCCCAAACAGCAGCGGGGCTGTAGGCTGTGTGCTGGTTTATGAGGGTTAACCAGATTTTTCCAGTGTGCGCAGGCCCCACATTCAGAAGAGGCTAAAAAGGGTTAAGCAAACAAGTATGGAGTTAAGCATGTGCAGCAGCAGCCAATAAAGCTAACGCAATCCTGGGTTGTATAAACAGAGGCGTAGAATCAAGATCACACAAAGTGTTAGTACCGCTTGATAAAACCCTAGTGAGGCCACACCTGGAATACTGCAGCCAGTTTTGGTCACCATATCACAAAAAAGATGTTGAGAGTTTGGGGAAAAAATTCAGAGAAGAGCCACTAAGATAATCCAAGGCCTGGAGGGTACAGCATACGAAGAACAGCTGCGGGACTTGGGTTTGGCTAATCTGAAGAAAAGAAGAAATAGGGGAGACATGATAGCAGTCTTCCAGTATTTGAGGGGCTGCCACCAAGAAGGGGGGGGTCAACCTATTCCCCAAACCACCTGAAGGCAGGCAAGAAGCAACGGATGGAAACTGATCAAAGAGAGAAGCCACCTAAGTGGAAACTTCCTGGCCGTGAGAACAATTAACCGGTGGAACTGCTTGCCACCAGAAGTCGTGGGTGCTTCATCACTGGAGGCTTTTAAGAAGAGACTAGACAGTCACTTGTCTGAAATGGTATAGGGTCTCCTGCCTGAGCAGGGGGTTGGACTAGAAGACCTCCAAGCTCCCTTCCAACTCTTTATTATTCCATATTCTGTATATCTGTGTCTGGACTTCAACTCCCAGAACCCCTCAACTAGGCACAGCATCCAGTTTTGGCCACCGCGTTACAAAAAAGAGGTGGAGATTTTGGAAAAAGTGCGAAGAAGAGCAACTCAGGCGATTAAAGGCCTGGAGTCTAAAACCATACGAAGGACGGTTGCAGGATTTGGGAATGGCCCGTCTGGAGAAAAGAAGGGCTGGGGGGTGGGGGGGGGCACATCACAGCAGTCCCCCCAGAGGGACCAGCGGTTTTGCTTAATGCTCGCTTTGTCCTCTCGACAACGGCAGTGTTTGCGCTTACGACCGGCGGATCTGTTTAACAACCATGGCAAAACGCAGTGGAAAACCGTGTCGGTCACGTGACTGATCTGTTTTACAACTGTTGGAAATTTACGACCATAATTGACAGGCTCCATTACGCGAGGATTGCAGCCGTTATGGGGAATCTAGCTGACTTTCGCAGAAAACTGTGTGCAGAATGATGGATAGAAGCAGGGAAGCGTGAAGTTATACCTGAACAAGCAACAATTAGGCCATTTTTCAAAAACTCTTGACAGACCCATTTCTAACCAGGTCGGAGGTAATCAAATTATTAGATTAAGGTTGAGCCATTTTTTTCCCCCTGTGGCAGGACCACGGGTGGCCTTTGACCGACAGGCTGCGGAGTCAAATTGCCTTCTCTTTTTTGATTCCGTTTTCATTAACGTCTAATGAATAATGGCCCTTCCCAATCAAATATAGTTAAATGGATTACTCTTTTGCATTAAAAGGTAGAATTCGGTGCCTTGTTTTTCGGGCTCAGCTAGCTAGCAGCACAAATTCAGCGTTTCTCAACCTCGGCTACTTGACGTCATCTGGAGGTCAAGTCCCAGAATTCCCCAGAACAAGGCAGGTTGTGGCTGCTCCATCGCCGGAGGATTTTAAGAAGAGACTGGACAGCCTTTTGTCTGGAATGGTATAGGGTCTCATGCCCAGGGGTTGGACTAGAAGACCTCTAAGGTCCCTTCCAACTTTGCTAATTCTGTTGCAGGGGTCTTCAAACTTGGCCCTTTTAGGACTTGTGGACTTCAACTCCCAGAATTCCTCAGCCATGTGCCTGGCTGAGGAATTGTGGGAGTTGAAGTCCACAAGTCCTAAAAGGACCAAGTTTGAAGACCCCTGTTCTATTGTCTCCTAGAGTTATGGAGGTTTTTAAGAAGAGATTAGACAGCCATTTGTCCAGAATGTTATAGAGTCTCCTGCCTGACTAGGGTTGGAGTAGAAGATCTCCAAGGTCCCATCCAGCCCTAGGATTCTGTGAATCTGAGAGAGATAAAATCACACACACACACACACACACACACACACACACACACACGGACGGACAGACGGATGGATGGATGGTGGGTGGAGGGATGGAGAGATGGATGGAGGGATATGTGGATGGGTGCATGGATGGAGAGATGGATGGAAGGATGGGTGGGTGGGTGGATGGAGGGAGGGATAGAGAGATGGAGGGAGGGAGGGATGGAGAGATGGATGGATGGATGGATGGATGGAGAGATGGATGGATGGGTGGGTGGATGGAGGGATGGAGGGGTAGAGAGAAGGAGGGAGAGATGGATGGAGGGATGGAAGGATGGGTTGGTGGATGAATGAATGAAAGGAACATCTTGCCTTTAGAAGTTGTGGGTGCTCCAACAATGGAGATTTTTAAGAAGGGACTGGATAGCAATTTGTCAGAAATGGTACAGGTTCTCTTGCTTGAGCAGGGGGTTGGACTAGAAGACCTCCAAAGTCCCATCCAATGCTGTTATTCTGTTATTAACAATCCTCCGAAAGGCAGCGTGCCCCAAATCTTCCCTGCCTCAGCCTGACCCTCCCCCCTCCCCAATTATACAACCTGAGTGGGACAAGCTGGCTTGAAAATTCTCCCTCGGGGCTGACTGGGTGGGGTGGGAACCGAGTTCTGATCCTGCCAGTCTCTATTCTCTCCCCAGCCATTAATGATGCCAACCCTGTTGGTTCCAAGCGGCGTTAATGGACTGCTGGCTACGTCAGCCAGAGATTAAGATAATAATTCAGCCTTGAAGGGGTTTCTGTCCTCTCATTAATGCCGCTGGCTTTAATTAACGCAACGTGAAATATTAATGGCTTTGATAAACTGCTGCTGCCCTGGGTGATTAAAAGGCTTCCTTTCCCAAGACAGGGTGAGGGAAGGCTCCTTCTGGGGTGCCTGATGAATGGCAAACGGGAAGGGCAGTCAGACCCCTCACTGCCTCGCCTGGTTCAGAAGAGGTGGGGTACAAGGGGGTCCCCCAGCATCAGTTAGACTGAAATGCAGGGCTTCCGAAAGTAGCAATAGTCACAGCTGTGTTATATACTCCTTCACGGTGCTTTCCAGCCCTCTCTAAGCGGTTTACAAAGTTAGCCTCTTGCGCCCCCCCCCCGCCAAACAGTCTGGGTCCTCATTTTACCCACCTCGCAAGGATGAAAGGCTGAGTCAACCTGAAACCAGTGAGAATCGAACTCCTGGCTGTGGGCAGAGTCAGCCTGGAATATGCCTTTCTAACCACTGCGCCACCATGGCAGAGAGAGAGAGAGAGATAAGGTGGGTGGATGGATGGATGGATGGATGGATGGATGGATGGATAGATAGATAGATAGATAGATAGATAGATAGATAGATAGATAGATAGATAGATAGATAGATAGATAGATATGGATGAATGGATGGATGAATAAATAGAGAGAGATAAGGTGGATGGATGGATGGAGAGAGAGAGGGGGGATGGATGGATGGATAGAGAGAGATAAGGTAGATGGATATATATATAAAGAGCCTCTTGTTGCGGGTGAAGAAGGAGAGTGCAAAACTTGGATTGAAATTAAACATTAAGAAAACCAAGATCATGGCATCTGGCCCTCTAAATTCCTGGCAAATAGATGGGGAAGAAATGGAGGTAGTGACAGATTTTATTTTCCTGGGCTCCAAGATCACTGCAGATGGGGACTGTAGCCAAGAAATTAAAAGACGCTTGCTCCTTGGGAGGAAAGCCATGGCAAATCTAGACAGCACACTAAAAAGCAGAGACATCACCCTGTCAACAAAAGTGCGTATAGTCAAGGCTATGGTCTTCCCAGTTGCAAAGTATGGCAGTGAAAGCTGGACCATAAGAAAGGCTGAGCGCCAAAGAATTGAGGCCTTTGAGCTATGGTGCTGGAGAAGACTCCTGCGAGTTCCTTGGACTGCAAGGCGATCAAACCGGTCAGTCCTAGAGGAGATCAACCCTGACTGCTCTTTAGAAGGCCAGATCCTGAAGTTGAAACTCAAATACTTTGGCCACCTAATGAGAAGGAAGGACTCACTGGAGAAGAGCCTAATGCTGGGAAAGATTGAGGGCACTAGAAGAAGGGGACGACAGAGAATGAGGTGGCTGGATGGAGTCACTGAAGCAGTAGGCGTGAGCTTAAATGGACTCCAGAAGATAGTAGAGGACAGGAAGGCCTGGAGGAACATTGTCCATAGGGTCGCGATGGGTCGGACACGACTTCGCAACTAACAACAACAACATATATATATATATATATATATATATATATATATATATATATATATATATATATATATATATATATATATATATATATATATATATATATATATATATATATATATATATATATATATATATATATATAGAGAGAGAGAGAGAGAGAGAGAGAGAGAGAGAGAGAGAGAGATAGGAATGGATGGATAAATAGAGAGATAAGGTGGATGGATGGATAGATAGAGAGAGGGGGGATGGATAGAGAGAGATAAGGTAGATGGATAGATGGATAGATAGATAGATAGATAGATGATAGATAGATAGACAGATAGATAGATATGGGTGGGTGGGTGGGTGGGTGGATAGATATATATAGAGATAAGATAGAGAGAGGGGATGGATAGAGAGAGAGATAAGGTAGATGGATGGATGGATGGATGGATGGATGGATGCATAGATAGATAGATAGATAGATAGATAGATAGATAGATAGATAGATAGATAGATAGATAGATAGATAGATAGATAGATAGATAATGGATGGATGGATAGAGAGAGAGAGATGGATGGATGGATGGATAAATAGATAGATGATAGATAAGAGATAAATAGACAGACAGAAACAGTGAGAGACAGAAAGATGGAGAGATGAGACATAGATAGCAATAGCCCTTAGACTTATCTGCCGCTTCACGGTGCTTTACAGCCCTCTCTAAGCAGTTTACAGAGTCAGCCTATTTGCCCCCACCCCCACCCCCCAAGAATCTGGGTCTTCATTTTACCGACCTCGGAAGGATGGAAGGCTGAGTTGAGAAGCCAGTGTGACTCGAACTGCAGTCAGGAGGATGGTATAAATTGGCTTTGCTTTCTTAGGAAGATGAGTTGTCTGAACTCCGTTCCAGCCCAGACCCAATTCTGCAAGCTGAATAAACTATAGGTAGTCCTTGAGTTACAAGCATCCATTTAGTGACCATCCAAAGTTACAATAGCACTAAAAAAAGTGACCTGACCTTTTGTGACACTTCACGACCGTTGCGGCCTCCCTGCGGTCGCGTGAACAAATTCAGCCACTTGGCAACTGACTCGTATTTATGACGGTCACAGCATCCCGGGGTCACGTGATCCCCTTTTGCAGCCTTCTGACAAACAAAGTTAACAGGGAAGCCAGATTCACTTAACGACCGGCTTACCCTAATTTGGCCTTTCTTCGAATTAAACTGTAGTCGGATCTGCCTCGAATGATTGCAGTTCTTCTCTGCTGACTGGTGCCAGTCCAAACTCTGTTCCTTTTCGACGGTCCAAATTCTTAATCTTTGTAGTAGTTATTTCCATGTTTTGTTTATTTATTGGATTTTTATCCTTTTAATCTTATTCACACATCACTCAAGGCGGCAAATATACCTAATACTCTTTCCTTCTCCTCTTTTCCCCCACAAACAACGACCCTGTGAGGTGGGCTGAGCTGCAAATGTTTCTCCCAGCTGAGGTTGAACGTCATCCCGTGTCTTTCCTGCAGGTGGAGATAGTGAGCTCCCTGAAAGCTTTGAGCCGCCACGTGGACCACGGCCAGCTGACCTCGGCTTTTGACGGCCACTTCCCCTACAACCACGGGGAATGGGTGCAGTTCTTCCAGGTACCCTCTTCTCCCGCCTGTGCCCATTTGGGGAGGGGTCTTGGGCCACAAACTGGCTGCTTAGGCTCCCACGGCAGGGGAATCCACGCAGGGTGGTCCACAAAGTCAAGATGGCAGCTGCTGTGGTGTGACTGAGGTTCCGTCGTGGTTTTAATTTTCAAGACACGCAGCACAGATTAAGATCAGGTGGAGCTACCTTGAAATTTTGGACCCAATGATGCCCTTATTCCATTGACTTTTGTGATTTCTCACTTGGAAATAAAAGACACTAGTCCCTTTCGTGGCTTTCAGCCCCATACTCCAGGCCTCCCGCACATCCACAAGCTCGGATGTGGTAGGGGATCCCCCTGGGGGTAAAACACAATTTACAGTATTTACAGTATTTATCTGTTTGGTTGTATCCCACCTTAGTTATTTTTCCAAATAATTCAAGGTGGCAAACATAGCCAACATAACTTCCTTCCTTCTGTTTTCCCCACAACGACAACTCGTTGAGGTGGGCTGGGCCCAAAGTCACCCAGCCGGCTTTCCTGCCTAAGGCAGGACTAGAACTCACCGACTCCTGGTGATTGGCCTGAAGTCACCCAGTTGGCTTTTCCTGGTGATTCCCCAAATCATCCAGTTGGTTTTTGTGCCTAAGGCGGGACTAGAACCCACCGTCTCCTGGTGATTGGCCCAAAGTCACCCAGCTGGCTTTCCTGCCTAAAGCGAGACTAGAACTCACCGTCTCCTGGTGATTGGCCCAAAGTCACCCAGCCGGCTTTCCTGCCTAAGGCGGGACTAGAACTCACCGTCTCCTTGTGATTGGCTCAAAGTCACCCAGCCGGCTTTCATGCCTAAGGCAGGACTAGAACTCACCGTCTCCTGGTAACTGGCCCAGAGTCATTCAGCTGGCTGTCATATGTAAGCTGGAACTAGAACTCACTCTCTCCCTGCAATGAACTCCAAGTCACCTAGCCAGCCTTCATAGCTAAGGCAGGTCTGGAACTCGCCATGTCCGGAGAACTGGTCTAGCCTGGTGTCTTAACCACTAGGCCCAAGCGGTCCCCACTGAGGAATGCTCTGGGAGCAAGCCAAGAGCTTGTAGCAGGTGGAAAACTCTGGCGCAGGGGAGCCCAAGTGTGTGTCGGGAGGACACACGCACAGGGCTGCTTGGAGACTGGTGCCTCCAGCACGACCGATGGAGAATCCACCATAGAATGGGTTAATCTTGTCTTCCTGTCCGGAGACCAAGTCAATCAACTCTTTGCCTCTTCCCAGTCTTGACTTGGTCTTCTTTGGTCGTATAAAGCTTGGCTCATTCTAGTTTAGGCCAGGGGTAGGCAACCTCGGTTCTTTTATGACTCATGGACTTCAACTCCCAGAATTCCTGAGTTTTGGCTGTCGAAACCATTCAAGACCATGGGTTTTCTGTAAATTTCAAGAAGAGCCAGACAGTTCCCTCCACCCGCCTCCTTCACTTGGGGGCGGTAATAGAGACAAGGAAATGCAAGGTTTACCTCTCTCGGGAATGTCAGGACAGCATCCGGTCCCTGGTTCTCCAGGTCCGAAGGAAACGTGTAGTCGCCCTAGCGCTGCTTTCTCAACATTTGGGCAAGATAATTTCCTGCATAGCTGTTCTGTTCCAGCCTACGACCGGCCCTGTTTGTGTGACAGGGACAACCCATTTTTCCTTTTGACAAATTAATAGTCTGGGAAAAACCCAACTCAAATTTATTTACAGTTCCAAATAATAAAGTCTCTCAAACAAAAAAGCAGCAGAATATTGTCTTCAACCAAAAATACATGATTCAAAACATCCAACAAGAGAGTCAAACAGATTAGCAAGAACAGACCAGGATTCTCTTTGAGTGTCTCTGAACGGTTGCCTTCAGCAACCAGCCCCGCCCACACCTTCCCCTTTTATTATCTGTCCCAAGGTGTGGCTTCTCAATGCCTTCTCCTCCTTTCACTGGGTTGCCTCATTGATTTTCTTTGCTCTGCTGGATTGCCTTCTGCTTCTAGCGTCTCTGAACAGATTCAGCTGTGACTCCTCTGAGTCCAACCCCTCCTCCTCACACAGCTGAGCCTCATGAGGAACACGACTGGAAGGGCCAGGCTGAGAGTCCTGCAGTGCATCTGAGCCTCCCTCCGACACCGAAGGCTTTCCAAACCCCTCTGCCTCCTCCTCCTCCTCCTCAGATTCCTCAGACTCAGCTGCTAGGAGCACAGGCTGACACTGAATCACAACAATAGCAATAGTGCCTTGGGCCACTCCAGATAGTTGCAATGGTTCCTGCTTCCGTACCAGAGACTGAGCACCAGTTCTTCCAACCAGAGGGTGTGGGTTTCGTCACGGACCCTACAATCCCTCCAGTGGTGGATTTCCCCAGCGACAGCCAAGGGGACCTTGTTCAAGGAACCCATCATGCTTGTCCTGACTTCTGACACCAGCCTGTTCGGCTGGGGAGCGCACCTACAATCACAGCTGGCTCAGGGCCGGTGGTCCCGGTCAGAACTGCAGCACGACATAAATTGGTTGGAGCTCAGAGCTATACATCTGGCTCTACGCCTCCAGACCAAATATCACTCACACAGGGGATTCTACAACACCCAGAGCTCCAGTGGCTCCAGTTAACCGCCTGGCATTTGAACAGCGACTCCTGTCGCAGGAGTCCTACTCATCAGACGTCATTACTGTGATGCAGGCTTCACAGAGACCCTCTACTAACAGGATTTATGATTCCACGTGGAAAAATTTCTGCACCTGGTGTGGAAAGCAACAGCTAAGCCCAGCGAGAATCGCCATCCCAAAGATTTTGGACTGTTTGATGGAGGGACTCAGGAAAGGCTTGTCGCCCAATACGATCCGCAGACAAGTGCCTGCTCTGTCCACGGTGCTTACATAGGGCAATCCAGAGCCCTTGGCTCAGCATCCCATGGTGCGCTCCGTTGTTAAGGGAGCGACCAACATCAGGCCGCCCGTGGCTCGCAGATACCCTTTTTGGATCTGTGCAAGTTCCTACAGGCTCTCACTTCTCTTCCCTTCGAGCCCGTCAGATCCTGTTCCCTGAGGTACCTGACGCTGAAGTTGGCCTTCCTAGTGGCCGCCACAT
>NC_138204.1:1332692-1597376 GCF_964194415.1 Vipera berus | reverse complement strand
TGTGTGTTTGTTAGGCATAGTTTCGAGAGCGCCCTGGCCGTCTACAACCTGGTGGAGGAGGAGGTTCACACGCTGGTGACCAAATCCAACGGTTGCTTGGAGCACTTGGAGTTCCTCAAGAAGATCCGGGAACTTGAGGAAGAATTTCACCAGGTAAAGGAAGTTTTGCCCTAAGTCTGTCAGCTAAAGCCAGGGGTCTCCAGCCGTGGCAATTTGAGGACTTGTGGACTTCAACTCCCAGAATTCCTCAGCCAGCCTGTGTGCGTGTGTGTGTGTGTGTGTGTGTTTTGTATCAGGTGTAAAAATGTAGGCAGAATTAATACGATTAAAAAATAAATGACATTCACCCAGCCACCAGCCTGAGATCTTCCTCCATACGTTCAGGCAGTCCTCAACTTATGACAGTTCATTTAGTGACCATTTGTAGTTCTGACACTACTGGGGAAAAAGGGACTTAGGACCGTTTTTCACACTTACGACCGTTGCAGCATCCCCCACAGTTGCATGATCAAGATTTCAATGCTTCGCAGCTGGCTTGTATTATGTATTTATCGTGGGGTGGGGGTGGGGGGTCATGTGATCCCCTTTTGCGACCTTCTGACAAGCAAAGTCCAGGGAGAAGCCAGATTTGCTTAACAACCGGGTAACTAACTTAATAACTGCAGTGATTCACTTAGCGACTGTGGAAAGAAAGGTCGTAGAATGGGGCAAAACTCACTCGAGTGCCGTGATTTGTTTAACGCCTGTGGCAAGAAAGTTCGTAAAGTGGGGGCCAAAGTCACTTATCCACTGCAACGATTCACTTAACGACCGTGGAAGAAAAGGTCGTAAAGCGGGGCAAAACTCACTTAACTGCAGTAACTCACAACGAGAGTAGCAAAAAAGGTCGTAAAGCGGGGCAAAGGTCATCGAACAACCGAAGGGGTTCGCTTAATGACCGCGGCAAGAAAGGTCGTAAAGCAAGGCAAAACCGCAACTGTCTTTCTTAGCCGTGGAAATTTTCGGCTCCGTTGTGGTCGTAAGTCAAGGACTGCTTTTAAAGCAACCCGGCTACCTCGACCCACCCAGACACGTAGCCTGGTGATTGAACAAGCCTCTTTCTGAGGTCACAAACCCCTGTTTGTTGGCTTCGACCTATAAACCCTGGATGGAACCCAAGCGATGAGCTCCCTTTGTAGGCATCCTAAGTGCCAAAAAGGAGAAGAAACTAGGCGGGGGGGGGGGTCCAGGTGAGCTTCACCTTCCCTAGAAACGGCGCATCAGGTGAAGGGAGCCGGCCGAGGTTGTTGAGCTTGACCTCCTGATCCAGCTCCTGATCCAGCTCCTTGTTTTCCGCTGCTGCTTCCTGCAGGTCAGTTTGTGGATTGAGGAAGAAGGAGAAGCCGAGCTGAGCCTGGTGGGACTGGCGGAGGGCAGCCTGGAGAGCACGGAAGAGTCCTACCTGCGGTTTAAGGGCTTCTTCAAAGAAGCCACGGTAAGCTAGGATGGATGGGACAGAGCTGGAAGGGACCTTGGAGGTCTTCTAGTCCAGCCCCCTGCTCTCGCTGGAGACCCTCTACCATCTCAGACAAATGGCTGTCCAGTCTCCTTTTAAAAACCTCCAGGGATGGAGCAAGCACAACTTCTGGAGGCAGGTAGTTCCACTGGCTCATTGTCCTCCCAGTTAGGACGTTTCTCCTTAGTTCCAGGTTGCTTTTCTCCTTAATTGGAGTGGAATAGGATAGGATAGGATAGGATAGGATAGGATAGGATAGAATAGAATAGAATAGAATAGAATAGAATAGAATAGAATAGAATAGAATAGAATAGAATAGAATAGAATAGAATAGAATAGAATAGAATAGAATAGAATAGAATAGAATAGAATAGAATAGAATAGAATAGAAAATATGGAATGGAATAGAATAGAATAGAATAGAATAGAATAGAATAGAATAGAATAGAATAGAATAGAATAGAATAGAATAGAATAGAATAGGGAAAATAGAACAGAACAGAACAGAATAGAATAGAATAGAATAGAAATAACAGATTGTAGAATAGAATAGAATGGAATAGAAATAACAGTTTATAGAATAGAATAGAATAGAATAGAATAAGAAATAAGAATAGAATAAGAAATTAGAATAGAATAGAATAGAATAGAACAGACCCAGCACAACGGGAGACCCAATCATTCCTCTTCTAAGTCTTCAGTGGTTGTAACCGCAACCCTCCATAGGTGAATAAAGGCAGGAGAGTTGAAGTCTTCCCTGTATTTCAAGTTCCCAGATTTTTCTGGAAACGTTAAGGGAGCCTGTTGAGAATTGTGTCCTGTGTTTGCTTAGAATCGTAGTATCCTCACAGAAGGGACCTTGGAGGTCTTCTAGTCCAACCCCCTGCTCAACCAGGAGACCTGATACCAGTGGTCTTCAAACTTGGCAACTTTAAGACTTGTGGACTTCAACTCCCAGAATTCCTCAGCCAGCTGGCTGAGGAATTCTGGGAGTTGAAGTCCACAAGTCTTAAAGTTTCCAAGTTTGGAGACCCCTACCTATATACCACCCCAGCAGTCAAATGATTATCCCATCACGTGATCCGCTTTTGTGATCTTCTGACCAGCAAAGTCAGCTGGATTCATTTAACAACACGTTTGCTGAACAACATGGGCAAGAAAGGTTGTAAAAGGGGGCAGGACTCTCTTAAAAACCCACCTTGCCTGCGAGGTCGTAAAGTCGAGGACCGCCTGTCTCTTAACTTCATTTTTTAAACCTGGATTTTTCATGTTTTCATTTCCGTCACGAGTTTTTCTGAAGCCTTTTGCCCCCTGGCTTTAATTTCGCACTTTTCTTTGGCTAACCTGATAGCTTGTTCTGAAAGTCACTTTTTAATTTGAGAAATATATATTTCTTTTCCCCCTGTCTGGTCTGCAAAGTCTCTTATCTCTTCCTCCACGGCTTCAGTTCTCTTGCCCAGAACAAAGTGGGGGCTGACTCTGTTCCTTCGCTGATCTAAATTCTTTCTGCCCGAAGCTCCTCCAAATCAAACGTGCCTGACAGACCTAGAAATCTTTATTTTTTCTTCTCTCTTATACTTGATTCTAATAAGTCGTAGTCCTCTTCACAATCAGCACCTGCAAATGTCCTGGTTAATTGGGTTGCATTTCTCCACATCTATAGTCAACGTGACGTTCAAATTGTCCATCCAGCAATGTCCAGGTGTAGGATCTCCATTTAATAATTTCTTCCAGCTCCCCCCCCCCACATTTACAATCCCAAAGTCACCAAGAAAAGTCTCAAACATCTGCAAGAAACCCCTCCCCCCCAAGCTCAGACAGCACCAGGGACCCCAGAGTTCAATCCTGACCTACAAATATTCTCTTCTGTTGGACTTTAGGATAGGATAGGATAGGGTAGGGTAGGGTAGGATAGGATAGGATTACAGAATAAAAATAAAAGAAGAACAGAACAGAACAGAATAGAATAGAATAGAATATGAGAATAGATTAGAATATATAGAATAGGATAGGATAGAACAGAACAGAACAAAACAGAACAGAACAGAACAGAACAGAACAGAATAGAATAGAATAGAATAAAATAGAATAGAATTACAGAATAAAAATAAAATAATAGAATAGAATTACAGAATAGAATAGAATAGAATAGAATAGAATAGAATAGAATAGAATAGAATAGAATAGAATAGAATAGAATAGAATAGAATAGAATATGAGAATAGATTAGAATATATAGGATAGGATAGAACAGAACTGAACAGAACAGAACAGAACAGAACAGAATAGAATAGAATAGAATAGAATATGAGAATAGATTAGAATATATAGGATAGGATAGGATAGGATAGAACAGAACAGAACAGAACAGAACAGAACAGAACAGAACAGAATAGAATAGAATAGAATAGAATTACAGAATAAAAATAAAATAATAGAATAGAATTACAGAATAGAATAGAATAGAATAGAATATGAGAATAGATTAGAATATATAGGATAGGATAGAACAGAACAGAACAGAACAGAACAGAACAGAACAGAATAGAATAGAATAGAATAGAATTACAGAATAAAAATAAAATAATAGAATAGAATTACAGAATAGAATAGAATTATAGAATAGAATAGAATATGAGAATAGAATATATAGGATAGAATAGAGTAGAATAGAATAGAATTACAGAATAAAAAAATAGAATAGAATTATAGAATAGAATAGAATATGAGAATAGAATATATAGGATAGAATAGAGTAGAATAGAATTGTTGTTGTTGTTGTTAGTTGCAAAGTCGTGTCCGACCCATCGCGACCCTATGGACAATGTTCCTCCAGGCCTTCCTGTCCTCTACCATCTTCTGGAGTCCATCTAAGCTCACGCCTACTGCTTCAGTGACTCCATCCAGCCACCTCATTCTCTGTCGTCCCCTTCTTCTATTGCCCTCAATCTTTCCCAGCATTAGGCTCTTCTCCAGTGAGTCCTTCCTTCTCATTAGGTGGCCAAAGTATTTGAGTTTTAGCTTCAGGATCTGGCCTTCTAAAGAGCAGTCAGGGTTGATCTCCTCTAGGACTGACCGGTTTGATCGCCTTGCAGTCCAAGGAACTCGCAGGAGTCTTCTCCAGCACCATAGTTCAAAGGCTTCAATTCTTTGGCGCTCAGCCTTTCTTATGGTCCAGCTTTCACTGCCATACATTGCAACTGGGAAAACCATAGCCTTGACTATACGCACTTTTGTTGACAGGGTGATGTCTCTGCTTTTTAGTGTGCTGTCTAGATTTGCCATGGCTTTCCTCCCAAGGAGCAAGCGTCTTTTAATTTCTTGGCTACAGTCCCCATCTGCAGTGATCTTCGAGCCCAGGAAAATAAAATCTGTCACTACCTCCATTTCTTCCCCATCTATTTGCCAGGAATTGAGAGGGCCAGATGCCATGATCTTGGTTTTCTTAATGTTTAGTTTCAACCCAAGTTTTGCACTCTCCTTCTTCACCCGCAACACGAGGCTCTTTAGTTCTTCTTCACTTTCTGCCATTAGAGTGGTATCATCTGCATATCTTAGGTTGTTGATGTTTCTTCCGGCAATCTTAATTCCAACTTTTGATTCATCTAGCCCTGCCTTTCTCATGATGTGCTCTGCATATAAGTTAAATAGGCAAGGCGACAGTATACAGCCTTGCCGGACTCCTTTCCCAATTTTGAACCAATCAGTGGTTCCGTGTCCAGTTCTCACTGTTGCTTCTTGGCCCGCATATAGGTTTCTCAAGAGACAAATAAGATGGTCTGGTATGCCCATCTCTTTAAGGACTTGCCAGAGTTTGTTATGATCCACACAATCAAAGGCTTTAGCATAGTCAATGAAGCAGAAGTAGATGTTTTTCTGGAACTCTCTAGCTTTCTCCATGATCCAGCGTATGTTAGCAATTTGATCTCTAGTTCCTCTGCCTCTTCGAAATCCTGCCTGTACTTCTGGTAGTTCTCGATCCACATACTGCTGGAGTCTAGCTTGTAGAATTTTAAGCATAACTTTACTAGCATGAGAAATGAGTGCAATGGTGCGATAGTTTGAACATTCTTTGGCACTGCCTTTCTTTGGAAATGGAATGTAAACTGATCTTTTCCAATCCTGTGGCCACTGTTGAATTTTCCAAATTTGCTGGCAAATTGAGTGTAGCACTTTTACTGCATCGTCTTTTAAGATTTTGAATAGCTCAGCTGGAATACTGTCACCTCCACTAGCTTTGTTGTTGCTCAGCTTTTCTAAGGCCCACTTCACTTCACATTCTAGGATGTCTGGCTCGAGGTCAGTGACCACCTCATTGTGATTATCAGGGACGTTAAGCTCATTCTTGTATAGTTCTTCTGTGTAATTTTGCCACCTCTTCTGCCTCTGTTAGGTCCCTGCCATTTTGGTCCTTAATCATGCCCATTTTTGCATGAAACGTTCCTTTCATCTCTCCAATTTTCTTGAAAAGATCTCTGGTCCTCCCTATTCTATTGTTTTCTTCTATTTCTTTGCATTGTTCATTTAAGAAGGCATTCTTATCTCTTCTAGCTATTCTTTGGAATTCTGCATTTAATTGGGCGTATCTTTCTTTTTCTCCCTTGCCTTTCGCTTCCCTCCTTTCCTCAGCTATTTGCAAAGCTTCCTCAGACAGCCATTTTGCTTTCTTGCATTTCTTTTTCTTTGGGATGGTTTTGGTTGCTACCTGTTGTACAATGTTGCGAACCTCTGTCCATAGTTCTTCAGGCACTCTGTCTATCAGATCTAATTCCTTAAATCTATTTGTCACCTCTACTGTATATTCAACAGGGATATGATTTAATTCATACCTGACTGGCCTAGCGCTTTTCCCTACTTTCTTTAATTTAAGCCTAAACTTTGCAACAAGAAGCTCATGGTCTGAGCCACAGTCAGCTCCTGGTCTTGTTTTTACTGACTGTATAGAGCTTCTCCATCTTTGGCTGCAGAGCATATAGTCAATCTGATTTCTGTGTTGACCGTCTGGTGATGTCCATGTGTAGAGCCGTCTCTTGGGTTGTTGGAAAAGAGTGTTTGCTATGACCATCGTATTCTCTTGACAAAATTCTATCAGCCTGTGCCCTGCTGCATTTTGTACTCCAAGGCCAAACTTGCCTGTTATTCCAGTTATCTTTTGGCTTCCTACTTTAGCATTCCAATCCCCCATGATGATAAGGACATCATTTCTGGGTGTTAGTTCTATAAGGTGCTGTAGGGCTTCATAGAACCGGTCAATTTCATCCTCTTCAGCACTGGTGGTTGGGGCATAGACTTGGACTACTGTGATATTGAATGGTTTGCCTTGGATTCGAACTGAGATCATTCTGTCATTTTGAGGATTGTATCCCAGTATTGCTTTTCCTATTTTTTTATTGACTATGAAGGCTACTCCATTTCTTCTGAGGGATTCTTGCCCGCAGTAGTATACCTGATGGTCATCTGAATTAAATTCACCCATTCCTGTCCATTTTAGTTCGCTGATACCTAAGATGTCGATGTTTAGTCTTGTCATCTCTTGTTTGACCACGTCCAGCTTTCCTTGATTCATGGATCTGACATTCCAGGTTCCTATGGAGAAAAAATCTTTACAGCATCGGACTTTCCTTTCACCACCAGACACATCCACAGCTGAGCGTCCTTTCGGCTTTGGCCCAGTCGCTTCATTCTTTCTGGCGCTACTAGTACTAGCCCTCTGCTCTTCCCCAGTAGCATATTGGACGCCTTCCGACCTGAGGGGCTCATCTTCCAGCGTCATATCGTTTTGCCTTTTGGTACTGTCCATAGGGTTTTCATGGCAAAGATACTGGAGTGGGTTGCCATTTCCTTCTCCAGTGGATCACGTTTTGTCAGAACTCTCTGCTATGACCTGTCCGTCTTGGGTGGCCCTGCACGGCATAGCTCATAGCTTCATTGAATTACGCAAGCCCCTTCGCCACGACAAGGCAGTAATCCATGAAGGGGAGAATAGAATAGAATTACAGAATAAAAAAATAGAATAGAATTACAGAATAGAATAGAATATGAGAATAGATTAGAATATATAGAATAGGATAGAACAGAATAGAATAGAATAGAATTACAGAATAAAAATAGAATTATAGAATAGAATAGAATTATAGAATAGAATAGAATATGAGAATAGATTAGAATATATAGAATATAATAATAATAATAATAATAATAATAATAATAATAATAATAATAATAATAATAATAATAATAATAATAATAATAATAATAATAATAATAATAATAATAATTTTATTTGTATACCGCCCTTCTCCCGAAGGACTCTGGGCGGTGAACAGGGCAATAAATACTAAAATACAAAGGTACAAAAATTAAGAGAAGAATAGAATAGAATAGAATAGAATAGAATAGAATAGAATAGAATAGAATAGAATAGAATAGAATAGAATAGAATAGAATAGAATAGAATAGAATAGAATAGAATAGAATAGAATAGAACTGGAAGGGACCTTGGAGGTCTTCTAGTCCATCCCCCTGCTCAAGCAGGAGACCCTATACCATTCCAGACAAATGGCTGTCCAGTCTCTTCTTAAAAACCTCCAGCGTTGGAGCATTCACCACCTCTGGAGTCCAGGAGTTCCACCGGTTAATTGTTCTCCCTGTCAGGAAGTTTCTCCTTAGTTCCAGGTTGCTTCTCTCCTTGATGAGTTTCCATCCGTGGCTTCTTCTCCTGCCTTCAGGTGCTTTGGAGAAGAGCTTGACCCCCCCCTCTTCTTTGGGGCAGCCCCTGAGATATTGGATCCCTGCTATCATGTCACCTCCTGGTCCTTCATTAGACTAGACAGACCCAATTCCTGCAGCCGTTCTTCATATGTTTCAGCCTCCTCCCCCCCCAAATCATCTTTGTTGCAGATGGCTAACCCTGCGTGTCACGTTTCCCACCTCTGGGCTTTTCAAGTGACTCTGAGGCCTTGTTTACCTGAAAAGTCCTTTATTAGCCTAATGCATGCTTGCTCGAAGGAAGCTGGAATCTGAAATCTCCGCCCCCTTGCACAATATATTAAACAGAATTCTCCACCTTTCTAATTTTGTCCTTAATCATATTCTCCAATTAATTTAAAGAATCAGTTTCCCTTCCCTTAGACAACCCGCCAAGGTCTTATCTTCTTTCATGTCAGACGGCCTTGAGCTACAGTCTTCCTCTTTCCCGCTCCCAACCTTAATCCAATCTCTTAAAGCGATATACAAGTTTAACCTATGAAATGGCTGCTTCTTCATCTCTTGTCAAGCAAGAACGTTGGATGTTAGCGGCGTTGACCCCGAGTGGTCTTCTTTCTCCCCCAGGTTCACTACAACCGAGGCCTCTCTCTGTCCAAGGAGGCTGCCAAGATCCAGGGCTCCAGGTTTCCCGAGATGGCCTCCTTCGAGGCAGCCAAGGGGGCCTTCCAAGCCAGGCTGACCATGTTCTACATGGACATGGAGATGAAAGGGGCAGAGCTGGAAGCCTTCCTGGACCTCTACAGATTCTGTGAGAAGGTGAGCCGAGAAAAGGCCTCGCGAAAGTGGAAGGGAAGAGATGGAACGAGTGGGGAGCTCCGTGGATCCGGAGACATCGCCCACAAAGTTGTCTTTGGAGATCATCCAGGTCACGGTTGTCCCAGCGGGGGTTTTTCCAACAAGGCAAGTTGACTTTCACGGTTCTTTCTCCGGAAACGTTTGGCTTCTCGTCCAAGAAGGAACCGAACTGAAGGAGTTTCTTGGGTGAGAAGCCAAACGTCTCCCAAGAAAAACAAGGGAGTCCAGTTGCCTTTGGGACAAAAGCACTTTGGGTCAATGAAGTTGCTTTGCCAGAAAAAGAGCTGCCGGAACAATTAGTTAAGCAGTCTGGGAAGCAGGAAGTTAAGGATGAAGGTCTCTTCACCTGCAAAGGTTGTCCACTATGGACGGTGTCTGCTAATTTCCTGGTTGAGGGCACGGTTGATGTTGGCAGAAGGGATCTGGTCTCTTCCCACCCATGTTTAGCACCCCAACCTGATTCACAAACACGCACGGATGGGAAGAACGGTGAAGAACAGTTTTGAATGGCTAAGGCAGGGGTAGGCAACCTTGGCTCTTTTAGGACTGGTGGACTTCAACTCCCAGAATTCCTGAGCCAACCACGCTGAGGGGAAAGGGAGAGGTTTCCAAGCTGAGCCATGCTGGCTCAGGAATTCTGGGAGTTGAAGTCCACGAGTCATCAAGGGGCCATAGTTCCCCCATGCTGGCTCAGGAATTCTGGGAGTTGAAGTCCACAAGTCATGAGGGGGCCATAGTTTCCCCATGCTGGCTGAGGAATTCTGGGAGTTGAAGTCCACGAGTCATGAAGGGGCCATAGTTCCCCCATGCTGGCTCAGGAATTCTGGGAGTTGAAGTCCACGAGTCATGAGGGGGCCATAGTTCCCCCATGCTGGCTCAGGAATTCTGGGAGTTGAAGTCCACAAGTCATCAAGGGGCCATAGTTCCCCCACGCTGGCTCAGGAATTCTGGGAGTTGAAGTCCACGAGTCATGAGGGGGCCATAGTTCCCCCATGCTGGCTCAGGAATTCTGGGAGTTGAAGTCCACCAGCCATGAAGGGGCCAAGATTGCCTACCCCTGGGCTAAGGGAACTCGGTATGTCTAGTCTGTAAAAGATAAGGCACAGGGGGCAGATGAGAGCAGTGTTCCAATCCTGGAAGGCCTGTCAGAGAGAAGAGGAGGTTCTCCAGAGCACTTGAGCGCAGGACAAGAAGCTCCTCAGAGGAAAACCAACCGGGGAGTAAGGAGGAATTTCCTGACAGTGAAAACAATTAACCAGTGGAATGGCTTCTCTCCAGAAGCTGTGGGTGCTCCATTGCTGGACGTTTGGGCAGGGGATTGGACTAGAAGACCTCTAAGGTCCCTTCCAGCCCTGTTCTGTCCCATTGCATCCCATCCCATCCTTACCCTCTTCTTTCTCTCTTCTCTTTCCTTCTCCTCTTCTCTTGCCCTCTTTTTCTCCTCTTGTCTTCTTCTCTTTCTTTCTTATTTCTCTTTCCTTCTCTTCTCTTACCCTCTTCTCTTTCTCTCTTTTCTTCTCCTCTCCTCCCCTCCCTTCCCCTCCCTTCTTTTCTATTTTGTCTTCTCTTCTCTTTCCCTCTTTTCTTCTTTTTTCTTCTCTTTCCTTCTTCTCTTCTCTTACCCTCTTCTCTTTACCTCTTTTCTCTTCTTTTCTTCTCATTCTTATTTCTCTTTCCTTCTTCTCTTCTCTTACCTTCTTCTCTTTCTCTCATTTCTTTTCCTCTCCTCCCTTCCCTTCCCTTCCCTTCCCTTCCCTTCCCTTCCCTTCCCTTCCCTTCCCTTCCCTTCCCTTCTCTTCTCTTCTCTTCTCTTCTCTTCTCTTCTCTTCTCTTCTCTTCTCTTCTCTTCTCTTCTCTTCTCTTCCCTTCCCTTCCCTTCCCTTCTCTTCTCTTCTGTACATGGCTGGCTGGGAAATTCTGGGAGTTGAAGGAGCACCCACAAGTTCTGAAGGCACGTCATCCCACTGGTTGACTGTTCTCACTGTCAGGAAATTTCCCCTAAGCTCCAGGTTGCTGAGACCAATAAGCCTAAATCGAACGAAGAAGAAAAATAGCACTTTATCGTTCTCGTAGTATGGAAACTGACTGAAATCTTGTATGGTGTCCGTAACAAATGTTGCCCTCTTGTCTTATCAAGGTCACGGAGTTTCACCTAGACTGCAAGCAACATCTGGCCCAGTGGAAGGCCAGGGAGAAGGAACCCAACTTCGCGGAGGTCTGCCAGGATGCCGAAGATGCTCTGCGGCGAATGTCACAGGACTTTTCAGAGGAGAGGTTCCAGCAGATGAAGCTCCAAGCGTCCAGTATGCACAGTGAGAAAGGTCACTTGATTTGGAGCGAAGCCTTGGAACGAAGCGAAGAAGCCAAGCAAATTCTGGAAGGCCTTCTGATCAGGTTCAAGGAGACCAAGGGAATCACCGCAGGAGACTGTGGCCCTTCCGCTCCTGACTCATCTTTGCCAGTCCCAGCTGATGCCCTGAAGGCTGGTGAGATATTGGAGATTCTGGAGCCCTTCTCCAAAGAAACGATGGACAGAATTGACGGTGTTGACCCTTCCTCTCCGAAGAAGTCCTTGTGCGTCAGCTCGGACACAGGCGTGGGAGGCAACAAGAAAGCTTCTCCAGGTGCCATCTTGGAATCTGGTGGGCCTGACCACAAACATCTGGGTGAGGAGCCCTCAGGAAGGTTTCAGAGGACCTCCTTGGGTTCTCCTCCATTGTCTCGTTCTTCTGCCTCTTCTCCCAAGGCACAGCCAACGCCAGGAACCGGTGAGACACTGCCACCTGCCGGCCAGCCTTCTGCTCCTCTACTGGTGAGAGGTCCACGTCCCCAGAAGCGCGAGAGAGCCCAGTACTTCCAGCTCTCCAGACACGGGAGTTTTTCTTCAGAAGATGCCGATTCTCAGAACTCGTCCGAAGGTGCCCTGGACTCCGGTAGCACCTGGTCCATGGAACTGCAGGGCCCAAAAGCAGGTGGGGCTCAGGAAAAGGGGACCCTGGGGATCCTCTACCTGGAGAACCACAGTCCAAGCAGTGGCCTAGGTCCGGGGAAGCCAGAGACTTGAGGTGCTGAGGTTCTGGATTATCTCTGGGTCATCTTCTGGCCAACCGATCTGGTGCTGAGAACATTCCTGGTCTTTTGGGTGCTCCAGTATCCCAGCTGTATTTTGGCCCAAAGGCCATTCTGTTTCTTCACACTGAGAGGGCAAGCCACTAGTATATATATATCTCTATAAAGAGCAAATCCCACTCCATGTAGGATGGATGATGTTACCTTGTCAGGTAATCAAACGTCTGCAAGAAAACACGCCAGCTCAGAGAGCACCCAGGACCCCACAGTCCTCCTCCTCCTTCTCCTTCTCCTCCTCCTCTCTCCACAACCCCCCCTCCCTTCTAGCACTGGTGATGTGCCCTAGTTGGGTCAGGAAACATCTGCAAGTCCCTAGGGAGAAGGGCGGTATACAAATTAAATTAATAAATAAATAATAATAAAACCACCCAGCTCAGAGAGCACCCAGGACCCCACAGTCCTCCTCCTTCCCCTTCCTCTCCCCATCCTCTTCCCCCTCTCCCTCCCCCTCCTCCTTCCCCTCCCTCCTCCTCTTCACAAGCCCCCTCCCTTCTAGCATTGGTGATGTGCCCTAGTTGGGTCAGGAAATTTCAGCAAGAAAACATCCGAGCTCAGAGAGCACCAAGGACCCCACAGTCATCGTCCTCCTCCTCCTCCTCCTCCTCCTCCTCCTCCTCCTCCTCCTCCTCCTCCTCAGCTGGATCATAGTTCATTCTTGCAGACTTCAAGCCAAAGTTTCTTAACATTTAAAAAAAGTCGTGCTGGTTTTGCTTCTCATCCAAGAAGCTTCTTCAGTTCTCGAGAAGCGAAACGTCTTCAAAGAAAATCAAGCAAGCCCAGTTGCCTCTTGTAAAGGTGTCCTTGGGGCAACCGTGTCCTGGGTGACTGAGAATCTGCGCAGACATTTTCCAAAGCAGTTTAAAACAAAAGTCCTGATGGCACCTACGGAAATATTGCCAGCACCCGGAGAAAACTGCACAGCTGTGAAACTCACCAGGCGTTTTAAGGTCACTTTGAGACTGGCCTACCTCACAGGGGTGAAGCACAGAAACAAGTGGGAGAATCTCACCAGTTTGGCAACCTTTGCACTCCTCGGAGAAATGCAGAACGAAAGGCAAAAAGGGGGTGGGGTTGCAGGGGGCAGGGCAGATCACTATGAGAAAAGAACATGTGTTTATAATCTCGTTCTTTTTATATCGTGTTTTTTTTAACCAAAAAAGTAAAAAAACAAAAAAAGCTCTACTTGGTTCACAGATGTGTTTGCCCAACAGTTATTCTGGTTGTGTCGGGCAGGGTCCTGTGTCTGCGCTGTGTGTGTTCTTAAGAATTGCAGTTGAGTGAACCTTTGTTGTCAAAGTACAACCATGTATACATGGAGATTGGCTGAGCCTCCCTTCGTGTCCCGCCCCCACAATTCACAGTGACACAAACCCTCCATCTTGTTACACCATGTGAGCTAATTGCACAACACACCGGCTCACAAGTCAATCATGCATAAAGTTTATAAAATTATTTCCTGTTCAAAAGCCTAACAGCTCGTAGATAAAAGCTGTTCTTCAGCCTGTTGGTAGGGCTGGCTATACTCCTGTATGATGATAACTTTATTGTCACTTTGAATGTACACCAATCGGCATACATCAAAATGAAATTTCATTGCGTACAGCTCTCAAAGGGTCACCACCTCCGATATATACTCCTTGTTCGTGGCCTGCTCAAATTTCACATTGTCCATTTTAGTCTCTAGGGAGTGAACGATGGCAAACAGGACAGATGGAAATGGGGCTCCATGTGGATTAGCCCTCAAATTCGCTTGTATTCCGACAACCTCGCCTTCTTTCCTTTTTCTGATCCTGACTCTTCCACCCTTTCCTTAAAGAGGCCTTGCTTCTTTTCGCCCCTGGAGCACGCTCACGCTGCCGCCGCCACCAACTCCTCCGAAAGCCTCTCTCTCTTCCTCTGGGCCTGCCGACAGCCTCATCCAGTTCCTTCGCCCCATAAGCTCCAGGTCCTCTCCTCCTCTGCCTCCTCTGGAAACAGCCCTGATTTGCAGTAGAATCCATCACTGGGCCAGCAGTCAGATCTTGCTGCTGGTAGAACAAATTCAAACAGCGCCAACGACTTTTAACGGTCTCACCAACAGTTCCAAAACAACTAGAAACTTGCCATGCCAGCAAAGATTGTCGGTCGTATGTCGTATGTTACGTTAGTTCCACCATGTTGCTCAAACACATTAAAATCTTCCTGATCATGTGGCCTATAGCCCTTACTATCCCTCCCAAAACTATTCGCCTTCAAGAGCCAATGCAGCCGCAGCCATTCCAGGCGCCGCCATCTTAGATCTCCAACCGTAGGAGAGTAAAGAGATACCGACCAGGGTGTGAGTCGTCCCTAGAATTTTCCTCACTCTTCCAAGGCAGCGGGGCCTGGCGAGGTCATCCAGTGGTGTCAGGGCACAGTCCACGATGTTTTGTGCTGTGCTCACCACCCTCTGTAATGCTTTCCTATCCGCGGCTGTCAGACCAGCATACCAAACCACAATACAGTACAAGAGGACGCTCTCTATGGTAGACCGGTAAAAGAGGGTCATTAGCCGTTGTTCTACCCTGTTCTTCCGCAAGACCCTGAGGAAGTGGAGCCTCTGTTGCGCTTGTAGCTTGCGTTGCTCCATTCTCCGTTCAGGAATGGGGAAGTAATCTCTGAGGCTGAACAGGGAAGAATAGAGTGGGAAGGGAATTCAGAGGCCTTGCTCAAGTCCACCCCCCCCCCCGCTCAGGCAGGATACTCGACATCAGGGGTCCCCAACCGGTGGGCCGTGGCTACTGGGCCGTGAGTCGGCCACAGAAGGGGTGAGTGAGCGCATGCATGTTCCATTTGCGTGAGTGCTGCACACAGGTGCCTGCCACTCACGCAAATAGAGCTGCACACATGTGCGTGTGCTTGCCGGCCTCTCACGTGGAACCATCCCCGCTTCCCCACCCCAGTCCCCCAAAGCCAAAAAGGTTGGGGGACTCTGCTGTATACAATTCCAGACAAATGGTTGTCCGGTCTCTTCTTAAAAACCTCCAGTGATGGAGCACCTAACGCAGGGCTCTTCAAACTCAGCCCTTTGATGACTCGTGGACTTCAACTCCCAGAGTTCCTGGCTGAGGAACTCCCACACGTGCCTGGCTGAGGAACTCTGGGAGTTGAAGGCCACAAGTCATCAAAGGGCCGGGTTTGAAGAGCCCCTGACCTAACAAGTGGAGAAACGCTGCCTGGAATATAGAATGAACTTTCTTCCCTCCCTTCTTTTTTTCTTTTTCCACTATCCCTCTTTTCTTCTTTCCTTCCTTCTCCTTGTAACACAGAATAACAGAGAGTTAGAAGGGACCTTGGAGGTCTTCAGCCCCCTGACTCAGGCAGGAAACCATATACCATTTCAGACCAGTGGCTGTTCAGTCTCTTCTTAAAAAGCTCCAGTGTTGGAGCATTCACCACCTCTGGAGGCAGGTTGTTCCACTGGTTAGTTGTTCTTTTATTTATGACTCACTCTTGATTGCCTCTCTTAATAATAATAATAATAAAGTTGGAAGGGACCTTGGAGGTCATCTAGTCCAACCCCCCCCCCCCGCTCAGGCAGGAAATCCAATACCATTTCAGACAAGTGACTGTCCAGTCTCTTCTTAAAAACTTCCAGTGTTGGAGCATTCACAACTTCTGGAGGCAGGTTGTTCCACTGGTTAATTGTTCTGTCAGGAAGTTTCTCCTTAGTTCTAGGTTGCTTCTTTCCTTAGTTAGTTTGCATCCGTTGCTTCTTGTCCTGCTTTCAGGTGCTTTGGAGAATAGAAGGGACCTTTAGTTGGAAGGGACCTTGGAGATCTTCTAGTCTAGCCCCATGCTCAAGCAGGAGACCCCATACCATTTCAGCCATTTCAGCCCATGGCTGGCTCACAGTGAAGGGATTGTCCACTAGGACTGCCAGATCCCTCTCACAGTTGCTGGCACCGAGCAAAGTTTCAGCTAATCTGTACCTGCACCTTTAGTTCTTCTTGCCTAAGTGTAAAACCTGACTTTTATATACGTTGAATTTCATTTTGTTAGACGGTGTTCAAGTCTGTTGAGATCCATCTGGATCTTGAGCCTGTCTTCTGGGCTTTTGGCTAGGGAATTCTGTAGTCCACCTCTCTTAGAGGTTGCCAAGGTTGAGAAGCCCTGATCTAAAGTGCATGCCAAGGAGAGCCAAGTGATGGAGACCTCAGCACGTGTGAAATGGCAAACTCTACTCCAAAGAGACTTTGGGCCTCCTCCTCCTCCTCCTCCTCCTCCTCCTCCTCCTCCTCCTCCTCCTCCTCCTCCTCCTCCTCCTCCTCCTCCTCCTCCTCCTCCATCAGTGCCATGTCTCCCTTCTGCAGCCAGCCAGGTCTGTCTCCACTGTCCCTCAGTCCTTTCGGCAGATAATGGAAACCATGATGGATGCTAATGGCCAAATCTTTGTTTCCTTGAGGGGATGAGCGAAATTAATTATCCTGGCCTTTGAATGGAGACTTCAAGGAGAGGATGGCAGAGGAGAAGCAAGCAATGGATGAAAGTCCTCCTTCCAACTTCCCTTACAAAAGGCAGCCAGCCGAGGTTTTGGGGAAGCCCCCCACCCCCCTTTCTCCAGTGCCTTTGTGACTGATGGGCAATCACGGCTTCCAAGCAGTTTTTCACCAAGTGACCATCCCGCCCACCCAGTCAGATTTTTTTTTTTAAAAAATTACTTGATTGGGGACTCATTAATTCTCGCCCAACTGTTTACTTTGTAGTTACTGTTCACAGAGTCGAAGAGTGCTTATTGCTTCTACTACTCAATCCAGCTGTAGCTTCTTGAGCCTTGTCAGAAGGGTGGAAAGTTAGGAGTGGCTTCTCCCCATCCTGGTTTAGGTCCTCAGGGAAGTGCGGGGGGGGGGGGGGAGGATAATGAGGAAAGACAAGACCAGCGATGTTGTGTTCCAGAGCAGGAAAAGAAGAAGGTAAGGGAACATGTAAATGGAGTGGGCTGAGCAGCCCTTGGTGGTCTCTGAGCTGGGGTGTTTTCCTGCAGATGTTTCATGATAGCTTGGATGGTCTTACCTAGTTGGGTAATGAAACATCTGCAAGGGGGGGAAAAAACAAGCTCAGAGCACCAAGGACTCCACAGCCTTCCTCTTCCTCTCTGCAAACCCCACTTCCTTTTAGCACTGATAATAGATAGATGATAGATAGATAGATAGATAGATAGATAGATAGATAGATAGATAGATAGATAGATAGATAGATAGGAATGGATGGATAGATATATACAGAGAAATAAGGGAGAGAGAGAGAGAGAGAGAGAGAGAGAGAGAGAGAGAGAGAGAGAGAGAGAGAGAGAGAGATGGAGATGGATGGATACATAGATGGGATGGATGGATGAAGATAGATATAGATAGAGAGTTAGGTAACCTTTATTGTCATTTTTTATTGTGGGCACAATGGCACACATTAAAAATGAATTTTAATTGCTCTCAAAGTGTACACATACATAAAACACATTTAAAGAAACTATATACAACATACGTATAGACCTACATCCTTACATATAAGTAATATATAATGATCTCTAGTTGGATAATGAAATGAAAACAACCAAGCTTGGAGAGCAACAAGGACCCCATAGTCTTCCTCCTCCTCCTCCTCCTCCTCCTCCTCTTCCTCCTCCTCCTCCTCCTCTGCGAGTTTATTTATTTATTTAATTTATTTATTTTATTTAATTTCTATACCGCCCTTCACCCGAAGGACTCAGGGTGGTGAAGTCCACGAGCCATAAAAGAGCCACGGTTGCCTACCCCTGCTCTAGTCCAACCCTTTTCCCAAGGCAGGAGTCCTCATGCCACCCCAGACAAATGGCTGCCCAATCTTTTCTTGAAAATAATCCTCCAGCGATGGAGGTTTGCCCAACAGGCTTAGAGGGCCGTGGAGTGGGGTCTCTTCCTCCACGCTCTCCCTGCATTTTCCTGAGAAGTGATGGCTGTCTGAGAGCCACACCCCCAATTTGGTGGGCACCCAGTTGGCACGGCAGAGGGTTGAGGCTGGGAAGAACTGGGTCATCCTTGAAGGTGGTTTTCGGTCCTTGGGCATCTGGTCTCTGGGGAACCAGAGGAGTCAAGAGCCGCAGGAGAAATCCAGCTGAGAAAGGGCATTTGGCCAGTTGCTGGACAAGATGCCACCTTTGTCCTGGGGCTGCATAAAGAGAGGCATAGAATCAAGGTCACGCAAAGTGTTAGTACCGCTTGATAAACCCTTAGTAAGGCCACACCTGGAATACTGCAGCCAATTTTGGTCACCATATCACAAAAAAGATGTTGAGAGTTTGGAAAAAGTTCAAAGAAGAGCAACTAAGATGAACAAAGACCTGGAGACTAAAACATATGAAGAACGGTTGCGGGACTTGGGTTTGGCTGGTCTAAAGAAAAGAAGAAATAGGGGAGACACGATAGCAGACTTCCAGTATCTGCGGGGCTGCCACAAGGCAGAGGGGGCCAGGTTGTTCAAAGGACCAGAGGGAAGGATGAGAAACAATGGTTGGAAACTGAGCAAAGAGAGAAGCAACCCAGAATTAAGGAGAAACTTCCTAACAGGGAGGACAATTAACCAGTGGAACTGCTTTGCCACCAGAAATCGTGGGTGCTCCGTCACTGGAGATTTTTAAGAAGAGGCTGGACAGCCACTTGTCTGAAATGGTGTAGGAGCTCCTGCTTTGAGCAGGGGGTTGGACTAGATGACCTCCAAGGCCCCTTCCGTCTCTGTTATTCTGGGTTCGACTGGCCATCTTTCCCAATGCTCTGATGTTTGCTTTTTATCCAACTGTGCTGCCTCCAAGCCACAATCTCCGCGTGACTCACAGGATCGCAACGTCCAAATAGCAACTGGATTGTCACCCTCTGAAGAGTCTGTGGGAGGAAAATCTCGCTCCAAATCAAGGCTGGACAAGGGTGAAGCCCCTTTCCGGAAGGAGAGCACAGCTTCCTGCTTCTTCTCAAAGCTCACTCTTGCTTCCTCTTTCTCTACACCAGAAGCACCCAGCGGCAGGGTCTGCAGACACCCACCCTGGTCTGAGCAGAAGGTCTCCAGGAGTTTGGCTGTGTGTGCCAAGATGTGCAGGGTGACCCTCCTGGTGCTCTGGCTTTGCTACTTCGTGCCTTCGTCTGAGGCTGTAAATCCGGGATTTGCAGGCAGAATCACCAAGAAAGGCTTGGATTATGGTAGGTACCCATCTGGTCTTTCCACTGCCACCAGGAACCCCCTCTGCCCCACAGCCAACCACATGGCAATGAGTGGGGTGCAAGGAGATTAGAGGGGTGACCCCAAAGTGACTCTCCCGTTTTGCATCATGTTGCAGCCATGTGTCTGAAAGGGTGTAGGATCTCCTTCCATGGGCAAAGGGTGGGCTAGTTTAATGAAGAGAAGGGTGAGGGGTGACATGATAGCAGCCTTCCAATCTCTCAGGGGCTGCCCCAAAGAAGAGGGAGTCAAGCTCTTCTCCAAAGCACCTGAAGGCAGGACAGGAAGCAACAGATGGAAACTAGTCAAGGAGAGACGCAACCTGGAACTAAGGAGAAACTTCCTGACAGTTAGAACAATTAACCAGTGGAACAACCTGCCTCCAGAAGCGGTGAATGCTCCAAAACTGGAAGTTTTTTTTTTAGAAGAGACTAGACAGCCACTTGTCTGAAATGGTATAGGGTTTCTTGCCCAAGCAGGGGGTTGAACTAGATGACCTCCAGGGTCCCTTCCAACTTCATTATTATTATTAAGACCTTCACGATCTCCCTTCCAACTCTGTTATCCTATGTTCTAAATCCCCATGAAATCTGAGTAAAACCGGCTTGGGGTGTTTTTTTTTAGGGAATAATTAAAAAACAGGATTCCTACATGCTAATCCTGACTTTTTCAGCTGGTCTGTGGAGTCCATTCTTTGAAGAATGACTAAGCTGGGTTATTGCATGCAATGGGTGTCGCTGAGCACAAGTGAGCTGCAGAGCAACGTGGTTTGTCCGGGGCTAAAACAGCTCTTCCTTAATCCCTTATTGGATTGGGCCTGGAGGTTGAGGACCCTACGCTCAGCCATGAAAGGGGGTGTCTGGAAAGCTGAGGGTTTGGGGCACGAAATATGTCCATCAATCAGATTTGTTTGTTCTTCATAAAACCTGTACCTTTTGAGAGAGTCTTGCCAATTTAATTTTTAGATAGTGCTTCTCAACCTCAGCAACTTTCAGAGGGTGGTCTTCAACTCCCAGAATTGCCCAGTCAGCAGAGCTGGCTAGGGGGATTCTGGAAGTTAAAGTCCACCTGGCCAGCTGCCATTTTAGGCTTGCTTGTGCTTTGCTGCTATGCAGTGGCAAACTGCCATGAACTACGGAGATGGCGATGAAGTGGGGGAACGCTTGGGGAAACGGAAATAAATGCCATATCTCCTCCAGATGCTGCCTCAAGGCTACCCAGCTGGGAAAATGAGGGGGCCACATACCAAACTGGGCTTGGACTGACCATTAGGGAAGCATCTTTCCTGAACCAGATTGGTTACACTGGGATGGGCAATGGGAGATAGTTAAGGAAGGGGAAAATAAGACTTAGGGATTTTGGTGCGCGATTCTCCATTCTGGCTTTGCACCACTGCGATACACTTGACTTCTAATAAATGGTAAGTTTCTCATACCTCACCATGTTGAGAGGTTTAAGTTGTGGCAGGTCCGACATGACACCTCTTAAAATAGCCAAGTCAGCAAAACACTGTTTTAGATCATTTACTTGTGACGGACTGATTGTGCAAGCAGAGTACAGTCCAGGGGAGTGATCAAATAAGGAGGCAGTTGCTATGAATGATTGAAATCCCACCTCTTTTACCTGTGTTGCAACCGGTGTAAAAAGGGTTTAGGATGTTGCCTGTAGCCAACAGAAGATTCTTTTGAATTGGGATGAATCAAGATAGAACTGGCGCGCCACTGGGTGGAGGGACACAACTCCTCCAGAGAGTGGTTCCTGGGGGAAGCCACATCTTCTAGGTTCACTGAGCTACTGGTGTCTATTAAAAAAAGACGCAGGTGAATATCTGTAGCTCAGGTTTGTCATTTTCTTGCAGGTGTTTCATTACCCAACTAGGGAGCTTGATCTGTGCTAGGAGGGTGTAAGGGTTGAGGAGGAGGAGGAGGAGGAGGAGGAGGAGGAGGAGGACTGTGAGGTCCTTGGTGTTCCCTGAGTGTGGCTGTTTCTTGCAGATGTTTCATAAACCACGTGGGTAACATCATCAGTGCCAGAAGGGAGAGGGGTTTGCAGAGTGGAAGAGGAGGAGGAGGAGGAGGAGGAGGAGGAGGAGGAGGAGGAGGAGGAGGACTGCGGGGTCCTTGGTGCTCTCTGAGCTGGGTTGTTTTCTTGCAGATGTTTCATGACCCAACTAGGGAACATCATCAGTGCTATAAGGGAGTGGGGTTTGTGGAGGGGAAGAGGAAGAGTTGAAGGAGGGGGAGGGGGAGGGGGGAGGAGGACTGTGGGGTCCTTGGTGCTCTCTGAGCTTGCTTGTTTTCTTGCAGACATTTCATAACCCAACTAGGCAACATTATCAGTGCTAGAAGGGAGGGGGATTTGCAGAGAGGAGGAGGACTGTGGGGTCCTTGGTGCTCTCTGAGCTTGCTTGTTTTCTTGCAAACGTTTCATGACCCAACTAGGCAACATCATCAGTGCTAATGAAGGGGTTCTCTCTTAGCACTGATTACGTTACCTAGCTGGGTCATGAAATGTCTGTAAGAAAACCAGAGACAGCACCCAGGACCTGGCAAATAAGACACATTTCTTTTTCATCTTTGGAAAAAATGTAGAGCGCGAAAGCTCTAAAGGAGTAAAAAAAAACACAACATGCCAGCCCACAACTTGTCCACTTGTTTCAGCATGCCAACAGGGAGTTGCAACCTTGCAGAAGGACTTGCCTGCGATAACTCTGCCCGAATTCTCCGGCTCCTACAGAGTTAAAGTGATTGGAAATGTGGACTACAGATTCTACGGGTGAGTCCGTCGGAGCTAAGAAAGTAAGGTAGCGACTTCTGCTAGCTGGGCTCAGAAGGACCGGGGGGGGGGGGGAATGGTAATTCTGGAAACGCTTCAGACCTGTGGAGTGTGGATGGGAGACCGGACTAGGCCCCAAATCCAGAGCCCCACCGTGGGTCTTGCTTGGTCTTCCCTTGAGAATGTCCATTTGAGGGAAAGAACATTTTGTTCAACTTGAATTTCATACAAGGAACTGAAAATGTGAGGGTGACTGACGTCTGTTGACCTGCTTGTTGGATTGCCCCATTTCCTGGCTGTGCACTTGACTTCGAAGCATAAACTTAAAAAAATCATACAGATGCAGAATCTAACTCGCATCAACCCTGATCGGGTTGTTATGTGCTCTTGGCTGCTTTCCTTCATGACCAGAGGCGTGCTCGTCTGACCAATAACCAACCGAGACACATGTCAATGCTGCAAGTGAACTCGGCTGAAGCCATTTTCCTTTCCTTTTCAGTGGCCACAGAGTTGGGAGGGGGGATGAGTATTTTTTAGCCTTAGTCAAAACAATAAATTGTTCGGTGGGAACCAAGGTCATTGCTGCTTGCATTTTGGTGGGCTGAAGTTTCTGCCGTCAAAGTAATTAATTGGGGAATGTGATTTATGACACATTACTGGGGTGGGAAGTTCAATGTAACCTTTGGGAGGGGAACTTCAATCTTGGTTTCACTTTTGATCGTGCTGATACTTTGTAGCCACATAAATATGTTTTTTCAGGGAATCTCTTGCCTTGGAGTTCTGTTTTTTGTTGTTGTTGTTCTGTTTTTACTGGTCTCATCTATCAGAACCATGACAACACAGTGACATCCGTTTGTTTCGTTTATTGCAATAAGCAGGGAGAGAAGATATCAAAAAGCTTGCTTCTCTCCAAAGTTCCAGCCCAAAATATTCGCTTCTTTATTTATACAAATCTGTCCTGGCTGCCACATACCTCCTCGTTCCCTGTTGGCTGAGGTACTATGAGGTTACACTCGTTCTGACCACCACCTACATATTTCCTGCTACCTTCCTTAAACATACTAAATCAGGGGTCTTCAAACCTGGCCCTTTTATGACTTGTGGACTTCAACTCCCAGAATTCCTCAGCCAGGCACACTGGCTGAGGAATTCTGGGAGTTGAAGTCCATGAGTCATAAAAGGGTCATAGTTCCCTCACGCTGGCTGAGGAAATCTGGGAGTTGAAGTCCAGGAGGCACAGTGGCTGAGGAATTCTGGGAGTTGAAGTCCATGAGTCATAAAAGGGTCATAGTTCCCTCACGCTGGCTGAGGAAATCTGGGAGTTGAAGTCCAGGAGGCACACTGGCTGAGGAATTCTGGGAGTTGAAGTCCATGAGTCATAAAAGGGTCATAGTTCCCTCACGCTGGCTGAGGAAATCTGGGAGTTGAAGTCCACAAGTCATAAAAGGGCAAGTTTGAAGACCCCTGTACTAAATTATACTTCACACATACATTAATAATTATATATTAGACATATTCCATTGGTTGTTTTGAGTTCTGGGGATATTTTATGGCCCCTTAGGACAATAGGTTCTTTCCTGTTTTTCAATTTAGTCTACCTTTCCTGTTATCCCATTCAGCTAATTTTCCCTGGCTAGCCATTTCCCCTTATGGCTGTTTTTATAGCTTGTTTTCTTCCTTTTCCTACTCTGAAAATCCAGCTAATTTTTGCCTATGTGTTATTCTCTTCTCTTCTCTTCTCTTCTCTTCTCTTCTCTTCTCCTCTCCTCTCTTCTCTTCTCTTCTCTTCTCTTCTCTTCTCTTCTCTTCTCTTCTCTTCTCTTCTCTTCTCTTCTCTTCTCTTCTCTTCTCTTCTCTCCCATCCCATCCCATCCCATCCCATCCCATCCCATCCCATCCCATTCCATGCTATCTACTATCTTCTATTCTATTCTACAATCTGTTCTATTCCATCCCATTCCATTCCATTCCATCCCATCCCTTCCTATCCTATCCTATCCTATCCTGTCCTGTCCTGTCCTGTCCTGTCCTGTTCTGTTCTGTTCTATTCCATCCCATCCCATTCCATGCCATATTCTATTCTTTTCTATTCTTTTCTATTCTATTCTATTCTATTCTATTCTATTCTATTCTATTCTGTTCTGTTCTGTTCTGTTCTATTCTATCTCAAATCCTCCCTTTATGCTATCCTTTGCTGGTTCCCATCCATTGTAGTTTCTTTGGCCAGCTTGTTTGTCTACTCAGTAAGTTTCCATTGTACAGTAGATTTGACTGTCTCTGAAGATTATTCATCATACTGGTGCATATTTACCAAAGCTTAGCATACGGTCTGAATGTAACTGCTTGGTCTTGAATCCATCTGGCTGGACACGCTGATGGCAAGATGAAACCCAGCCACTCAACTCAGAAATTCAAAAGCTTTTTTTTTTTTCTCCTCTCCATCCTTGTTTTCAGTCTGAACATTCGTAGGTTCGAACTGCCCCATTCAACAATTGAACCCATGCCAGGCCAGGGCGTGAGAGTCTCCATCAGGAATGCTTTGGCTGAAATGACTGGCCGTTGGCAGCTGAAGAAACGTTGGTTGTGAGTCTCACCGCTCCTCACCTTTCCATACCTTTGTTGTTGCTTCTGAAAGGGGCTGAGTACCAGAAGGCCATTAATCCCTCTCTTTTGTGACAGAAATAACTGTGACTGCATCTCAAAACAGAAGGTTCGTGCTGGGGCTATCAAGGCTGGCCTCTTGGACATCACACGGACCTTTCAACCCCATGGTTTAGAACAGAAGCTAGGGCAGCCATTGCCGGGTATCACGAATCCACACACTTTAGAATAACTTTATCTACCTCTGTGCCCATGGAGTTCCTCCATCATCCACGTCATGGTTGTCCCAAATGTGTTTTCTTTAAAAGGCAACTGGACTTTCTTGTGTTTTTCACACACCCCCCCTTGGAAACATTTTCCTTCTCATCCAAGAAGTAAAAGAAACTTGTTGGATGAGAAGCAAAAAGTTTTCAAGCAACCCCCCCCCCCAAGAAAGTCCAGTTGCCTTTTGGGGGGAAAAACACCTTTGGGATAACTACCTCCATGCAAGTGGAAGGGGAACAAAAATCTTTTCTGTTGGATCAGGAAGACTCCTGCATCGGGTCTATGAGCTTGGGGCCCTCAATGCCCCTCCCAGGCAACTGGGCAGATGAATTATTTACCCGCTGAACTTCAGCAACATCTGTTAAACCAGCCCTGTGTAAAGCACGGAACTTTAGTCCACACTGAATGGGGCCAACACATGGCCAGGGTCTTGTATCTCCATAGTGGGACTTAACTTTTGAGCAGCAAAGCTGATCAAAAGCACCAAGTCCAGAAGAAACCTTAAGATGTAGATCTTCCATTCTTCCTAGAGGTCTAGAATTATCCAAAAATGGTACGATGCGTTGGTTGTTTGGTTAAGTTGGATGAGTTTGTTGTTTGTGTTCTGTACCAGCCTGCTACCGGCCCTGCAGAAAAGGCAGGGACAACCCCTTTTACAAGAAGGCAAGAGGCTGGAATTACGCCTGCCAAATTTATTGCTATAAAAACAAACGGAACAAGACAAACCAAGAAACAGGAGCTTTAAGAAACAGGAACTATCCAAGCGGTTGCCTTCAGCAAACCAGCCCTCCCAGACATTCCCCTTATATAGAGTTCAGGGCGTGGCTTCTCTCTGCCTCCTTCCGAGGAGCCCCATTGCCTTCCTCTGTTTACTCCTGATTGACTGCCTCCTGCATCGGGCGTCCTTGAACAGGGCCAGCTGTGGGTCATCTTCATCCACGCTGTCAGGCTCACACAGCTGGGTCTCCGTGGTGACCAAGTGGGAGGGGCCTGGCTGAGGGCTCTCATCAGCAAGATCTTCAACCCCCTCAGCAAGGTCTTCAACACCCCCCTCCTCCTCTGAGTCGTCCGACCCAACTGCCGAACCCACAGGCTGACCCTGAATCACAACAGTTTGGTTGAGTGAGTTGGATGAGTTGATTGGTTAGTTGATTGAGTTGGATGAATTGGATGCATTGGTTGTTTGGTTGAGTGAATTGTATGAGTTGGTTGGTTGATTGAGTGACTTGAATAAGTTGTATGAGCTGGTTGGTTGGTTGGTTGAGTTGTATGGGTAGATTGGTTGAGTGAGTTGAATGAATTAGATGACTTGGTTGATTGAGTGAGAGACAAAATCCACCTTGATTTTTACCTTTATTTAATTGCTCTTAATTTTAATGCTTTTATATTTCTGCTTTTTTGCCGTTTTAAGCCTCCCAGGGTCACTCTGGGTAGCGCGATGGGTGGCATATCAATTTAATACAATAAATAAATAAATATTGACCTTTATATGAACGTTGTAGTCCTCCAAGGCTGCACACCACTGTCAAACGGGACACTATCAGGTTGAGCAGTGGGAGGGGACACGACAAGGAATTGAATAACAGCCTAGGCTCAGGCTGGTGGCTTCATTATCTCTTGAAACAAAAGTCTGAGATTTTTAGGAGTGCTCCTGTTGTATTGTGTCTTCTACCAGCAAGGACAGCGGCTCATTTGAACTGGAGGTTGACGGCGTCTCCATCTCCGTGGGCTTGAAGCTGGGGAGTGATGGTGCCGGGAGACCAACGGTTACCACCTTGGATTGTAATGCCCACATTTCCAATGTCAACATTGACATATCTGGCAAATGGGAGTGAGTCAATTTTGTTAATATTCATAGAAGGTTCTTCATATGAGTATCTGCCCTTCGCACTAGCATCAGCCAAGGCACCTTCTTCCCTAGGAAGTGAAAGACCTGAAGTAGGATTAGACATTATTTAGAACATAGAATAAAAGGATGGGAAGGGACCTTGGAGGTCTTCGAGTCCAACCCCCTGCTCATGGCAGAACATCCTATACTATTCCAGGTTTCCTGGGGTTTGATGGGATGGATGTACATGATCATAGAAATAACAGAACAGAATGACAGAGTTGGAAGGGACCTTGGAGGTCTTCTAGTCCAACCCCACCACCCTAGCAGGAGACTCTATACCGTTCTGGACAAGTGGTTGTCCAATCTCTTGTTAAAAGCCTCTAGTGATGGATCTGTGGTTTATCTGTGTGCTACACTTCTAGCCTGTTTCTCCTTCAGGAACGTAAGGTGACGTGCATGGTGTCCTCAACCCTTTCCCCAACGAGCACAATCTGAGAGCTTCCAGAGAGAGAAAGCGGTTGCTCAGAATCAGCTATTATTTCCTAGAGTTGAGAGGGGACCCGAGGCCTGGTTTTTCCAGTCCTGGTCCAACGCCATCACTAGACCATGCAAAATGGGTCTGTTTCATGGTCCCTCCTCTGCTAGAGTTGGCCTACAACTCTCCCCAGTGGCCTCTGCCCCGTTTTCAAATGTAAACCTGGGGAGTCTGATCAGTGGCTCAGTTGTGTCCTGCACCTGTTCCCAAGTCAGCATAAAACTCCTAGCGTTGAAGAGGCTGCTTTTCTTGGCTGTCCCTCTCCTGCCTCTGTAGACAGTTACTTTCATCCCATAACTTTCCTCCAAGATAAGAGGGACAAAATCTAGGAGTAGAAGGGAATATTGGTAGCTCAGGGTTGAAATGTGGACTCCTTGGTGCTCTCTGAGCTTGGCTGTTTTCTTGCAGACGTTTCATGACCCAGCTAGGGAATGTCATCAGTGCTAGAAGGGAGTGGGGTGTAGAGAGGAGGAGGAGGAGGAGGAGGAGGAGGAGCAGGACTGTGGGGCCCTTGGTGCTCTGAGCTGGCTGTTTTCTTGCAGCTGTTTCATGACCCAGCTAGGGAACATCATCAGTGCTAGAAGGGAGTGGGGTGTAGAGAGGAGGAGGAGGATTGTGGGGTCCTTGGTGCTCTAAGCTTGGGTGTTTTCTTGCAGACATTTCATGACCTGACTAGGGAACGTCATCAGTGCTAGAAGGGAGAGAGGTGTAGAGAGGAGGAGGAGGAGGAGGTGGAGGAGGAGGAGGAGGAGGAGGAGGAGGAGGAGGAGGAGGAGGAGTAAGAACAATGACGACTGTGGGGTCCTTGGAGCTCTCTGAGCTTGGTGGTTTTCTTGCAGATGTTTCTTGCAGATTTTTCCCAACTAGGTAACAACATCAGTGCTAGAAGGCAGTAAGGTTTGTCCTCTCTTTATACAAAAGTGGTTTGCCCTCTCAATGAGAGTATTCTTGGTGGTTCCTTGATTAGGCTGTTGTTTACTGCTGGCTTTTTTGTCTGTTAGGTAATCGTTTCTTGATTGGGGTATTGTTTACTAGTCTTAAATAACCATTGTTGGCCTAGTGTTAATCTAGGTGTTAATCTTTGCTTATCTAATTGGGGATTGCTAGTGAGGAGATGTTTTGGTCTTTTTCTTTCCTTTTTGTCCCCTTTGAATGGTATGTAGAGGTTGTTTATCTCTATGTGCTTGTTGGTGGCTGAATTCCAGGAGGTCTGGAAGCACTCAGGCAAAACAACCATTAGCAGGCCCAGAGAGATAAACAGCATTTACATACCATTCAAAAAGGCAATCAGAAGGGCCAAAAAGGAAACACAAAGACCAAAACATCTCACTATCAATCCACACACTCCCACTACTTTCAGCTTGTGTCATTCAGACGGCGCCTCTTATAAATACTGTAAATGTTAACTATTAAGCCAACGGAACGATGGAGACGATTCCTTTGAGGAGATCACAGGGAAGGTTTTAACAAAGGTCCATTTGACCCTCATCAGCCACCAGACTAAATGTAACCTTCAAATGATCTTGTCCAGGATCGTGGTCACTCATGAATCCATTGTTCTAGGACAGGGGTAGGCAACCTTGGCTCTTTTGTGACTCGTGGACTTCAACTCCCAGAATTCCTGAGCCAGCATGGCTCAGTTTGGAAGCCTCTCCATTTCTCCTCAGCATGGCTGGCTCAGGAATTCTGGGAGTTGAAGTCCACGAGTCATAAAAGAGCCAAGGTTGCCTACCCCTCTTCTAGGAATATCAGATGTACCTCGACTCCGTAGGATGTCAACAGAACCCCTTCAGATGTTTAAAAAAACCATCCAGAGAAGTGAACTAGGAAAGGTTCTCTAGGCTAGTCTAAAGAAAAGAAGAAATAGGGGAGACAGATAGCAGCAGTCCAGTATCTGAGGGGCTGCCAAAAGGCAGGGAGGGTCAGGTTGTTCACCAGAGCACCAGAGGGAAGGACAAGAAACAACGGTTGGAAACTGATCAAAGAGAGAAGCAACCTGGAATTAAGGAGAAACTTCCTAACAGTGAGGACAATCAACCAGTGGAACAGCTTGCCACCAGAAATTGTGGGTGCTCCATCACTGGAGGTTTTTAAGAAGAGACTGGACAGTCACTTGTCTGAGATGGGATAGGTCCTCCTGCTTAAGTGTGGGGCTGGATTAGAAGACCTCCAAGGACCTTTCCAATTCTATTCTATTCTATTCTATTCTATTCTATTCTATTCTATTCTATTCTATTCTATTCTATTCTATTCTATTCTATTCTATTCTATTCTATTCTATTCTATTCTATTCTATTCTATTCTATTCTATTCTATTCTATTCTATTCTACAATCTGTTATTTCTATTCTATTCTATTCTATTCTATTCTATTCTATTCTATTCTATTCTATTCTATTCTATTCTATTCTATTCTATTCTATTCTATTCTATTCTATTCTATTCTATTCTATTCTAAACTCTGGCTTGAAGAAGACAAGGAGGTTTTTGAGGGTCAACTCATCAAGTCATTGACTATGAACCTCAACTGTAGCCTTTGCTTTTGCAGGTGGCTGTACAATCTCTTCGAAAGCCAGGTGGAATCAGCTTTCAAGACAGCCATGGAAAGCAAGGTAAGGGCCCGGGACCCTGAGCCTTCACACCAGCATCCCCACACTTGCCTTCTAAGAAAGGAGGCTTGCAAGGATGAGGAAGCATCTGAGCTTTCCAACGTGGAAGCTGTTTGCAGAAAAACACAATTCAAAAGGGCCCCTGGCCCGACCGTTGTACCTGTGAGAGAGATTTGAGGTGTCCTGATGGACCATTGCTAGAGTATGATAGGTTAGATAACCTTTATTGATATTTTTTTTATGGTGGGCAGGCTGGCACACAATAAAAATGAAATTCTGTCACCAGCTGTCAAGTCAACCTATTCTCCACCTGATCATCGCACAGTCAGCCAGATGTTCAGACTGGATTTGGCATTTTTGTCTACCTATCCAGTCCTTACCAAGGACCTGGGATAGGCAGATGTGGACGTTTCATGGTATTATAGATATCGTCACAGGATGGAAGCAGTTGTTGTTGTTGTCGTTGTTGTTGTTGCTGTCATTGCTGTTGTTGCTGTTGCTGTTGTTGTTGCTGCTGTTGTTGTTTTGATGATGATGATGATGATGATGATGATGATGATGATGATGATGATGCCAGCAGTGTACTACAGCTGCCCCAAAGACCAACAGATTCCTGGGCTTCATCAAGAGAAGGATAGCATCAAGATCACACAAAGTGATAGTACCGCATTATATCACACTAGTGAGACCACATACGGAGTGCTGCATCCAGTTCTGGCCACCACAATACAAAAAAAACAACAACAACATGCTGAGGCCCTAGAAAAAATACAGAGAAGAACAATAAAGATGATAAAGCCTCAATAGTATGATGAATTTGCTAAGGAAATTAGGTAGGTTTGACTTAACGAAAAGAAGGACTAGGGGAGACATGATAGCAGTTCTCCAGTACTTGAGGGGCTGCCACAAAGAAGAGGAGGGGGTCCACCTCTTCTCCAAAGCACCAGAAAGCAGGAGGAGAAGCAATGGATGGCAAATAATCAAGGAGAGAAGCAACCCGGAATTAAGGAGGAATTTCCTGACTGTGAGAACAATTAACCAGTGGAACTACCTGCCTCCAGAGGTTATGGGTGCTCCATCGCTGGAGGTGTTTGAAGAAGAGGCTGGACAGTCATTTCTCTGGCATGGAATAAGGACTTAGGACATAGGATAGAATAACAGAGTTGGAAGGGACCTTGGAGGTCTTCTAGACCAACTTTCTGCTTGAGCAGGAGACCCTATACCAGGGGTCTTCAAACTTGGCCCTTTTATGACTTGTGGACTTCAACTCCCAGAATTCCTCAGCCAGGCATGTTGGCTGAGGAATTCTGGGAGTTGAAGTCCACAAGTCATAAAAGGGCCAAGTTTGAAGACCCCTGCCCTATACCAAAAGTGTGAAGCAGTTCTGACGAGAGATCGATGGGTTGTTAAGGTGCTTCCAAGTAAAAAAGGCAGGATGCAGAGTTGCAGTCATTATGATGCTTTATTCATCGATAGGTTATATAAAAAGAGCTATATGGCATGGAGGCATCCATGCTTGTATGATAGAGAGAGAATGCATGCAAGAGAGAGAAAGATGAGAAGGACTAGAACAAAGAGCAGCCCCTGAGCAGAGGTATTTATGGGGGGTCTCGGCCCCTCCCTAACCATAAAACACTCTCTCCAATGGGGCTGCAGGAGTCTGAGACCCCTGACTCATCAGTGAAAGCAAAGAAGCCTCTTTGCTCCCATCTGATGACCTTTTTGGGTAACTGCCAATGGCTGGCACAAAACATCTAACAAAAAGAGTAACTAAAAGTCTAGACAAGTTAGGCAGAAACACAGAGATGCAAACAAATGTTGGCTTCCTTAAAGCAGGGGTCTTCAAACTTGGCCCTTTTATGACTTGTGGACTTCAACTCCTGGCTGAGGAATTCTGGGAGCTGAAGTCCACAAGTCATAAAGTTGCCAAGTTTGGAGACCCCTGCCCTATATACCATTTCAGACAAATGGCTGTTCAATCTCCTTTTTTTTTTTTGAAACTTTTGGAAAGGACTCTTCCCTCAGCAAGGGGTGGGACTAGAAGACCTTCAAGGTCCCTTCCAGCCCTAGGACTCTATGATTCTACATCTTGGATGAACCCCATTGTGCAGCGGGCGGAATATGGAGTCAATCCTTCAGCGAGTTTATTCACTTTATCTTAACAGCTCTTCAGGGAGCGATCGGCAACTTGAGCGTGGTTACTACAGACCTTATGACATTGAGCAAATCAGCTTGCTCATCCGACCGGAACGCAGGCCCCATTTTCAGACGGGGTCATTGCTACTATTGCCTAAGCAAGCCACATATTTCTTTCCAAATAGTTTTCAACTAGTTTTTTTTCCCCTAACGTAATGCTTCCAGCGGCCAGCTTTCAAAGGCTATTCTTGAGGTTATGAACGCCTTTGCAAAACTCTGTAGCAGCACACAAATGGCCGCTTTGGGTTGGCCTGAAAATTTAGGAGGGGGTCACATCCAGCAACTTTCCGAGGTAGGAAATGGCGGCTAGGAGAGGGCCTGATGGCCCTCATTTACCATCTTTTCTGGTTCCTGCTGAAAGTCGTTGGTTTGTTTTGCTTTTCCTCTCTTTAAGGACCACCTTCTTGTGCATTTTTTCCCCCCAGATCTGTGAGATAGTCAGAACGTCTGTCAACTCCAAACTGCAGTCCCACCTTCAGTCTCTGCCAGGTAAGAGGAAAACCCTTGGAGTAGTGATGGACCCTCAAAAGCTTGCTCCATCAGAAGGAGAAGAGCATCATTTAAAGCAGGGGTCTTCAACCTTGGCCCTTTTATGACCTGTGGACTTCAACTCCCAGAATTCCTCAGCTAGGAGTTGAAGTCCACAAGTCATAAAGGGGCCAAGTTTGAAGACCCCTGCTTTAAGGAAGCCAACATTTGTTTGCATCTCTGTGTTTCTGCCTAACTTGTCTAGACTTTTAGTTACTCTTTTGACTTACTGTTGGACCCTTTAGTATAGAACAATAGAGTTGGAAGGGACCTTGAAGGTCTTCTAGTCTAACCTGCTCAAGCAAGAGACATTATACCATCCAGGATAAATGGCTGTCAAGTCTCTTCTTAAAAACTTCCAGTGTTGGAGCATTCACAACTTCTGGAGGCAGGTAGTTCCACTGGTTGATTATTCTCAATGTCAGAAAATTCCTCCTTAGTTCCAGGTTGCTTCTCTCCTTGATGAGTTCCCATCTGTTGCTTCTTGTCCTGCCCTCTGAGTCTGGAGGCTGAATGGTTGAGGGACCTAGATATGTTTAGTCTAATGAAGAGAAGGGCTAGGGATGATATAAAAATCTTCCAATACTTGAGGGCCTCCAACAGAGAAGAGGGGTCAAGTTATTCTCCACAGCACCAGAACACAAGAAAAGAAGCAATGGATGGAAACTAATCAAGGAGAGAAGCCACCTGGAATTAAGGAGAAACTTCCTGACAGTGAGGACAATTAATCAGTGGAACTCCTTGCCTCCAGAAGTTCTGGGTGCTCGAACACTGGAGGTTTTTAAGAAGAGACTGGGTAGCCCTTTGTCTGGAATGGTGGAGGATCTCCTGCTTGAGCAGGGGGTTGGACTTGAAGACCTCCAAGGTCCCTTCCAGAGCTAGATTTTATGGTTCTCCATCATCTTTGAGACTCTCATACAGAAGGGACAAAGATCCTTGATGTCATCCCTATGTTGTCTTTCCCCCCAGTTACCACCAATATCGACAACACATCTAGCATCGATTACTCTCTGGTTGGGCCACCCGTTGCTACAAGTGATTGTGTAGACGTGGACCTCAAGGTAAGCTTCAGCAGAAAACCTGGAGAAGGATGGTCCTGCAGAAGATGGTCATGCCTCTCAGAGTTTGCTTGTCATTCTTCCCTCCTTCTCTCCCCCTGTGGTTCTCGGCCTCTTTTTACCAATACAGGATGCAACCATTTTAGGAGTTACCCTACAGTTCTTCTTTGCTTCTCACTTCAGGATGGAGAGAAACCAAGTCCCTGAGGTGGGTGGGGAGGACATCCTGGGTCCCAGATCACCCACTGCTGCTATTAAGAGCCTTCTGTACTATTCGCCTCTTAGAGAGCCAGTTGGATGTCATGGTTGAGGCAATCACAAGCTAGAAACCGGGAGACTGTGAGTTCTAGTCCCACATTAGGCAGGAAAGTTGGCTGGGTGACTTTAAGTCAATTGCCAGGAGACTGTGAGTTTACCATCTCCTTATGCCTAAGGCGGGACCAGAACTCACAGTTGCTTTGTGATTGGCCCAAAGTCACCCAGCCAGCTTTCCTCCCTAACGCGGGACTAGAACTTACAGTCCCCTGGTGATTGGCCCAAAGATACCCAGTTGGCTTTCCTGCCTGAGGCAGGACTTGAACTCACAGTCTCCTGGTGATTGGCCCAAAGTCACCTAGCCAGCTTTTATGCCTAAGGCAGGACTAGAACTCACAACCTCCTTGTGATTGGCCCAAAGTCACCCAGCCAGCTTTCCTCCCTAACACGGGACTATCTCACCATCTCCTGGTTTCTAGCCTGGTGTCTTAATCACTAGACCAAACTGCCTCTCTAACCCTCATCTCCACGGGGAAGATAGCTGGGGACACTGCCCCAAAGGACCATCTTCTGGTCCTCCCCATCCAACTCTCTTCGGCGGACGGGATCCGCAGCAGTTTCCATCGGCTGGATCGAAATGGACGGAGTTTCTTGGGGAAAGAGCCGGTCCCTCAGGGATCCCAGTGCCTTCCCTGTTTTCATCCGTCTTCCTAACTTCCTTCCTCTTCTCCCAACCAGGGCGAATTCTTCTCCACCTCCCAACGTTCTCCTGCTCCCTTCCCACCGCCTCCCCTGTCCTTTGCGGTGGATCCGGACCGCATGGTCCAGTTTGCGATTTCCACCTACTTCTTCAACACAGCTGGCCAGGTCTACTACCAGGCGCAAAGCCTGACCTCCTGGATCGTGGACGACATGGTGAGGCCCAGCAGATCGTGAAGCCCTGACCCGAAGTGTCTGGCGTGGCCAATCCTGCTTTCTCCTGCCTGATCCTGCACACAACACTTGTGTTTGCACATGGTGTGTGTGTGTGTGTGTGTGAACAGGGGGGGGAACAGCAGAGCGCCAGATCCTCAAAATGTGCTTCCCCAATTAATGTTCCAAGCAGAAACTTTAATCCACTAAGCTGCAGCCGTTTCTGCTGGGGGTTTGGAAGTCACTGAGGAAGCTTCTTCAAGAAAGCCAGATGTGCTGGTGTAGCCCTAGGATGGGGGGTGGTGGATTTCCCCCCTCCACTGGATCCCAACCTCTGACAGGATCTTCAGCATTCATTTTAGGTGGTCTGGAAATCTAATTCTCTCAACTGGAAGGTGTAACCTGGCTGGTGGCTGGCTAGAGGAGACGCTGTTTCGCATCCTTCCCTCTGGCGCCTTGGTGAACAACCTGGCCCCCTCTGCCTTGTGGCAGCCCCTCAGATGCTGGATTGCTGCTGTCATGTCCCCCCCTTGTTTCTCTTTTCTTAATTTGACTCACCAGTCAGCCACAGACAGTCAAGGGGGCTAAAAGGGACTTAGGGTCTTGGGCAGGTTGAGGACTCACCTCCAACCGTCTTTCCCCCCTGCAGGTTCCTCAGGAAATTAAAATCCGGCTGAACACCCTCTCCTTCGAACCCTTCATCCCCCAGGTCAGCCCCTCGGCCTTCCTGCTCTGGGCTCCAATGAGAATGGAAGTGGGGGCATGTTGTGTGGGGAGCTGCTAAGGATATGTGTCTGGGGCGGGGGGGGGGGGAAGGTGATTGTCTGGAACCTTCTGAGGTTGCACCATCCCAAATTACGAAGTCCCGAAGGCAAAGATGGACCTCCGAGTCACATCTCAAGTGCAGCAGTTGGGGATCTGATAGCACTTCTTCGGACTATATTGTCTTAAGCTCTGGGGTTCACTTCACTTCAGCTTTTATAGTGATGTTTCCTCCTCCTCCTCCTCCTCCCCTCCCCCTCCTCCTCCTCCTCCTCCTCCTCCTCCTCCCAGCACACTCCACTCCTTTCTAGCACTGATGATGTTGCCTAGTTGGGTCATGATCTCTGCAAAAAAACAGTCCCAGTTAAAGAGCACCAAGGACCCCACAGTTGCCTCCTCCTCCTCCTCCTCCTCCTCCTCCTCCTCCTCCTCCTCCTCTCTGCACACCGTTTCTTCCTTCTACCCCTGATGCTGTTCCCTAGTTGGGTAATGAAACATCTGCAAGAAAACAGACAAGCTCAGACAGCACCAAGGACCCCACAGTTCCTCCTCCTCCTCCTCCTCCTCCTCCTCCTCCTCCTCCTTCTCCTCCTCCTCCCCTCCCTTCTAGCACTGATGAGGTTCCCTCGCTGGGTCATGAAACGTCTGCAAGAAAACTGCCAAGCTCAGAGAGCCCCAAAGACCACCCATTTTAATCTTGAGCTACAAATCCTCTTCATTAATTGCTAAATTGTTTTGTGGTTCCTTCCGATGGATCTCAGAACTGTTACCTACCCAGGTTGTGCCCTGGAGCAAAGAATTATTTTGCAAGAGGATCCCACAGTTGTCTCAAGAAGCGTCAAGCCACCATTTCAGGCTTGTTCATGCACAGAAGATCCTTCCTTGCTCCTCACCCTCCTTCCCCAATATGCTCTCCCTAGTTCTACAAGAGAATAAAGTCAAGGCAATAAAGTCAAATTGGTGGCTGGGGCATTCTGGGAGTTGAAGTCCACCCCTCTTAAAGTTGCCCTGCTTAAGCAGACTGAAGGATATTCATTAATCGGTTCTACTCCAAATGACAAGGTAGTTTGTTATTTTACGAGGGGCCGTTCCCCAAAGCTTGTTGGTGGTTCTTAGAAGATCTTAGCCGCGTCTCTTTAATTTTCACCCTGGATTAAAACAACCATGGGACCCCTGATCCCCAAAGGGGCGGGGGCCATCCAGCGAAGCCGGGCTTCAGTCTTTGGAAATGTGTCTTCTCTCCTTACCTTCTCCCCAGATCAAGAAGCTCTACCCCAGCATGCCGATGAAGCTCAGGGTCTCCCCTTCTTCGGCCCCGTCTCTGAGCATCTCCCCCGAATCCGTCTCGCTGACCCCTTCGGTCGACATCCAGGCCTTTGCGATTCTCCCCAATTCCTCCCTGGCGCCCCTCTTTTTGATCGGAGTGGTAAGTTAACTCTTCCGTCTTGTAGTATAGTGGGTTCTGGAGAGCAGGAAGGACGCCGAGACGATGAGTACAACATAACAGCTCTTTATTAGGTGGAAGTGACTGTACTGGGGAATAGGGGTTACCTGCACTCTTATATATACCTGGCCAGTACCTGGCCAGGTACACAACCAACCAATCGGCTTGAACCTCTGTTTCCCGATGAAATTGCTTCCCGCCAAAACAGTTACAGTTCAACGCCTCCTGGTGGTGACTCTTAAACACAGCTTTAGGTTTCCAATAAAGCTTAATACATAACATGTCTCATGGTCAAAGGTGGACAATCCAGGTATGTTTGCACAGTCTTTGACAGGTAATCCTCGACTTACGATCATTGAGTGATCATTTGAAAAAAGGAACATAGGACCATTTTTCACACTTACAACCAGTAGTGGGATTCAGCCAGTTCGCACCACTCGCCCAGGCCCAGAATGGACTTCCGGAAGCAGCATCCATGCAGAGAACCGGTTGTTCACCTATTTGAATCCCACCACTGATCATCTCTCTCTCTCTCTCTCTCTCTCTCTCTATATATATATATATATATATATATATATATATATATATATATATATATATAATATCTATCTCGATCTATCATCTATCTATCTCTGTCTATATCTACCTATCTCTATCATATCTCTCTCTCTGTGTGTCTATATCTATCTATCATCTATCGATCTATCATCTATCTATCTATCTGTCTATCTTTATCTATCTGTCTGTCTCTCTCTTTCTCTCTCTCTCTCTCTCTCTCTCTCTGTCTATATGTATCATCTATCAATCTATCATCTATCTCTGTCTATATTTCTATCTCTATCCTATCTATCTATCTATCTATCTATCTATCTATCTATCTATCTATCTGTCTATCTGTTGCCACATCCCCATAATCACGTGACTTACATTCAGATGCTCCACAAGTGACTCACGCTTACAACGGTCACATTGTCCCTGGGAGTCCCATGATCCCCTTTTGGGACCTTCCGACCAGGAAAGTCAGTGGGGGAAGACGGGTTCGCTTAACCATCATTGAAAAGAAATGTAACATTGGGTTGATTATATGGCAATCTGCTTAACGACCGGCCTGGCTTACAAATAATTCTGGACTTAATTATGGTTGTTAAATCGAGGGCGGCCTCCACCCAAAGGAGGAGATGATGGAAGTGAGCATGGAACAGCCCCGATCTGCCCCTTTCTGAGCTCTGCTTTTTTCCTCTCCTTTCAGTCCACCTCAGTTTCTGCCAACGTCGAGGTCAATTCCACCAGGATCTTTGGGAACCTGAAGATGGGCAGGTGAGCAAGGCAGGATCTATCCCTCACTCAGTAGGGAAATACAGGGGGTCCTTGACCTACAACTCTTTGTTTAGTGACGGTTCGAAGTTACAATGGCAGTGAAAGAAATAACTTAGGACTGTTTCTCATACCTACGGCCGCTGCAGCGCCCCCAGGGTCACCTGATCAAAATTCAGACAGTTGGCAACCAACTCACATTTATGACGGATGCCATATCCGGGGTGTGTGTGTGTGTCACGTGGTCCCCTTTTGAGACCCGCAAAGTCAATGGGGGAAGCCAGATCACTTAACAACCACGTTACTGCCTTGACAACTTCAGGGGTTCATTTATAGGGGACTTTCTGAACGCAATTCCGTTGTGGATTTGTGTAAATCTGAATTTGTGCATAGAGTGAATAGCTTCATGTTTGCTTGTTGAGAATGCAATGGTGAGAATGGAATGGAATGGAATAGAACAGAACAGAACAGAACAGAGTAGAGTAGAGTAGGGTAGGGTAGGGTAGGGTAGGGTAGGGTAGGGTAGGGTTAGGGTAGAATAGAATAGAATAGAATAGAATAGAATAGAATAGAATAGAATAGAATAGAATAGAATAGAATAGAATAGAATAGAATAATGAAATAAGAATAGAATAGAATAGAATAGAATAGAATAGAATAGAATAGAATAGAATAGAATAGAATAGAATAGAATAGAATAGAATAGAATAGAATAGAATAGAATAGAATAGAATGGAATGGAATGGAATGGAATGGAGTGGAGTGGAGTGGAGTGGGGTGGGGTGGGGTGGGGTGGGGTGGGGTGGGGTGGGGTGGGGTGGGGTGGGGTGGGGTGGGGTGGGGTGGAGTGGAGTGGAGTGGAATGGAATGGAATGGAATAGAATAGAATAGAATAGAATAGAATAGAATAGAATAGAATAGAATAGAATAGAATAGAATAGAATAGAATAGAATAGAATAGAATAGAGGAATAAAGAATAGAATAGAACAGAACAGAACAGAACAGAATAGAATAGAATAGAATGTAGGAACAAAGAATAGAATAGAATAGAATAGAATAGAATAGAATAGAATAGAATAGAGTAGAGTAGAGTAGAGTAGAGTAGAGTAGAGTAGAGTAGAGTAGAGTAGAGTAGAGTAGAATAGAATAGAATAGAATAGAATAGAATAGAATAGAATAGAATAGAGCTGGAAGGGACCTTAGAGGTCTGATAGTCCAGCCCCCTGCTCAAGCAGGAGGATCTATACCATCTCAGACAAGTGACTGTCTAGCCTCTTCTTAAAAATCACCAGTGATGGGGCGCCCACAATTTCTCGTGGCAAGCTGTTCCACTGGTTGATTGTCCTCACTGTCAGGAAGTTTCTCCTCAATTCCAGGTTGCTTCTCTCTTTGGTCATTTTCCAGCCATTGTTTCTCGTCCTTCCCTCTGGTGCTCTTGTGAATAACCCGACCCCCTCTGCCTTGTGGAAGCCCCTCAAATACTGGAACGCTGCTATTATATCTCCCCTAAAATGTGCTTTTTCTCATTTTTTCCCCAGATGGTGGGGAATGGAAGAATTTATACTCCTTGCAGACAGCTGGTCATTTGCCTTCTTTTGGAGAGTCATTGAGGCCATCTGGAGGTTTACCTGTATCCTTGGGGTCACCTGAGTGGTGCAAAGACAGACAAACCTCCAAGTGGCCTCAAGGACTCTCTAAAAGAAGCCAAACAACCAGCTGTCTGCAAGGAGTATAAATCCTTCCCTTCCCCACCCTCCAGTCAGAGCTGAAGAAGCTTCTGGGATGAGAAGGGAAAAGTCATCAAAGAAAAACAAAGTCCAGTTGCCTCCGGGGGGGGGGAAAGCACCTTTGGGAACTGTTGTTAGATCTCTTGTGGGCACGAAAGGACTCAAGACTGATGAGGCATTTGACCCCTCCCTCCGTCTCAGCCTGGTCATCTACACTAACTTGGCTTGATGTCAGATCTGCCACCTCCAGCTTTTACACTTTGCTGGCATCCTGTCATAAAATGCAAGGGGAGGAAGTGGGAGCAACAAAATGTAGAGTGGTAGAGATGGGAATGAGAGTGTAAAGACAAATGTTGGTATTGTGGGGGGTGTGTGTGTGTGTGTGTGTGTGTGTGTGTGTGTGTGGCAGCCTTGATGGAAACCAGAGATGCCAGGACTGGAATACACCAAGGACACCAGGCCTGAGAACAGAATGCAAAACTCCATCCAGTGGCGCCAACTTCCAAGCCATTCCCAAACCTTCAAAAAGGAATACTATTGTCAAGGGGGTGGGACCAGGGAATGGGAAAAAGCGTAACCTTTGCACGGGAATGCTCAGATCTAGCCTCTCTTTCGCTGCAACCACTTAACCTTAGTAAAAGAAACTATCACTTTGGCTAAATGGAGTCGAGGGTTTTTCTTTCCTAAGGACCTGAGCTGGGGCAGGCCTGACATTTAGGCTAGATATTTATCTTGCGTGATGGATTTCATGAAAGGCTTTCAACACATTCCTCTCCCTGTCCCTCCTGTAGGATGAGGTTCTCCTTAAAGCACTCAGATGTTGGGTTCTTCTCGGTAAGACTCAGATGTTTTTTTCCCTTGAAATGGTATTCCCCCCTCCTTCCCAATCTTCTTGGGGTCCCAGCCAGAAGTCCATTTCACTCTGGGGTCTTCTTCTCCTGGGTTAGGTCCTTCTCCTCAGGACCTTCCTCAAAGACTTGATGATGGACTCAAATGTTCTCTTAGCCCTTCTGGTGGGTCCAGGCTATGGGTGACAAACTGGGTTAGAAGGATGGTGCCTTTTGGTCTACAAGCCAAGGCGGTGTGGCCCTAAGGATCTAGGACCTCCCATTGAAGGAGAAGAATCAATCAAGTTCATTTGGTTTTCTAATTCTGGATTTCTCTCCCAACACGCAGGTACAATTGCTGGAATCCCTCGTAAACTTCCTTACGGCGAGCATCCTAATTCCACAAATGAATGGTAAGGACATTGTAAAGTCAAAAGACCTTTCATATAATCTTATTGCAGAGTTCAGAGCATGGCAGCAAAGACTCCAGGGGTCTGGAGGCCAAACCATACAATGAATGATTGAGGAACTAGGTATGTCAAGCTCTTCTCCAAAGCGCCTGAAGGCAGGAAAAGAAGCAACAGGCAGAGTCCAATCAAGGAGAGAGCCAACCTAGGACTAAGGAGAAATTTCCTGACAGAACAATTAACCAGCGGAACAATCTGCCTCCAGAAGCGGTGAATGCTCCAACCCTGGAAGTTTTTTTAGAAGAGACTGGAGGGCCATTTGTCTGAAATGGGTTAGGGTCTCCTGCCTGAGCAGGGGGTTGGAAGACCACAAAGGGTGATAAGCACATGCTTTGGCTTTCTTGCCTGATGCTGTGACTTCTTCTCTCTTCCAGCCCGACTGGCTGAAGGATTTCCCCTCCCCCTCCTGGATCATCTGGAGCTCTCCAACCCCGTCCTTCAGGCTCACCAGGTGAGTGACAGGTGGGACACTTTGGTGGGACAGGTGGGAAACTGACTTTTATCCTACAGCAGGGATCTCCAAGCGGTTGCTAAGGAACGGTTGTAAGTCAAGGATTACCTGTACACAAATGTTGTGAACATTCTGAAATCTGTCAAGCCCTAGAGATTGCAAACTGAGCCTGTAAGACCAAAACTTGCATCCTCGTAGCAGGAGGATTCTAATTGTCTGATTGGGCCAGAGAGAGAGAGAAAGAGAAAGAGAGAGGGAGAGCGAAAGAGAGAGAGAGAGAGAAAGAGGGAGAGAATGAGAAAGAGAAAGAGAGAGAGAGAGGGAGGAAGAGAGAGAAAGAGAAAGAGAGAGGGAGAGCGAAAGAGAGAGAGAGAGAGAAAGAGGGAGAGAATGAGAAAGAGAAAGAGAGGGAGAGAGGGAGGAAGAGAGAGAAAGAGAAAGAGAGAGGGAGAGCGAAAGAGAGAGAGAGAGAAAGAGGGAGAGAATGAGAAAGAAAAAGAGAGGGAGAGAGGGAGGAAGAGAGAGAAAGAGAAAGAGAGAGGGAGAGCGAAAGAGAGAGAGAGAGAAAGAGGGAGAGAAAGAGAAAGAGAAAGAGAAAAAGAGAGAGGGAGGGAGAGGGAGAGAGAAAGAAAGAGAGAGGAAGAGAGAGAGAGAGAGAGAGAGATGGCTAAACTTTTCCCTTTGACCTCCCTGCAGGATTTTCTGGTCTTTGCATCGGACGTGCGCTACGGATAGAGAAGGTGCGAAGGAGAAACAGAGAAATAGAGGAGGAAATGAAGGAATAATATCCCCACTTCAGATTCCACTGGACTTCCGTTGGGGATTCTGCAGAAATTTCTCCAGGAACAGCCCTCTTAACATGGAATTTCCCCCCCCCCCCCGCAACTTGCAGGACCATTGCCACAATCTCTTGAAGCCTGATGGATGTTGTAATCCCAGCATCTCAGGGGCACCAGGTTGGGGAAGGGGCTTCAGTGGCTGTTTTCTTTCTTTCAGCCTCATTTCCTTTGGGCCAAGGATTCCCCGCTGGCAAGTGGATGGAGCTCCTTACAGGAGAACCTGGACGTGATCCGCTCTGCTGTCACGGGGAAAAGAGTCTGGGGTCAGGAGAGAGGGGGTCGAGTTGAAGGAGGGTCAGCAGATTTCTGGGGTCCTGGGGTCCCTCTGAGCATCTTTGCTTCCTTCCAGATATTTCGTTATTAAACTAGGTTCTACACAACCTTCTAGCACTGATGATGTTCCCTAGTTGGGTCGTGAAACGTCTGCAAGAAAACTACACAGCTCAGGGAGCATCAAGGCACCCACAGTCCTTCCTCCTCCTCCTCCTCCTCCTCCTCCTCCTCCTCCTCCTCCTCCTCCTCCTCCCTTCTAGCACTGATGAAGTTCCCTAGTTGGGTCATGAAACGTCTGCAAGAAAACCACCAAGCTCAGAGGGCACCAAGGACCCCACAGTCCTCCTCCTTCTCCTCCTCCTCCTCCTCCTCCTCCTCCTCCTCCTCCTCCTCCTCTCAGCAAACCATCCTCCCTTCTAGCACTGATGATGTTCCCTAGTTGGGTCAAGAAATGTCTGCAAGGAAACTACCCAGCTCGGAGGGCACCAAGGACCCCACAGTCCTCCTCCTCCTCCTCCTCTCCCCAAACCCCACTCCTTTCTAGCACTGATGATGTTCCCTAGTTGGGTAACGAAACGTCTGAAAGAAGACCACCAAACTCAGAGAGCACCCAGGACTATTCAGTCCCGCCCTGAGCTACAAATATTCTTTTCTACGGGAGTTACGTTTGTGTTTGACCGCGCTCTCGTCCATTTGCCCCTTTTAACAGCTCAAAACAATAATAATAAAAAATCAACTGGAGACAAAGAATATAATACTGGATAACTAGCTGAGGAATAAGTGCGGGTGAGCCTGTGCGTGCGTGCGTGCGTGTGTGAGTGAGTGAGTGAGAAAAAGCGCAAATGTGCATTGTCACCTGCAAAGTTTTGTGGTTCCTTGAACTCCATCCGCTCTCCGGGTCTTCCAAAGAAGCAGTTGTGGTCCTCTGATGGGTTGAAAGTGATTTGAGTGTGGCTGTTGACCCGGGCTGGGAGTTTGTGTGAACGGATGACGGGAAATCAAACCTGGAGGCACGTGTTAACACCTTGGCTTGCCACTTTCCCTCCTTGGAGAACAATAACAAAAGGCCACATTGTGTCCTCACAGAGACGAGCACAAATCTCGCTTCCTGGAGGAATGTCGTCTCCGAAGGTTATCAGCTTGGAGCAGAAGGTAAAACACGACAACCTGGAAAGTTCAGGGCTGGATGAGGGAGATTTCCATCTCTCTACAAATCTTCCCTTGCTGCAAAAGTGGACTGGAGCAACTCTGATTTATGATTCTTTTTTTAGGAAGGAAGGAAGGAAGGAAGGAAGGAAGGAAGGAAGGAAGGAAGGAAGGAAGGAAGGAAGGAAGGAAGGAAGGAAGGAAGGAAGGAAGGAAAAGGGAGGGAGGGATAAAAGTGAGGGAGGAAGGAAGGAAGGAAGGAAAAGGGAGGAAGGAAGGAAGGAAGGAAGGAAGGAAGGAAGGAGAGATAAGGAAAGGAAAGGAAGAAAAAAAGGAAGGGAGGGAGGAAGGAGAGATAAGGAAGGGAGGAAGGGGAAGGAAAAAAGAAGGGAGGAAGGAGAGAAAAGGAAAGGAAAGAGGAAGGCGAAAAGGAAGGGAGGGATGGAGGGAGGAAGGGAGATAAGGAAAGGAAAGAGGATGGATGAAAGGGAATGAGGGAAGGAAAGAGATAAGGAAAAGAAAGATGAAGGAGGAAAGGAAGGGAGGGAGGGAAGAAGAGGGAGGGAGGTGAAGAAAGGGAAGAAGGGAAAGAAGAAGGGCTGGAAGGAAGGGAAAGGAGGGAAAGAGAGATGAAGAAATGGGAGAGAAGAAGGAAAAGGGAGGGAGAGACTGAAGGAAGGAAGGAAGGAAAGATAACAAAAGAAAAGAAGGAAGGAAGGAAGGAAGGAAGGAAGGAAGGAAGGAAGGAAGGAAGGAAGGAAGGAAGGAAGGAAGGAAGGAAACCTTCCCTTTTTTGTTTGCATTTCGTTATCTTTGACCAGGCTCAGAGGTTCACCAACCTTTGATGGACAAGTTCTGCCCAGTCTAAGTGGGGACCTTTTGGGGAGCTAGACAGCCCTGGACGGCCGCTGCCTCTCCCTTGTCCACAGAAGGTCCCCACGGCTGGTCACCCTGACGGACAGGGGCTTCCGCCAAGGGAGAGCGAGCCTTCCTGAGGTCCCAGCTGGCCCAGATGTGTGTGGTGGGTTCACGATGGACCTGAGGTTTGGCCCAGGCCTGGAGCTCAGGAACAGGGGAGGCGTCTTCTGTGCCTGGCTGCAGCCACTTTGAGGGGGACCAAGCTTCCTTCCCACTTGATGGACCTACAGTACGTACCAAATAACAGGATTGGAAGGGACCCTGGAGGTCTTCTAGCCCAACCCCCTGTTGAAGCAGAAGACCCTCCACCATTCCATACAAGTGGCTACTCAGTCCCTTCCTAAAAACCTCCAGGGATGGAGCCCCCACAACTTCTGGTGGCCAGCTGTTCCACTGGTTAATTGTCCTCACCGTCAGGAAGTTTCTCCTTAGTTCCAGGTTGCTTCTCCCGTGATGAGTTTCTCTCCGTTGCTTCCTGTCCTTCCCTCGGGTGCTTTGGAGAAGAGGTTGGCAGCCCCTCAGTGGAGCTTTTTAAGATCTCCTGTTTGGACAGGGAGTTAGACCTCCAGGGTCCCTTCCAATTCTGTTATTCCGTTCTGCTATTCCATTTGTTAAGGAATTTGTTGTGCAGAGGTCTCCTTGTGCTACCAAAGAGTTGCATAGACAAGGAAGGGTACTGAGAGCAGCAAGAGTCACACAAGAGTACACTGAGTTGTAAAAGCAAAAAGTAGTTTACTTTTGAGGTGGTGTAAGAACAAAAATGCACAATCAAAAATAAACAGTCCAAGTAGCAATCCAAAATACAAAGTCTTCTTACCAGTCCAGAGGTCAATACACAGTTCAGGTTTACAACAGTAGTAAACCAACAGCAGAGCAAAAAACAGTAATAGTAGAGATCAGTGAATTCAGAGAGAGAGAGAGAAGCTACGTTCCTAGCTTCCTCTTATGGCCATGAGAACACTTACACACCCATTGGCCAATTAACTTCTTAAAGTCATAACATTATGGTTAATATATTTTCAACCCAACATTGTAGGCTAACACCATATGCCTAACACCATTATTCTTTCTATGATCACCTGTATCCATCCCATCAAGCCCAAAGAAAGTCCAGAATGTTATAGGATCTCCTGCTATGGCTGGGGGGGGGGTCAGACTAGAAGACCTCCAAGATCCCTTCTAGCCCTACTATTCCATGTTCTGTGCTACGTTCTTTTTGAGCGCCGTTCAAGATGGACAATGGGACTTCTGGCGGACTTGGAGGTGACCAGCAGAGGGAGCTAGAAGAGCAGCAAAGAACCAGCTCCGAAGGCCACATTTAGAATAGAGCAGAATAGAACTGGAAGGGACCTTGGAGGTCATCTAGTCCAACCCGCTGCCCAAGCAGGAGAGCCTACACCATTTCTGACAGATGGCAGGCCAGTCTCTTCTTCAAAGCCTCCAGTGATGAAGCACCCACAACTTCTGTTCCATCGGTGGATTGTTCCCCCTGTCAGAAAATTTCTCCTTATTTCCAGGTTGAATCTCTCCTTGATCAGTCTCCGTCTGTTATTCCTTCGGGTACTTTGGAAAACAGGTTGACCCTCAGATGTCGCCCCTGGTCCTCCTTTTCATTAGACTAAACAGACCCAATTCCAGCAACCGTTCTTTGTATGTTTTAGCCTCCAGTCCCCTAATCATCTTTGTTATTCTTCTCTGCACTCTTTCTAGAGTCTCAACATCTTTTTAATAGTGTGGGGACCAAAACTGGTTGCAGTACTCTAGGTGCGGTCTTACTAAGGCTTTATGGAGTGGTGATAGTACCTCATGATCTTGACTGAATCCCTCTGTTAATGCAACTTACCTTTTTTTTTTAATCCCATTTATATCCCGCCCTTCTCCAAAGACTCAGGGCGGCTTACAATTTAAAGCACAAATCAATGTGCTTTGACTGCCCCCGCACACTGTTGGCTCATATCGAATTGATTGGTCACTAAGTCCAAATTGGTCAGGGTCAGGGCTGGTCCAGCACCGCCCGTCCACACACATGTGTTGTGCATGGCAACCACGCCGGTTACCCATGAACATGGATTGTGCCCAAAGGACATTAGGGAGGCCAGAGGTTTACTCAAGAGAAGGCAGCCCAGACAATTCCATCTGCTAAAGAAGAGAATACTTGGAGAAGGAAGGATGTGCTCCCTGCGTTGAATTATTTGTTAAAGTAATGAATAGAATAGAATAGAATAGAATAGAATAGAATAGAATAGAATAGAATAGAATAGAATAGAATAGAATAGAATAGAATAGAAAATATAGAATAGAATAGAATAGAATAGAATAGAATAGAATAGAATAGAATAGAATAGAATAGAATAGAATAGAATAGAATAGAATAGAATAGAATAGAATAGAATAGAATAGAAAATATGGAATGGAATGGAATGGAACGGAACGGAACGGAACAGAACAGAACAGAACAGAACAGAACAGAATAGAGCTGGAAGGGACCTTGGAGGTCTTCTAGTCTGACCCCTGCTCAAGCAGGAGACCCTAGACCAGGGGTCAGCAACCTGAAACAGTGAAAGAGCCACTCGGAACCGGTTCCCTCACAAAAGGAAAAACTGGGAGCCACAAAAAATGTGTGCGCATGCACGTACATGCGTGCAAGTGCAGAACAGGGTTTGACTGAAGAGTGGAGCCAAGGTGAGATATGCACCTACCCTGCATATTTGAATTGATTGGCTGAAATTTTTTAGTCACACTTTTTTTTTTTTTGGACTGCACATGGCAGAGGACTGGGAGCCGCAGGAGACGGCTGAAAGAGCCGCATGCGGCTCTGGAGCCGCGGGTTGCAGACCTGTGCCCTAGACCATTTCAGACAAATGGCTGTCCAGTCTCTTCTTAAAAACCTCCAGTGATGGAGTGCCCACGATTTCTGGTGGCAGGCTGTTCCACTGGTTAATTGTCCTCCCTGTTAGGAAGTTCCAGGTTGCTTCTCTCTTTGATGAGTTTCCATCTGTTGCTTCTTGTCTTGCCTTCTGGTGCTCCTGAGAATAAATTGACCCCCTCTTCTCTGTGGCAGCCCCTCAAATATTGGAGCACTGCTATCGTGTCCCCCTTAGTCCTTCTTTTCTCAAGACTGGCCATTCCCAAATCCTGCAACCGTTCTTCATAGATTTTAGTCTCCAGGCCTCGGATCATCTTAGTGCATCTTTTATGTAATGTGGTGACGACAACTGGATGCTGTATTCCAGGTGTGGCCTTCCTAAGGCTTTATCAGGAGGCTTGTTCTGTTTTGTTGCATGCCTTCGGCCATCCCCACTCTTTTTTTATTATTTTAAAGAATTAATTAATGGAGAACCTAACTCTGGGAACCGAGTTAGGAATGTCTGCCTTTGAGAAAGAAAAAAAAAAGTGTGGGTGGGTTTTCATTATCTTAGTTAGCAAATGAGCAAACTGGGGTCAGGCAGGCTCCCCCAGCCCAGGAATTGCTAAGCCTCTTTTGCTTTAAAGCAGGGGTCCCCAACCCCAGGTGCGTGGATCGGTACCCGGCTGCAGCATGCCAGCAACCTGTCCACACAAACAAGCAAAGCCCCATCCGTGGGATGCAGGCAGCACACAAAACCACACACCCTCCAGGCCACGGAAAAACCTCTCTCCACGGAACCGGTCCCCGGTGCCCAAAAGGTTGGGCACCCCTGTTTGACCTGCCCGGCTTGCACTGTTGAGCTGATACAGGAGGAGGAAGTACATTTAATGCTTTCTCTGCAACCCCGTAAATTAATTGAGTGTTAAATAAATCAACAAAATGGTATCGGTGGGAGAGGCAGGGCATCATAACAATCTGGAATATTGATCTGAGAGAGGAGAAAGCGGGCAGGGCTGTGAGAAGAGCCAGGAAGAAGAACTGGAGCCAAAAGAAGGGTGGAAGAGAAGGAATGTGAGTTGAAAGCAAGAATGAGGGAGGGGAAGGGGGCCCAGAGGGACCCTCCCAGGTTCTCGGGGAAAGTAAAGGCAGGGAGCGGGGGGGGGGGGAGAAAGAGCTTTCAGATTCCGTGGTTGTCACTTTAAGGTGTGTGAGTGTCTCCATTCTTTGCGTTTTCTGTCTGGGTAAGCTGGAAGGGCTGGTCAATCCACCCTGCAGGTAATCAACAAGCTAGGCCGCTGTTTCTCCGCCTTTCTTCAGCCATGGACCCTTCCCCTCGTGGGGCTCTCTGAATTTGGGTGTTTTCATGCAGGGGTTTAAGTAGCCAACTAGGGTCCCTGATCGGGGAAGCCACTGTTTATGAACAGAGAGGAAGGGCCCACCCCCTCCCTTCTAGCACTGATGAGGTTCCCCAGTTGGGTCATGAAACATCTACAAGAAAACCACCCAGCTCAGAGAACACCAAGGACCCCACAGTTCTCCTCCTCCCCCTCCTCCTCCTCCTCCTCCTCCTCCTCCTCCTCCTCCTCCCTTCTAGCACTGATGATGTTGCCTAGTTGGGTCATGAAACGTCTACAAGAAAACCACCAAGCTCAGAGAGGACCAGGGACCCCACAGTTCTCCTCCTCCCCCTCCTCCTCCTCCTCCTCCTCCTCCTCCTCCTCCTCCTCCTCCCTTCTAGCACTGATGATGTTGCCTAGTTGGGTCATGAAACGTCTACAAGAAAACCACCAAGCTCAGAGAGGACCAGGGACCCCACAGTCCTCCTCCTCCCCCCTCTTCCTCTTCCTCTTCCTCGTCCTCCTCCTCCTCCTCCTCCTCTTCCCTTCTAGCACTGATGAAGTTCCCTAGTTGGGTCATGAAAGGACTGCAAGAAAATCACCCAGTTCAGAGTGCGCCAAGGATGCCCTGGTCCTCCTCCTCCTCCTCCTCCTCCTCCTCCTCCTCATCCTCCTCCTCTCTCCTCCTCCTCCTTCTCTCCATACACACCACTCCTAGCACAGATGAAGTTCCCAAGTTGGGTCATGAAACGTCTTCAAGAAAACCACCCAGCTCAGAGCCCACCAGGGACCCCACAATCATCCTCTTCCTCCTCTTCCTCCCCCCTTCTAGCCCTGATGATGTTCCCTAGTTGGGTCATGAAACGTCTCAAGAAAACATCCAAGCTCAGAGAGCACCAAGGACCCCACAGTCGTCGTCCTCCTCCCCCCTTCCTCCTCCTCCTCCTCCTCCTCCTCCTCTACGCAAACCCCACTCCCTTCTAGCCCTGATGATTTTATCTAATTGGATCATGGTAGAACTATTTGAATTAATTAATTGTTTTACCTGATTTTAATTTTTGTATGTTATGCTTTTAATTTTCCCTGTAAACCGCTCTGAGTCCTACGGGAATAGGGCGGTATATAAATTTAATAAAATAATAAATAAATATTTCTTTCCCAACCCTCCTCACAGGGTTGTTGTGAAAAATAAGAAAGTTGGGATACAAATAGATCAAAAGATAAAATAAAATAATAAATAAAGTAGAAAAATAATAATAAAATAAAAAATTAAAATAAAAAATAAAATAAAATCAGGTCAAAAACTGAAATAAAATAAAACAAGAAATAAAATAAAATAAGAAATAAACATTAAAATAAAAAATAATAAATCACAATCAAAATAATAAAATTAAAAACTCATTAAAAATTAAAAATTGATTAAAAATAATTAAAAATAAAATAAATAAAATAAAATAAAATAAAATAAAATAATAAAATAAAATAAAAAAAATAAAATAATAAAATAAAATAATAAAATAAAATAAAATAATAAAATAAAATAATAAAATAAAATAAAATAAAATAAAATAAAATAAAATAAAATAAAATAATAAAATAAAATAAAATAAAATAATAAAATAAAATAAAATAAAATAAAATAATAAAATAAAATAAAATAAAATAAATGCAGCTTTATGTAGCTGAAGGCCAGTCACGCCTCGTGCTGATCAGCTGGGTCTGACACGGCTTCAGTTCACGCAGATTCTATTGCGAATTCCTGCACCCGGAATTCCCTCCAGGCTGCAACGCTCAGCATTTACTCCTGGCAGATATTTTGCCCGGTTGTCATGGCTAATTGCTATTGTGAGTTGCCTGTCACAATCCAAAGGCGTGGCCACCTTCACCTGCCTTCCATGTTCCTGAAAAGTGCCCGTTTATTGGGCAGGCTTGAAAGCCCCAAGTTCTCCCTGGATTTCTCTGAGTCCTTTTTTTCAAAAGCTGCCGTGCCCAGACTTCACGGCCCTGATTTAAGCCCCTTTCCTAGCACTGTTGTTCCTGGGGCATCCTTTTTGCCCTGGAGCGAGTGGGCAGGTGGGCTACCTAAGGCCACGCTTGGAGTTCTGCATCACGTTACGGTCACCACAATGCAAAAAAGAAAGAGTGCAGAGAAGAGCAACAAAGATGATTAGGGAACTGGAGGCTAAACCATATAAGGAACGATGGCAGGAATTGGGTCTGTCTAGTTTAAGGAAGAGGAGGACTAGAAGTGACATGATAGCAGTCTTCCAGTATCTCAGGGGCTGCCCCAAAGAAGAGGGAGTCAAGCTGTTCTCCAAATCCCCTGAAGGCAGGTCAAGAAGCGACGGATGGAAACTCATCAAGGAGAGAAGCAACCTAGAACTAAGAAGAAACTTCCTGACAGTTACAACAATTAACCAGTGGAACAACCTGCCTCCAGAAGCTGTGAATGCTCCAACACTGGAGGTTTTCCAGAAGAGACTGGACAGCCATTTGCCTGAAATGGTATAGGGTTTCCTGCCTGAGCAGGGGGTTGGACTAGATGACCTCCAAGGTCCCTTCCAACTTTACTATTCTATATTCCATATTATAAGCCTGATCTCCCCTTCAAAAGAGACGAGGATTCTGCAGAACATGCCAGAACAGGAGACTCTTCAAATGAGGGCCTATCCAGCGCGCGGAAATCTTGCGAAACCACAGGAAACGTTTCGTCTTTGTTTAGGAAATTGCTGGTGAGCAAAATTCCACAGAAATTGCAAACAAAGCAGCCTCTAAAAAGCTGCAGGTCTGCCAAGTAGATAGAACGTAGTTTTTGTGGCGGTCTGGAATTCCAAGATTTGGAATTTATCTCCAGAAAAACCTGCAGCGCCTTTTCCTGAAAAATGGTCCTTGATGCTCTCTGAGCTTGGCTGTTTTCTTGGCAGGCGTTTCCTGACCAAAAATAGGTAACATCGTCCGTGCTGCAACAAAGAAACCACCAAGCTCAGAGAACATCAAGGACCCCACAGTCCTTCTCCTTCTCCTCCTCCTCTCTGCAAACCCCCCTCCCTTCTGGCACTGGTGATGTTCCCTAGTTGGGTTATGAAATGTCTGCAAGAAAACAAGCAAGCTCAGAGAGCACCAACGACCCCACAGTCCTTCTCCTTCTCCTCCTCCTCTCTGCAAACCCCCCTCCCTTCTAGCACTGATGATGTTCCCTAGTTGGGTCATGAAACGTCTGCAAGAAAACAACCCGGCTCAGAGAGCACCAAGGACCTCACAGTCCTCCTCCTCCTCCTCCTCCTCCTCCTCCATCTCCTCCTCCTCCTCCTCCCTAAAACCCATTCCCTTCTAGCCCTGATATCGTTCCCTAGTTTGGGCCATGAAACGCCTGCAAGAAAACCACAAGGCTCAGAGAGCACCAAGGACCCCACAGTCCTCCTCCTCTTCCTCCTCCTCCTCCTCCTCCTCCTCCTCCTCCTCCTCCTCCTCCTCCTCCTCCTCTCCGCAAACACTGTCTCGTCTGAGAGAGACAAGCAACTATGATGTTTCCTAGTTGGGTCATGAAACATCTGGAAGAAAACAATCAAGATCAGTGAGCACCAAGCAGCCCTCATTTCAATCCTGGGCTACAAATATTCTCCTATATTGGTAGCACATTTGATACTGAAGGAAACAATAAAGGTTATTCTTTTATAAATGAACTGTATAAAATGTAAAAACCAATGTATGAGGCTAACTGTTTCCTGCCCAGGCAGTGACTCACAAATGGTAATCAGCAAAGCTTCCAATAGACAGGAACATCGGCCCAAGGTGGAAATTACAAGTAAACGAGGTAAGAGCTGGATAAGATCCTAACAGATAGACGGAAATGATCAGAAGGACCCCTTTAGAAATAGGAAACAACTTCAAAAGTATGACTTAAGCTTCTTAGGGGTGCCGTACATTGTGAAAGAGTATAAAATGCCTACTTTGAAACTTGCTCGGTGTGCTCTTGAACCCAATCCAATTTGGGAAGGGTCTAAGAGGCCACGTTTGCAAACGCTTTTAATTTTTTATTTTCAATTTTCTTTTCAATAAATCTTTGTCTTTGTTCACCAGACTTGTCTTCGAGTTGAGGGTATCAAATTTGGGGTTTTTAAATCTCACAATACCAATATTTATTGGGCATCAAATGGTTCAGAAAGCATGCAGATGGGAAAAAACGGCCTACAGGCACGCTTCCACCAGCTAACACTGATGATGTTACCTAGTTTGGTTAATGAAACGTCTGCCAGAAAACAACCAGGTTCAGAGAGCACCAAGGACCCCACAATCTCCCTCCTCCTCCTCCTCCCCCTCCTCCTCCTCCTCCTCCTCCCACTAAGGACTCTGCAAGTTTTGGGCCCCGTCTCTCCAGGTTTATTGTTCAGGACACACGCACACTGTTAAACAGTCAAGTTTGGGTGCAGGAAAGTTGCGTCTAACAATTTGCTACGCTGGAAGCTTGGTGGCAACGAAGCAGAGCCGTTAATTATCCCAGCTGCAAGGAGATTTATTTATTTTATTTATTTTATTTAATTTGTATACCGGCCTTCTCCTGAAGGACTCAGGGCGGTGAACAGGGCAATAAATACCAAAATACCAAAATACAAAAATTAAAAACAGATTAAACCATAGTGCCCAAATACAATAAATAAATTACTTAAAAACAATAATTAAAACCCCAAACCCATCAGACCAGGCCGGCTTGTTCAAACAAATAGGTTTTTAGATCACGTCGGGTCGGAAGGAGCGAAGGTCGGGGGCCATCCGGAGCTCAACTGGTAAACGGTTCCAAAGGTCTGGCGCACCCACAGAGAACACCCTCCCCCTGGGGGGTCACCAGTCGGCACTCTCTGACCGGTGGCACCCTGAGGAGGCCCTCTCTGTGGGAGCGCACTGGACGAAGGGAAGTTGAAGTTGAAGATTAATATGCCGAAAGAAAGATTGATATTGTTTCCACCCCTCCCTCATCCAGGGATTTATGGACTGATTTGTAGAGAAGCATCCATTCTTTCGGAATTTGGAGGCCTGCTTTTTGTTTTATTTTTTTTAGAGCAACCCATCCTTTCTGCATGCCAATCTTTTATCTCTTCCTACTTGAACTGAATTATTTTGGAAGCCACTCCAAGACATATGGAATGAAGCTGACTTGATTTATTTATGGAGTTACTGATTAATTAAAAGGCTGTTCTCCGTTAAGGGGCAAAAAACGAGAATCTGTTTCCAGGCAAGGCTTCAGCCTAGACCTGGCATGTAGGCTGGTTCCTGTTGCAGCCAGGCTTGGGGCAAAAACCTCTCGCACACTTAAAGGCATCCCACATTGCTCCAGCTGAACTCATGGACATTCCTGGCATTGCTGAAAGCTGATTATCTGGGGTCAGGAGAACCCACGTGGCCTGCAACATCAGCCAAATATATTTATGCATCCAATTATCTACTTAAGTGAGCACATCCCTGGAAATTCACATAGGTTTGGAATGGAGCAGCTTGACCAGAAAGAAGGCACAATTTTAGGGGAGTGATGAGACTGGCAAATAGCACGTATGGTATCTCGTGAATGTTCAGATACTGTGAATTATTGGCTGTGTTTGTGCAGAACAGAGACAACTTCTGGGATAGAGTTGCCTTCCTGGGCATAGGAACCTCTCCATAAAATCAAGGAATCACCAAGAACTTTGCCACCAACCCTGACAAGGCAAGTCACTTCTGTAGTACAACAGAATTGGAAGGAACCTTGAAAGTCTTCTAGTCCAATCCGCTGCTCAAGCAGGAGACTCTCTAGTAGGGGTATCCAATCATGGCAAATTTAAAAAGTGTGGACTTCAACTCCCAGAATTCCCCAGCCAGCCTGGATGAAGTTTCTTCTCTAACAGTATTTTTCAACCATGGCAGCTTTAAGATATGTGGGCTTCAACTCTTAGAATTCTTCAGCCAGCAGTTGATTGATTGGTTAGTTGGTTGGTTGGTTGGTTGGTTGGTTGGTTGGTTGGTTGAGTAAGTGAGTGAGTTGGAGGAGTCGGTTGGTTTATTGAGTTGAATCAGTTAGATGTTTGGATGGTTGAGTTGAATGAGTTGTTGGTTGGTTGAGTTAAATGAGTTGGTTGATTGAGTTGAATGAGTTGGATGTTTGGTTGGTGCAGCTGAATTGAATGAGTTGGTTGGTTGAGTTGGATGAGTTGGTTGGTTGAGTTGTATGAGTTGGATGTTTGGTTGAATGAGTTGGTTGGTTGAGTTGAATGAGCTGGTTGGTTGGTTAACTGAGATGGATGCATTGGTTGATTGGTTGAGTGAGTTGGATGAGTTGGACTAAGTGGCCGAGTTGAAGAAACTCTGCTGTAGAATGACAAGCAAACCTGAAGTCCAAAGGTCTTAAAGTTGTCAAGGTTGGATACTCCTGCCCTACAGCATTACATACAAATGGCTATCCAATCTCTTCTTGAAAACCTCCAGTGATGGGGTGCCCACAATTTCTGGAGAGAAGCCATTCCAGTGATTAATTGTTCTCACTGTCAGGAAATTTCTCCTTATTTCTAGGCTGGGTCTCTAGGAATAGAGAGCAAACCCCACTCCCTTCATGCTGGCTGGGGAATTCTGGGAGTCGGTCAGCACAGTTGGGTCCTTGCGGGGCCTGTTCTTCCATCAGCCAAGGATAACGGATGAACAAATATGATACAAGCAAAGAGGAAGCAGGCTGGCTCCAGAATGGAAGTTTTGCTTCGGGCGATTTTGGATAAGAACCAAACCCTGTGCAAATCCGGAAATATTTGCATGTACATTAGGAAGTAGGCTGTCAACACAACTAGAAGCAAAATCTCTCCTAAAGAAGAAGTCAATGAACTGTGGATCAGCAGCCAGGATCTCAGCACCAGCGAGTTGTGTTCTCTTGTTTTCCCTGTGTTATTGTAATCCTCGGGTGTCTGCAGAGGACTCGGGAAGTCAAGATGGTGGCTACCACCATGCAGTTCAAACCCCGACCATTTTTGCCATCCATTGTGATGATCTAAAAAAGGATTAAGATTTGGAGGAGTGGCCACCTTCTCCACTCTGGATATCCCTGTTTTCATCAGTTCCTCATGAAGACTTCAACCAGGGCAACCTCCTCCTCCTCCTCCTCCTCCTCCTCCTCCTCCTCCTCCTCCTCCTCCTCCTCCTCCTCCAGGAGCCCTTGGAAAATCATCCCTGCAATATTTGTATCTTACCTTGGGAACCACTAGAAGGTTCACAAAGGCGGGACCAGAACTCACCCTCTGCTGGTGATTGGACCAAGGTCACCCAACTGGCTTTCATACCTAAGGCAAAACTAGAACTCACCATCTCCTGGTGAATGGCCCAAAGTCTCCCAACCAGCTTTGATGCTTAAGGTGGGACTAACTCACGATCAAGACAGCTTTCTTGCCTAAAGCAGTTTAATAATAATCCAACTGCAACATCTGCCTAGCCCAGGTCCTTGGGATAGAAATGCCAACTCCAGTCTGAACATCTGGCTAGCGGTGCCACCAACAGCAACAGCATGGATCCCTGCATGGATTCCTGCATGGGCAGTGGGTTTGACTTGATGACCTCAAGGGATCCTTCCATGTTAGGATTCAGCACTTCACAGTTTAAAAGGTCAACTAGAAGCTTCAGAGACCTGATTGGAGGGATAAGCCAGAGAATTTGGAGGAGGTGGGAGTTGAAGGACCTGAACTGTTTTCTCTGTGGACAAGGAAGGGAGAGAAGCTGGTGGGCCAGAGGGGGTCTTGTTCGGTGCCACTGTTGAAAATCCACCCCCCCAAGTGGTTCTGATGGCTAAAAACCCATCTTCAAAAAAGGGGGAAAATGGATCCAGGAAACTACAGACCTATCAGCCTGACCTCAATACCTGGGAAGATTCTGGAAAAGATAATCAAACAACAAATCAGCAAACACCTTGATGCAAACAAAGTCATCACTAAAAGTCAACATGGGTTTGTCAAAAACAGATCATGCCAGACAAATCTTATTGCATTCTTTGACCAGGTGACAAAATTAATGGACCAGAGGAATGCTGTGGATATAATTTACTTGGACTTTAGTAAGGCATTTGATAAAGTAGATCACAACCTACTACTTGATAAGATAGAAAAATGTGGGTTAGATAGCATCACCACCAGATGGATTCAGAGCTGGCTGACCGGCCGTACTCAGCGTGGGGTCCTCAATGGACCTGCATCTACATGGAAGGAAGTGTGTAGTGGGGTGCCCCAGGGCTCTGTTCTGGGCCCAGTGCTCTTCAACATCTTCATCAAAGATTTGGATGAGGGGATAGATGGGGAACTCATCAAATTTGCAGACAACACCAAGCTGGCAGGAATAGCCAATACTCCAGAAGATAGGCTTAAGATACAGGAGGATCTGGACAGACTCGAATACTGGGCGCTATCTAACAAAATGAAATTCAATGGTGAAAAAAGTAAGGTTCTACATTTAGGCAGGAAAAATCAAATGCACAGGTATAGTATGGTGGTACCTTGCTCGATAGTAGTAACTGTGAGAGGGATCTCGGAGTCCTAGTAGACAATCACTTCAATAGGAGCCAGCCGTGTGCTGCAGCTGCCAAAAATGCCAACACAGTGCTAGGCGGCATTAACAGAGGGATAGAATCAAGATCAAGTGAAGTACTAATACCACTTTGCAAGGCCTTGGTAAGGCCACACTTGGGAATACTGCATCCAGTTTTGGTCACCACAATGTAAAAAAGATGTCGAGACTCTAGAAAGAGTACAGAGAAGAGCAACAAAGATGATTGGGGGACTGGAGGCTAAAACATATGAAGAACAGTTGTAGGAATTAGGTATGTCTAGTTTAATGAAGAGAAAGACAAGGGGGGCATGATAGCCATGTTCCAATATCTCAGGGGCTACCACAAAGAAGAGGGAGTCAAGCTATTCTCCAAAGCCCCTGAAAGCAGGACAAGAAGCAACGGATGGAAACTAGTCAAGGAGAGAAGCAACCTAGAACTAAGGAGAAACTTCCTGACGGTGAGAACAATTAACCAGTGGAACATCCTGCCTCCAGAAGTGGTGAATGCTCCAACACTGGAAGTTTTTAAGAAGAGACTGGACAGCCATTTGTCTGAAATGGTATAGGGTTTCCTGCCTGAGCAGAACAATAAAGTTATTCCATCCCATTCCATTCCATTCTATATTTTCTATTCTATTCTATTCTATTCTATTCTATTCTATTCTATTCTATTCTATTCTATTCTATTCTATTCTATTCTATTCTATTCTATTCTATTCTATTCTATTCTATTCTATTCTATTCTATTCTATTCTATTCACATCTCAACATGCTCTGCCTGTTCCATTGCAACATCTGTAAACTGAGCCCGTGTGTCAGCATCTGGCTCAACTTGCTAAAGTGAACCCTGCAAAGACACCGAGTTGAAAGAATTACAGCCCAGTTGGGTAACATCTGCACTTGGACGCATTTCCTTCCATGTGTCGCTCAAGCAGAGAAAGGCTTTGGTTGCCCCGATGAGCTCATGCAGAAACCTGCTTCCAATCTCTTCTCGGTGTAGATCAGGACTTCGGTGTCCTGATCCAAGTTTCAAGTGAGGAGTAAACAGCCTCTTAATTCAAGCCGCAGCACGGATGACTCTGACCCAGGGTCTCAGTGAAAGAGGAGAATTCCAAACAAAGGCCTGTCATACTTTGGCAAGATCAACACCTGGGTCACAACAGAGAAGCAATGCAAGAATAGACTTTCTGTCCACCAAAGAGGGAAGCATTATAACAGAATGGCAGAGTTGGAAGGGACCTTGGAGGTCTTCTAGTCCAGCCCCGTTCAAGCGGGAAAACCTATATACAAGTAGTGCTTGACATACAACACTTTGCTTAGGGCAGGGGTAGGCAACCTCGGCTCTTTTATGACTTGTGAACTTCAACTCCCAGAATTCCTGAGCCAGCCATGCTGAGGGGAAAGGGAGAGGTTTCCAAGCTGAGCCATGCTGACTCAGGGATTCTGGGAGTTGAAGTCCACCAGTCATGAGGGGGCCATAGTTCCCCCATGCTGGCTCTGGAATGCTGGGAGTTGAAGTCCACGAGTCATGAAGGGGCCATAGTTCCCCATGCTGGCTCAGGAATTCTGGGAGTTGAAGTTCACCAGTCATGAAGGGGCCATAGTTCCCCCATGCTGGCTCAGGAATTCTGGGAGTTGAAGTCCATGAGTCATAAAAGAGCCAAGGTTGCCCACCCCTGGCTTAGGGACTCTTCAAAGTTAGAAGAGCACTGAAAAAAAATTGACTTATGATCAGTTTTCACACTTGTCACTATTGCAGCATCCCCATGATCAAAATTCAGACAGTTGGCAAATGGTTCCTATTTATGGTGGCTGCAGTGTCCTGGGGTCACGTGATCCCCTTTTGTGACCTCCTAACAAAGCCAACAGGGAAACCAGATTCACTTAACAACCGTGTTACTAACTTAACAACTGCAGTGATTCACTTAACAACTATGGCAAGAATGGTCGCAAAATGGAGCAAAACTCACTTAACAAATGTCTGACTTAGCTGCAGAAATTTTGCGCTCATAAATCTGTGAGAATGATAGAGAGACCTTGGAGGTCATCTAGTCCAACCCCCTGCTCAGGCAGGAAACCCTATACCATTTCAGGCAAATGGCTGTCCAGTCTCTTCTTAAAAACCTCCAGTGTTGGAGCATTCACCACTTGTGGAGGCAGGTTGTTCCACTGGTTAGTTGTTCTCACTGTCAGGAAATTTCTCCTTAGTTCTAAGTTGCTTCTCTCCTTGATGAGTTTCCATCCGTGGCTTCTTGTCCTGCCTTCAGGGGCTTTGGAGAATAGCTTGACTCCCTCTTCTTTGGGGCAGACCCTGAGATACTGGAAGACTGCTATCATGTCCCCCCTCATCCTTCTCTTCATTAAACTAGACATCCCCAGTCCCTGCAATCATTCTTCATATGTTTTAGCTTCCGGTCCCCTGATCATCTTTGTTGCTCTTCTCTGCATTCTTTCTAGAGTCTCAACATCTTTTTTTTTTATATCATGGAGACCAAAACTGGATTTCTTTTATCCTCCGCCACAAACGTGCTGACAGCTGACACTTTCAAAGAACATTGTGTAACCATTCTGGACGGCATTTGGCAGACAAAAAGAGCTGATTTTCCAGGGGGGGGGGGGCAGCCAGGTGGACATGTCAGAGCAAAACACACAGGCACAGAGAGAGAGAGAAAGAGAGGGAGGGAGTTATATCCGTTCAGGAGCATCATGGCGCACCTGAGATGCCGGAAGGAGATAAGGAATGTGTATTTAGCGGAGGCCGGATGAGGAAGAAGGCAGCCCCAAACATTGTTTAAACTGAAGGCTTGCTGTGAAAATTGTCCAAAAACAACAGGGTCGGGGCAGAGGAGCTATGCTTGAGGTGAGCTGCTGCTGGAAGAGAGTGACAGATGCCCGTGGGAGATACGGCCGACTTCACGGCAACGCCTAAATCTTGGCCCCGAGCGAGCCAAGATAAATTCCTCCTCCCCAAACAACCCATACCCGATTCTTCAGAGCGCTTCCTTCTTCTCTGGAGGAGCCCCCGGGAGGGCTGCTCCTCCCTTGGTCGCTGCAGAGCACAATTCGGCTTGGCAGCTTCGGTCTCCCCTTTGCAAGCCCTTGGACAGGCCGGCAGAGAAGGGGAAGGCCAATACTTGACACCATTAATGGTGCAATTCCGTAATTGCACAATTAATTATGGAAGAGCAGAGTTGGAAGGGGCCCTGGAGGTCTTCCAGTTCAAACGTTTGTCTGCAATGGTATAGGTTCTCCTGTTTGAGCAGGGGGCTGGACTAGAAGACCTCCAAGGTCCCTTCCAGCTCTATTTCTGTTTGTTTCTATTTCTATTTCTATTTCTATTTCTATTTCTATTTCTATTTCTATTTCTATTTCTATTTCTATTTCTACTTCTACTTCTACTTCTACTTCTACTTCTGTTCCGTTCTATTCATATTTTGTTCTGTTCTATTCTATTCTATTCTATTCTATTCTACTCTACTCTACTCTACTCTACTCTACTCTAGTCTACTCTACTCTACTCTACTCTACTCTACTCTACTCTACTCTACTCTACTCTACTCTACTCTACTCTACTCTATTCTATTCTATTCTATTCTATTCTATTCTATTCTATTCTATTCTATTCTATTCTATTCTATTCTATTCTATTCTAACCCTCTACCACTCCGGAAAATTGCTGTCCAATTTTAATTCTGAATGTTGAATGTGGTCAATGCTTGAAGGTCCTTTTTCGTTTTATATTCCACTTTTGTATTGTTGTAAGCTGTCCAGAGTCTCTCTCTGGCATGTAAATTCAAGAATAATAATAACAATAGCAACAACGGTGCATTGGACGATCTACAAGAAACGGCATTTGCCGGCAAGCAAGAGCTGGCGGGACCCCAAAATGATAATAGAAGATGAAGAAACTGTAGTCTAGAGAAAGTGGATGTAAACTGGATTAGAACCCGTATCCAGGAAAGTGGAGGAAGGTGGGACGGTGTCCGAGGGTCCTTGGTGAGGAGAAATGTGAGGAGAACAGCAGCTGGAGGCTGGCCAGAAGTCAAAAGCAGCAGGATGTGGACAATTTCCTGACCTCAAGAGGCTCTCAAGGTAAACGAAAATAAAGCCAGCAGAATTGCATAAAGACACAAAGACACAGCCAGGAAGAAGCCGTGTCCGTGTGCCAGGGACGAGGCCTCGAATTACTTTTATGATGTAGACCAAAAGGCAGACTTCCCAGCGCTGAGGATTTCCAGATGTTCTGGACTCCTGCTCCTCTAAAACTCTGCCAGCCTGACCAGTTCTTGGAGGACCTCTGACGGGGAATGGCTGGTGAGGGTGGAAGGATGAGGCTGTTCGCTTGGATCCGTGATGCTCAGTTGGCACTTTGCTGGCCTACTGTCTATGGAGAGCAGGGGTCTTCAAACCTGGCCCTTTAATGACTTGTGGACTTCAACTCCCAGAATTCCTCAACGGCTGAGGAATTCTGGGAGTTGGAGTCCACAACTCATAAAAGGGCCAAGTTTGAAGACCCCCGATGGAGAGTTTCCATCCTCCAGTCATGGTTGTCCCAGAGATGCTTTTTCAAGAGGCAAGTGACTTTCTTGTTTTTTCCTTGACGAGGTTTTGCTTCTCAACCAAGAAAGCCAGCACAATCCTAAGTTGCATCTACGGAGGGATTCATTCAAGATCGTGTGAGGTACTAACACCACTCTGTAACGCTTTAGTAAGACCACACCTAGGATACGGCAACCAATTTTGGTCACCACAATGTAAAAAAGAAGTTGAGACTCTAGGAAAAGCACGGAGAAGAGCAACTAGGATGATTAGCCTGGAGACTAAAACTTACGAAGAACGGTTGCAGGATTTGGCTAGTCTAGAGAAAAGAAGAATTGAGGGGGGGGGCACATGATAGCAGTCTTCCAATATTTGAGGGGCTGCCACAGAGAGGAGGGGGTCCGGCTCTTTTCCAAAGCACCTGAAGGCCAGACAAAGAACAATGGATGGAAACTGATCAAGGAGAGATTCAACCTGGAAATAAGGAGAGACTTTTGGACAGTGAGAACAATCAACCGATGGAACAGGAGTTGCCTTCAGAAGTTATGGGAGCTTCATCACTGGAGGCTTTCAAGAAGAGACTGGGCGGCCATCTGTCAGAAATGGTGTAGGCTCTCCTGCTTGGGTGGGGGGGGTTGGACTAGATTACCTACAAGGTCCCTTCCAACTCTGTTATTCTGTTCTAAGCTTCTTCAGCAAAAGGTCTTCAAAGAAAAAGAAGACAGTCCAGTTGCTTCTTGAAAAAAGCACCTTTGGGACTCCAAAGCCTACATCTTGGTGAGGTCACTCCTAAATAAAGCCAGTCAAGGCCACTTCTGGCCACAAAGAGTCAGGGAGCCCCTCCGGGCAGGTGTGCACGTCATTCCCTTTGCAGACCAACTTTTTGGGCAAGACTGAATGGCTCCCAGTTCCCCTTGCGCATGGAAGAGGAGAAGGGAGAGATCCTAGAATGATAGAATCCTAGAATCCTAGGGCTGGAAGCGACCTCAGAGATCTTCTAGTCCAACCCCCGCTTGGATAGGAGACCTTATATTATTCCAGATAAGTGTCTATCTAGTCTCTTCTTAAAAACCTTTTGCATTGCAAAAGGATTGGAGAGCAAAGAATGGGCAAGTCAGACGTGAAATATTTAACAGAATAACAGAGTTGGAAGGGTCCTTGGAGGTCATCTAGTCCAACCCCCTGCTCAGGCAGGAAACCCTGTACATTTCAGACAAATGGCTGTCCAGTCTCTTCTTAAAAACCTCCAGTGTTGGAGCATCCACAGCTTCTGGAGGCAAGGAGTTCCACTGGTTAATTGTTCTCACTGTCAGGAAGTTTCTCCTTAGTTCCAGGTTGCTTCTCTCCTTGGTTACTTTCCACCCGTTGCTTCTTCTTGTCCTGCCTTCTGTGGCTTTGGAGGGTAGGTTGAGCCCCTCCAATATTGGAAGACTGCTATCACATCTCCCCTATTCCTTCCTTTCTCCAGACTAAACATACCCAATTTCAGCAAGCGATCTTTATATATTTTGTCCTCCGGCCCCCAATCACCTTTTTGCTCTTCTCTGCACTTTTTATCATGTCTCAGCATCTTTTTTACATCGTGCTGACCACAACTGGACACAGGATTCCAGAGGTGGCCTTACCAAGGCATGAATGTTTCACGTGATCTTGATTCTGTCCCTCTGTTCATGCAGCCTAGGATTGTGTTGGCTTTTTTGGCAGCTGCAGCACACGGCTGGCTCACACTGAAGGGATCGTCCACTAGGACTCCAAGGTCCCTCTCCCAGTTGCTTTTTTTGAGCCAGGTTTTCGCCTAATTGGTACTTGTCCCTTTGGTTTTTCCCACCCAGGTGTAAAACCTTGTTTTTCTCCACACTGAATTTCATTTCGTTGGATAGGGCCCACTGTTTTTTTCGTAGAGTAGATCCCTTGAGGCAGCTACCAGCTATTTTATACTTGTGCATTTGGTTTTTCTTGCCTAAATGTAGGTGCTGGAGAAGACTCCTGCGAGTCCCTTGGACTGCAAGGCCATCAAACCGGTCAGTCCTAGAGGAGATCAACCCTGACTGCTCTTTAGAAGGCCAGATCCTGAAGCTAAAACTCAAATCCTTTGGCCACCTAATGAGAAGGAAGGACTCACTGGAGAAGAGCCTCATGCTGGGAAAGGTGGAGGGCAAGAGAAGAAGGGAACGACAGAGAATGAGGTGGCTGGATGGAGTCACTGAAGCAGTCGGCGTGAGCTTAGATGGACTCCAGAAGATGGTAGAGGACAGGAAGGCCTGGAGGAACGTTGTCCACGGGGTTGCGATGGGTCAGACGCGACTTCACAGCTAACAACAACAAAATGTAGGACCTTCAGCATCCTTGAACTGGTCAGCTTCCCCTTCCCTGGACGATCGACCTCAGCCAGCCTGGCCTGGCAGGTGAGGTCACGCAGGTGGGCTGCCTCGGCCAGCAGTGGCCGGGATCCGCCGGTCCCTGGACAAGGCAGAGACCGAAACAGGCTCGGCGGCCTAATTGAAAGCAACTGGGAAGAGGATATTTCTCCATTTCTCTTTCCCCATCCTGGAACTGTCTTTATTATTTATCTATCTATTTATTTGTTTGTTTTACTTTTTCCTTCTTCCTACGCTTGGTTGGATCCATTTTGAGAACTTCTAGCCCCAAACGTGAGGCTGCCACGATTAATATTTCATTCTCTTTATGTGTAAGCTATCCAGGGAGTTGGGTTTTTTTTGGGTTTCTGCCCTAAAGGCAGCGTGGAAACATCTTAAATAAATGGGAATAAATCAGTGCCTGAGGTCATAGCCAAAACAAAACTTGCTCATCATGGGGGGGGGGCAGGGGGGAGGGAAGAAGGCAGGGTTCAAATCTTGTTGCAGCCAAGGAAAGATCTGCCCGCCATCTCACACAGCTCCCCCCCCAGCAATTCTGCCCCACCCAAGCGAGCAATGCAAGGCAGCCATGATTGTCTTCGCCAGTTTGCTGCCATCCACCCTTCTCTCCTTTCAGCTAATAATAATAATAATAATAATAATAATAATAATAATAATAATAATAATAATAATAATAATAATAATAATAATAATAATAAAGTTGGAAGGGACCTTGGAGGTCATCTAGTCCAACCCCCTGCTCAGGCAGGAAACCCTATACCATTTCAGACAAATGGCTGTCCAGTCTCTTCTTAAAAACTTCCAGTGTTGGAGAATTCACCACTTCTGGAGGCAGGTTGTTCCACTGGTTAATTGTTCCAACTGTCAGGAAATTCCTCCTTAGTTCCAGGTTGCTTCTCTCCTTGACTAGTTTCCATCCATTGCTTCTTGTCCTGCTTTCAGGTGCTTTGGAGAATAGCTTGACTCCCTCTTCTTTGGGGCAGCCCCTGAGATATTGCAACACTGCTATCATGTCACCCCTCACCCTTCTCTTCATTAAACTACACATACCCAATTCCAGCAACCGTTCCCTATATGTTTTAGCCTCCAGCCCCCCAATCATCTTGGTTGCTCTTCTCTGTACCCTTTCTAGAGTCTCGACATCTTTTTTACATCGTGGTGACCAAAACTGGATGCAGAGAATACAAGGCCAGCCGAAGCCCAGAAACAGGCAGCTGATTTGCAAATATGTAAATGTATGTACGTGTATATTTGTTGGAAACGACTAGCACACAGCCGAAGACACCAGCCTGAAGATGACGAGTGGGACCTCGCCGAAACGTCGCCAAGACACTCTCAATCTTATACACATACATATACACAAATATATACATACATACATTTATGTATATATACAGTAGATAGCAAAGACTGCCAGAAACGAAATGAAGATGGAACTGGGAGGGATTTGCTGTGCCAAAAGGGGAAAGAGACTCTGGCAGGAGTAGCCAAGACCCCAGAAGACAAACTCAGGATCCAAGAAGATCTTGACAAACTGGAACAATGGGGCCTGTCCAACAAAATGAGTTTCAATGTGGAGAAAAGCAAAGTTTTACATTTAGGCAGAAGAAACCAAAGGCATAAAAGTACAGATTGGGCGAGACTTGGCTCAAAAACAGCCACTGTGGGAGGGACCTTGGAGTCCTCGTGGACGATCGCTTGACCGTGAGCCAGCCGTGTGCAGCAGCCGCCAAAAGAGCTAATACAATCCTGGGTTGCATAAAACAGAGGCATAGAATCAAAATCACGCAGAGTATTAGTTCCGCTTTATAAAGCCCTAGTAAGACCACACCTAGAATACTGCAGCCAATTTTGGTCAGTGCATCACAAAAAAAGATATTGAGAGTTTGGAAAAATTCCAGAGAAGAGCACCCAAGATGATCCAAGGCCTGGAGACTAAAACAGGATTTGCGTTTGACTAGTCTAAAGAAAAAAAGAAACAGGGGAGACTTGATAGCAGCGTTCTAGTATCTGAGGGGCTGCCACAAGGCAGAGGGGGTCACGTTATTCACCAAAGCACAAGAGGGAAGGACAAGAAACAACGGTTGGAATCTGATCAAGGAAAGAAGCAACCTGGAATTGAGGAGAAACTTCCTGACAGTGAGGAGAATTAACCAGTGGAACGGCTTGCCACCAGAAATTGTCAGAAATGGTACAGGTCCTCCTGCTTGAGCAGGGGGCTGGACTAGAAGACCTCCAGGGTCCCTTCCAGATCTGATCTATTCTATTCTATTCTATTCTATTCTATTCTATTCTATTCTATTCTATTCTATTCTATTCTATTCTATTCTATTCTATTCTATTCTATTCTATTCTATTCTATTCTATTCTGTTCTGTTCTATTCTGTTCTATTCTATTTTGTTCTGTTCTGTTCCGTTCCGTTCCGTTCCATTCCATTCCATTCCATTCCATTCCATTCCATTCCATTCCATTCTATTCTATTCTATTCTATTCTATTCTATTCTATTCTATTCTATTCTATTCTATTCTATTCTATTCTATTCTATTCTATTCTATTCTATTCTATTCTATTCTATTCAGGGAACACCTGCTGCCGGCATCAAGTTCCCTTCGTCCAGTGCGCTCCCACAGGGACGGTCTTCTCAGGGTGCCGCCGGTAAAAGATTGCCGGTGGACGACACCCAGGGGGAGGGCCTTCTCAGTGGGTGCGCCTGCCCTTTGGAACCAGCTACCTGTAGAGCTTAGGACTGCCCCCGACCTCCGCTCATTCCGCCGGGACCTGAAGACCTCAGACCAGGCTGAGAGTTTTAATTGGGGTTTTTATATTTTTACTTCAGGGACTGAATTTAATCATTTTTAATTGTTTTTTAATTTTTGTATTGATGTTTTAAACACCCTGTAAACTGCCCTGAGTCCTACGGGAAAAGGGTGGTATATAAATCTAATAAAATCTAAAAAAATCTATTCTATTCTATTCTATTCTATTCTATTCTATTCTATTCTATTCTATTCTATGCTATGCTATGCTATGCTATGCTATGCTATGCTATGCTATGCTATGCTATGCTATGCTATGCTATGCTATTCCCATACATCATTAGATCAATAGATCACTAAAGAGTAGGTTCCTGCTTCCTTACGAATCTCTAGAGCAGTGTTTCTCTTCCCCTTGCTGGCTGGGGAATTCTGGGAGTTGAAGTCCACAGATCTGAAAGTTGCCAAGGTTGAGGAACACTGTTGGGAGTCTGAATTTCATAGACATTTAGCCAACCGTTGCTCAGACTAAGCGACTCAAGAACATAGAAAACAGATGTTGGAATAACAGGGTTAATCGTTCTCACTGTCAGGAAGTTTCTCCTTAGTTCTAGGTTGCTTCTCTCCTTGACTAGTTTCCATCCGTTGCTGCTTTTCCTGCCTTCGGGCGCTTTGGAGAATAGCTTGACTCCCTCTTCTTTGGGGCAGCCCCCCAAGAGTCGAGCACCCAAGATCTAAACCAATCAGAACACAGACATTTCCAATGAGCCGGTCGAGGGAATTGCTTGACTTGCAATCGTTCATTTAGCAGTGGCAAGGAAACAAGCCACTTACGACTTGTCCTCGCACATAGCCCGGTCACAGCATCCCCGGGGTCACGTGATCCACGGCTCAGAAGCGCTGCGCCCTGTGCCCACCCAGCAGAGGGGAGCCAGCCAACATACGCTGACTAGCCAGCCCAGTCAAGGAACGCCAACCCATCAGAAGGAGGAGAAGGAGAAGGTGCTGGTTCTTTCCCGATGGCCCATTGCAAAGTTCACAAACATTGCAAAGTTAGACCCTGGGAGGGGCAGTGTGTGGCTGGCCGTTTCCCTGCCCCCCCCCCCGGGTGGGAGAGCAGGTGCAGAAATGCAGGTGAGCTTCCCGAGAGAAAAGCCACGTCAGCTACATTACGCCCTTTCCTGGACCAACGTTCACTGCTCACAGTCACTCATCCTAACATCATCAGTGCAAGAAGGGAGGGGGGTTGTGGAGAGGAGGGGGAGGAGGAGGAGGAGAAGGGAGGGAGGGAGGGGAAGGAAGGAAAGAAGGAAGGAAGGAAGGAAGGAAGGAAGGAAGGAAGGAAGGAAGGAAGGAAGGAAGGAACAAAGGCAAGAAGGAAGGGAGGGAGGGAGGGAGGGAGGGAGGGAGGGAGGGAGGAAAGAAGGAAGGGAGGGAGGGAGGGAGGAAGGAAGGAAGGAAGGAAGGAAGGAAGAGGAAGGAAGGAAGGAAAGAACAAAGGCAAGAAGGGAGGGAGGGAGGAAAGAAGGAAGGGAGAGAGGGAGGGAGGGAGGGAGGAAGGAAGGAAGGAAGGAAGGAAGGAAGGAAGGAAGGAAGGAAGGAAGGAAGGAAGGAAGGAAGGCAAGAAGGAAGGGAGGGAGGGAGGGAGAGATGGGAAGGAAGGAAGGAAGGAAGGAAGGAAGGAAGGAAGGAGGAAGAAGAGGAAGAGAGGGAATGGAGGAGGAGGGAAAGGAGGGGGGCTGTGAGGTTCTTGGTGCTCTCTGAGCTTGGTTGTTTTCTTGCAGACATTTTGTTACCAAACGAAGGAACATCTTCAGTGATAGGAGGAGGAGGAGGAGGAGGAGGAGGACTGTAATGTCTTTGGCGCTATCTGTGATTGGTTGGTTGTTTCCTTGCAGATGTTTTACGACTCATCTAGATAACATCTAGAAGAACCAAACTGGGTTATAAAACAAGACAACAGGCAAGCTCAGAGAGGAATCCATCGCCCTCCTCCTCCTCTTCCTCCTTCTGCTCCCTCCTCCTCCTCCTCCACTCCACATACCCAATCCCCTTCTGGCATTGATGACGTTACCTAGTTGGGTCATGAAAGGTCTGCAAGGAAAAACCCCCACCTCACAGAGAGAGCCAAGGAGCCCTGACTTCAATCCTGACCTAGAATGATTCTCGAGCTTCACCGGCTCTTCTGGGAAAAGCCAACAAGCCAACATTCACGCAGGAGTAGCCAGCTTTGCCGGACTGAGCCCGTGGCCACTGCTGGGACTTGAGCAGTAACTTTCATGTTTTTCTGCCTCTGCCTTTTGTGGGGGGGGAATGTCACTCGGGAGCTGGGGGGGGGGAGGCAGGGCCCAGCTGTGGAAGCCAAGTTCAGAGAGTCCCTTTGCCTGCTTCACACCGTGGTTTCTGAGTCATGCTCTCCGTGCTGGAATCGGAGCTCGGCACGTCCCACCTCTATTGTTTCACGGGCTCTCCTGATGTTTTCCCCCAGTCAGGCCTGGCCAGCTGCTCTCCTTTCCACCCTCTGGCAGAGGTTCTTTTTTATTTAATTCCATTTATATCCCGCCCTTCTCCGAAGACTCGGGGCGGCTTACAAGCTTAGCAGTAGCCTTCATTCTATGTATCTGCCTGCTTATTAGGGCTTTCACACACACCCCAAGCGGCGTTATTACAAAGTCAGCTTAATTGCCCCCAACAATCTGGGTCCTCATTTTACCTACCTCGGAAGGATGGAAGGCTGAGTCAACCTTGAGCCTGGTGGGACGCGAACCTGCAGGCAGCTGGTGTTACTTAAGGAGGCATTAGCCCCTCTTGAACTGACACACGAGACGGGTCACCCACCCGGTTCCTAGTGAAGCGCCAAACTGGCAGGATCGGAGTGACCGTTGGAAACCCCCTCCCTCTAACCCTGACTGCTCTCAAGACCCCCTCCCACCCCCCCGAGACTTCCTGGCCCTGTTGTTTTTTTCCCCTCATCCATTGCCTTCTCCTGCCTCAGTTTCCCTGCGTGTAGCTAGCAAAATGGTGGCATGGCCCAGCCGAGAAGTTTCAGCATTGCTGGTCTGACAGGAAAGATGCCGCCCGAAGTTCTTTAAGGCTGATCCGATGCTGGGAGAGCCTTTCCCCCTACCCAGAGTGCCCAGCCCTGGCCTGAAGCAGCTGGAGCCCCCCCCCTCTGAATTGCTCTGTGCAAGAGGAGGGGGAGTACCTTCAATAGAATAGAAAAGAATAACAGAGTTGAAAGGGACCTTGGAGGTCTTCTAGTCCAACCCCCTGCTCAGGCTCATTTCACCGAAGCAGCAAAGGACCCTTGAAAGGGCCCAGATCCCTTCGTGGAAGTAAATTTGGGTCACTTCCCCCAGCCTGGGGACTTTTAAGGAGGACCACAAAGCTGGTGTGTGTGGGGGGAACATGGTGGCCCTGCCAGCACCCCAAAACAAGGTCTGGGATAACCGACTCACAGCTGCCAACTGAGGTTTCCTGCCTGAGCTGGGGGGGGAAGGGGGGGTTGGACTAGAAGACCTCAAAAGGTCCCTTCCAACTCTGTTATTTTTGTTGTTGTTGTTATTGTTATTGTTAACTCTTCGTGGCAAACTCACCACGGGGCAAAAGTTACACTCATGTCAAAAAAACTGGTGGAATGGAGGCAGTGAAGAAAGGACAGACCAAATGAAACGTGAATGACAGACAAACATTAAAATAATTCTTGAATTATTTTAAATAATCCAACTGAAGTGTTGAATGGTTGAACCATACCTATAAAACTTGAGAAAAAAATTCTTTGAAGATTTAAATTCATTAATTGGCGAGGAAAGAAAGCTAGAATCAAGATGAAAATGGAGGTTTTGGTTTGCCAGAGTGGGTCTTTTATATTATCAAGCATCCGTATTAACATGGGTAAAAGAATGGATAATTCTTAGAAACAAAAGGTTGTTATATTTGGAGGGACATGATTTACAGCTGGGGTGGCACGCATTTTTATGGTATGGGAAAAATAAAATCCGTAAGTACTTTGAAAACCACTATATAAGAAATTGCAATGTATAGCAGTGAAAGCTGGACCATAAGAAAGGCTGAGCGCCAAAGAATTGAGGCCTTTGAACTCTGGTGCTGGAGAAGACTCCTGCGAGTTCCTTGGACTGCAAGGCGATCAAACTGGTCAGTCCTAGAGGAGATCAACCCTGACTGCTCTTTAGAAGGCCAGATCCTGAAGCTGAAACTCAAATGCATTGGCCACCTAATGAGAAGGAAGGACTCACTGGAGAAGAGCCTCATGCTGGGAAAGATTGAGGGCAAGAGAAGAAGGGGACGACAGAGAAGGAGGTGGCTGGATGGAGTCCCTGAAGCAGGAGGCGTGAGCTTAAATGGACTCCAGAAGGTGGTAGAGGACAGGAAGGCCTGGAGGAACGTTGTCCATAGGGTCGTGATGGGTCGGACACGACTTCGCAACTAACAACAATAACCAATATTGTACCAAACTCAAATCCTTTGGCCACCTAATGAGAAGGAAGGACTCACTGGAGAAGAGCCTCATGCTGGGAAAGATTGAGGGCAATAGAAGAAGGGGACGACAGAGAATGAGGTGGCTGGATGGAGTCCCTGAATCAGGAGGCGTGAGCTTAAATGGACTCCAGAAGATGGTAGAGGACAGAAAGGCCTGGAGGAACGTTGTCCATGGGGTCGCGATGAGTTGGACACGACTTCGCAGCTAACAACAAAATATAAGAAATTCATTATTATCAACATGGGAAAAATAAAATGTAAAATATATCTGAAAATTCCAGGATCTGACCAAGACAAACCAGCTGGGGGGGCTCTTTCTCCAGGCAGAATCCCACCCACCCCCCAGCCCGTCGCTCAAATGCCCTCTTCACCACCTACTCTGGTGCCTAATTTGGTGTTACTGCTCATTTTCTTTCCGTTTCTTTTAAGTCTGCCTTTCCTTTTTCCTGGAAAGCGCCCTCCCCTGCAATTCACACCCACCCCCTCCCGGTCGCTCTCCTTTTCCTGATGACTTGGGTGATCTACCCACCCAGCCGCGGGGAGGGGAAGGGGCTGGCTATAAAGGGAGAGGGCTCCTGGCTCCGGAGGCAACCTCGACGCAGCTCCGCCACTTGGCCCAAGGCAGGCAGCGGGAGAGCGGAGCGGAAGGGAAGCGTCTCTGCAGGCACCATGGCAGAAGGTAAAAGAAAGAAAACATAATAAATAAAAGTAACTCCAAAGTCCTGGCCCAGGCACGGAGGGGGGGGGGAGGGGCAGTCTGGGCTTCCCCCTGATTTTCAACCCTCCAGGGGGAAAAAAACTTTTTAAAGAGGGTTTTTTGGGGGGAAAAACTTGTTTGAAAAAGTTTTGCAAATAAATTAATAATAATAATAATAATAATAATAATAATAATAATAATAATAATAATAATAATAATAATAATAATAATAATAATAATAATAATAATAATAATAATAATAATAATAATACCTGGAGACTAGAAGATGTGAAGAACGGCTCCAGGAATTGGGAATGGCCAGTCCAGAGAAAAGAAGGTAGGACTGGGGTGGGGGGTGAGGGGACACGATAGCAATATTCCAGTATTTGAGGGGCTGCCACAAATAAGAGGAGGGGGTCAAGCTGTTCTCCAAAGCACAAGAAGGTAGATCAAGAAATAATGGAAACTAATCAAGGAGAGAAGCAACCTGGAATTCAGGAGAAACCTCCTGACAGGGTGGACAATCAACCAGTGGAACAGCTTGCCTCCAGAGATCGTGGGCACTCCATCACTGGAGATTTTTAAGAAGAGACTGGACAGTCACTTGTCTGAAATGGTACACAGTTTCCTGCTGGAGCAGGGGGCTGGACTAGAAGACCTCCAAGGTCCCTCCCAGCTCTATTCTGATTGAAACCTGTGTTCCTCTAAAAACTAACTTTGCACGAGTCCAAAAGGGAAATTTTGTTAATGCACGTTCAAAGCCCAGAGAAGTTTTCTTTCACGCTGCCTCTTAAAGTTCTCTGGGTATCTTAAAGCTTTCGAACCTACATCGAATGATTAGTGATGATTAAGGCTCCATTATTTAGAAAATGTTAGGGAATGAACTGCAAAAGAACCAGCTGCTTTGGGGGAGAATTAAAGTCTGGCCAGAGCTGACGGCGTTGGAGATTTTTCTGCATGACCCGAGTCTGTGTCATTTGTGCTTATAAGGAAAAAGAATATGTGGCCGTGGATGAGGAGTATAGGGAGAAATGTTTATTTTCATTTTGCTTTATTTGCTTTATCTGATTTCTATATAGCCACCTCGGCAAAGGACTCTGGGCGGTAAACAATTCTTTGAACTGAGCTTGGAATAATTTTATTTTATTTATTTTGTTCAGAAACCTCCCATCTCTCTCTCTCTCTCTCTCTCTCTCTCTCTCTCTCTCTTTCTCTCACCTATTCCCATAGGATTACGGGAGACGTACGTCGTAAAATGAAGTATATATTTATTTCGCTATTTCCGGCAGCCTGGTATCTGTGCCTCTTCGCACAGCTGGCCTTCACAAAAATGCATTTGCCCGGTTTAATTTCAAAACCCCAGTCTGAACTTGCAGGGTTTTCAGACATAAATCACGACGGGTGGATTTATTTATTTGTTTAAGGGCTTTCGCGGGTAGTCCTCGACTTACAACGGTTTGTTTAGTGGCCGTTCAAAGTTATGACGGCACTGAAGAAAGGGACTTGTGAGCGTTTTTCACACTTACGACCGTCATAGCATCCCTGTGGTCACGTGATCGAATTGCTTGGCAACTGGCATGTACTTACGACGGTTGACGCGATCCCCTTTTGCAACCTTCTAAGAAGGAAAATCCATAGGGGACCTGGGTTCACTTAACAACCGTGTACTAACTTAACAACAGCAGTGATTCGCTTAAGAAAGGTCCTAAAGCGGGGCAAAACCCGCTGAGTGAATGTCTCGCTTAGCGACAAAAAGTGCGGTCGTAAGACGAGCACTCCTTGTACCGAGCCTTCAATTTGCATTTCAGCCCCGGGCACTTTGCAGATTCATCCTCTTTTGTTCTCCAAAGGGCCAAAGGTTTGGTTTCCTTAAACCTGACTTTTTCATCAAAGTTTTGTGGCAGGAGAGGGGGCAAAATGGGGCAAAATTCACTTAACAACTGGAATGGAATGGAAATTTTGGACCCAGTTGCGTTCGTAAGTCAGAGGACTTACTGATTTATGCCTGCCCGGCTCCCTCGCGGTAACCCTGGGCGGCTTACAAGGATAAAACCTCAACACAAAAACCACAATAACCTGCAACCGCTCTGCAACAGGCAGATTCCTTGGGATCCACCGCTGCTTTCCTTGCAACCTACTCACCTGAGGGTTGCGTTGCAAATCCGATCCTGGACAGGAGGAACATCTGGCAAGGAAAAACCTTCCGTAAATCTTTTCTTGCAGCCACGACCCCTTTCAGCCACAGCCCGGAGCTGGCGGGCTCCTCGGCCTCCGATTCTGCTCTCTCTCATTTCCAAAAAAACCTTTCTTTTTGTGACCCACCGAAGCACATTACGACTTGTTAGAGCGTTCAAAACCCCCCCCCAAAAAACACAGTTGTTGCAACTCGAGCAATTTGCTTCCTGGCGTAGATTCAGGAGTCTGGCTGGCTGACAAGGAGTAGGCGCAAGCCAGGGAGACTTCGGGGATAATTTAAAAATAAAAATGCAAGAAAGGAAAGGCTCCGGGTGCATCTGTTCTATTTTGGGCAACGGATCCAGCGAGGTGGAACTCCGAAATCTGGGCAGAAAACAATTTGCAGGGGCGTCTCTCCTCCCCAGTCGGTTGGTGCCATCCACCCAGCTCTTTCCCTGCCTGAAATAATTACGAGTTAGCCGTCAGTTAAGAGGCAGCCAAGCCCAAATTTACTCCTTTAGTAATTTCTATAAATTGCCCTTTAGGAAGGGAGAAAACAGAAAAAAAGACTCTGCACGGTATAGATCAGGGGTCCCCAACCTGTGGGCCGTGGCCTGATACAGGCTGTAGCCTGTTGGCCATTGGGCCGTGCTAACGGATGGTGAGTGCATGTGTGCACGCACCCTCCCACCTATGCTAGTGTCATGCGGGCACTAGCTCCCTGTGGGTATATGCGCATGGCTGCTAGAGGCCCGTGTGTGCATGCGCGTGGGGGCTGGGGTCCTGTGTGTGCATGTGTGTGGGTGCCAGTGGCCCGTGTCTGCATGCGTGTGGTGCTAACAGCCCATCTGTGCATGCGCGTGGGTGCTAGCGGCCCATGTGTGCATGCATGTTGGTGCTAGTGGCCCATGTGTGCATGCGCGTGGGGGCTGGCGGCCCATGTGTGCATGTGTGAGGGCAGTAGTGGCCCGTGTCTGGATGCGTGTAGGTGCTCGTGGCCCGTGTGTGCATGCGTGTGGGTGCTGGCGGCCCATGTGTGCGTGTGTCTCCCACTGGGCGGTCCAGGCTGTGAGGTCGGTGGGTGCCCCAATCCAAGGATTAGGCGGCGTCCATCTGTTGATTGAGCCTTCGGGGGACCCGGGGCGGCCTGGGCGGGGGGGTTGAAGGCCACAAGAAAAGGCTTTGCAGGACCAGGGAAGGATTTGGGGCCGGAAGGTCCAGGAGCCCTGAGCCCCCAACTCCCCCCCCTCAGGTGCACCCGTTGGGCCAAAGGTAGCTCTTCTTGTTTAGTGACCGTTCGAAGTTACAACAGCCCCTGATAAAAGGGACTAGGGCTGTTTTTCACACTTACGACCGCTGCAGTATCCCCAGGGTCAGGTGATCAGAATTAGGGCATCGTTTGGCAACTGACTCGTATTTATGACGGTCGCAGCGTCCCGGGGGAATCATGGGATCCTCTTGTGCGACCTTTTGACAGGCAATGCCGACGGGGGGGGGGGGGGGGAACGATGGAGGAAGATTTTCCAGCCAGAGATGGGGAGGGAGGGAGGGAGGGGAGGGAGAAAGGAAGGAAGGAAGGAAGGAAGGAAGGAAGGAAGGAAGGAAGGAAGGAAGGAAGGAAGGAAGGAAAAGGGAGGGAGGGAGGGAGGAAGGGAGGAAGGAAGGAAAAGGGAGGAAGGAAGGAAGGAAGGAAGGAAGGGAGGAAGGAAGGAAAAGGGAGGGAGGAAGGAAGGAAGGAAGGAAGGAAGGAAGGAAGGAAGGAAGGAAGGAAGGAAGGAAGGAAGGAAAAGGGAGGGAGGGAGGAAGGAAGGAAAAGAGGGAGGGAGGGAGGGAAGAAGGCAGGAAGGAAGGAAGGAAGGAAGGAAGGAAAAGGAAGGAAGGAAGGAGGGAAGGAAGGAAAAGGGAGGAAGGAAGGAAGGAAGGAAAAGGGAGGGAGGAAGGAAGGAAGGAAGGAAAAGGGAGGGAGGAAGGAAGGAAGGAGGGAAGGAAGGAAGGAAGGAAGGAAAAGGGAGGGAGGGACGGAGGGAGCCCCCCCTTTCCTAGCCTCCTGGAAAGGGGTGAAACTGAAAGCATAACGGAGGGAGGGAGGGCTGGGTCAGTGTTTCCTTTGTGCCAACCTTCCCCCCCCCCCTGTGCCAATGTGCCCAGGACAGCTTTCCTTCCTTCCTTGCTTAGCAGGTTTCTAACCTAAACAAGAGAATCATTAACAAACTGGAAAAAGCTGTGGGATGGGAACGGGGGGGGGGGGGGGGGGGGAGAGGGCGGGGACTCAGGACCTGCCTCTGCAGAGCAGCTGGCCCCTCCCCACCTTGGCAGGTGACTTTGCCCCACAGCCTCCTGTGCCAAAGGAAGGGGGGGAGGGCGGCTGCTTGCAAGGTGCCCAAATCCACCTGCTCACCTGGCCTGGGGTCTTTCAAAGGCCTGTCCTTTAAGGATGCTCGCTGGTTGATCCGTTTCGACCGGGTCGCCTTGCCGATTCGACCTATCGGAACCTTGGAAACTGCCGGTGATCCGTTTGGACAAAAGTCGAAAAGGTTTTGGCAGGGGGAAAAAAAAAGTTCCACGCTCCTTGTGTGGAGGGTGGTGGGGTAATGAGCGACAGGGAAGAGTGGGAAGTGGCTGATGGTTTTGGGAGTACCTGGGTAAAATGCAGGGAAGTGGGGAGAGGGGTAGGGTCTCCGTGGACATTGTACAGGGGGCTCTTAAAGGTCTTTCTCGGGGGGGGGCGGCAGGAGCCCCAGGGAGACCCACAGGTGATCATCTTTATCATTTTTCTGCAACTTGGGTAGAAATGTTCCCAGTTTGGACAATCTAAAACAGTGTCTTTCAAACCTGGGCAACATTAAGACGGGTGGACCGCAACTCCCAGAATTCCCCAGCCGGCTGGGGAATTCTGGGAGTTGCGGTCCACCCGTCTTAAAGTTGCCCGGGTTGACAAACATCGATTTAAACCAGGGGACTTCAAACTTGGCCCTTTGATGACTTGTGGACTTCAACTCCCAGAATTCCTCAGCCAGGCACGCTGGATGAGGAATTCTGGGAGTTGAAGTCCACTCCTCCTAAAGTCTATATCAGGGGTCTTCAAACTTGGCCCTTTGATGACTTGTGGACTTCCAACTCCCAGAATTCCTCAGCCAGGCACGCTGGCTGGGGAATTCTGGGAGTTGAAGTCCACAAGTCATCAAAGGGCCAAGCTTGAAGACCCCTGGTCTAAACAATCCCCATTTACATGGAACAAAATCAGGGCATTTGGCCAAACTACATTTCCTCAGCTGCCGGCCTCTCCTGTTGTTTTTTTTCCCTTTCTTCTTTTTGTTCTCCAGCTGTGTTTCACAGCTTTTTAAAAATAAATGTTTCAAATTAACAATTGAACACGCGTAGAGATTGGAATTTGTACAGACCAGGCTGCTCTCTGGGGCTACCCATTGTTTCTGGACCGGACAAGCTAGATCCCAGAAGACTGAATAACAGAATAACAGAGCTGCAAGGGACCTCAGAGGACTTCTAGTCCATCCCCCTGCTCAGGCAGAAAACTCTGTAGCATTTCGGGCAAGCGGCTGTCCGGCCTCTTCTTAAAAACTTCCAGTGTTGGAGCATTCTCAGCTTCTGGTGGCCGGCTGTTTCCGTGTCAGGAAATTCCTCCTTAATTCTGAGTTGCTTCTCTCCTTGGTGAGTTTCCAACCATTGTTACTTAATAATAATAATAAAGTTGTAAGGTACCTTGGAGGTCATCTAGTCCAACCCCCTGCTCAGGCAGGAAACCCTATACCATTGCAGACAAATGGCTGTCCAGTCTCTTCTTAAAAACCTCCAGTGATGGAGCACCCACAACTTCTGGAGGCAGGTTGTTCCCCTGGTTAATTGTTCTGACTGTCAGGAAATTCCTCCTTAATTCCGGGTTGCTTCTCTCCTTGGTGAGTTTCCATCCGTGGCTTCTTGTCCTGCCTTCAGGGGCTTTGGAGAAGAGGTGGACCCCCTCTTATTTGGGGCAGCCCCTCAAATATTGGAACTCTGCTATCATATGCCCCCTAGTCCTTTCTTCATTGAGTTAAACCTATCTAGTTTCCTTAGCCATTCATCGTACTACTGAGTCTTTATTGCTCTTCTCTGAACTCTTTCTAGGGACCGAGGCTACCTCCCAGTCGTAGGATTGTTACTCATCTGAGCAGAATCCATGAATCAGACGGATGGGTGGGTTCAAGCAGAGGCTGGACAGCCATTTGTCTGGGACATTTGGGCTTGAGTTCCTACCCTCCTCGGGGGATTAGACTAGATGACCTCCAAATCCCTTCTAGTTTTAGGGTTCTGACTCATCCTTGATCCTATGTCTTACAATGCAGGAGAGAAAGAGAGAAGAGAGAAAGGGAAAGAGAGAGAAAGAAAAGCAGAGAGGAAGAGTGTGCTATTCTGTTCTGTTCTGTTCTGTTCTGTTCCGTTCCGTTCTATTCTATTCTTTCCAACCTATGCTGGACCCCTCCTCTTTATACATCTTTCACAATCTGTCAGGGGTTAAATAGCAACGACACCTCACCTTATAAAACTCCTCTTTCAAATTATAATTCAGTCCTTCACTCCCCATATTCTCCCCTTGGTCAAGCATAAAGTTATTTCCGATTTTTTTTTGCCCATTTAATCAAACGATCGTGGACGTGTTCAACCTCCGTATTCCCTTTCCATGGCCATTTATACATCTCAGCGGTCACACATTCGTCCCCAGTACATAAATCCAATTCCAAGTCGCTTTTTCTCATTCATTTAAAAACCACAGTTCTTCTCGTCCGGTTTAAATCTGTCAATTTGCACGGGGCAAAATGCGTGGATGGATATGGCCTTCTCTTTCCAGTTCTTCTCCAGTTTTTAATTTAGGTTAAAATTAATTTATTAAACAGTGGAATTGCTTGACCCCAGAAGTGGTGGGGGGCTCCGTCACCGGAGGTCTTCAAGAAGAGACTGGAGAGCCATTTGTCTGGAATGGTATATCCGACTTTGAGACTTGTGGACTTCAACTCCCAGAATTCCCCCGCCAGCATAGATTTCTGGGAGTTGAAGTCCTCAAGTCTTAAAGTTCCAAGACTGGACACCGCTGGAATAGGGTTCCCTGCTTGAGAAAGGGGTTGGACTAGAAGACCTCCAAGGTCCCTTCCAGCGCTGTTATTCTCCTCGAGTGCAAGTCAATAAATCCACATAGGTCAACCCAGTTTGTGTCAACAATTTCTCTTGTTAAAAAACGTCTACGGATGACACTATAAAGAAATATAAGGAGTCAATCTTACTTTATATCTCTTCCAAACTCTCATTACGGCAAGCTGAACAAAATGATTTTGAAAATCGTTATTAACCTTTGAGTTAACCGTTCCATAAACAGCCGTGCCACTAAATTGGCCTCAGTTTGTGTACAGGCAGTCCTTGACTTATGACTAACAGAATAACAACAGAATAACACAGTTGGAAGGGACCTTGGAGGTCTTCTAGTCTAACCCCCTGCTCAAGCAGGAAACCCTATATGATTATGGTCGTATGCTGGTCGTAAAACAAGTCACCACATGACCAAACCTGATTTTATAACCTTTTTTGTGGTAGTTATAAATTAATGGACGTTAAGTGAATCCATTGTTCACTATGGGGCATTTTTTGCCGGAAACTGGAAATATAAACACCAATTTCTGGGAGAAATATTCTAACAAACGTAAAACAAATTTAATAATAATAAAAACTACCATACAGCCACAGGATGCTGAAAACAGATGCAGGTGCAGTTTCTAGCTTCTTTACATGCTCAAGAAGCTTATGGGCAGTGCGTCGTAACTTCAAACGGTCGCTAAGCAGGCTGTCATAAGTAGAGGGTTATTACACGCCGCAAAGTCCTCGCAGAAGAGGAGATGCCTCAGCTGGTGATCTAAAGGCTTTTTCAGGCTCTTCATTCGTTCCTCCTTTTTTTTTTGCAAGAGCAAGTCCTGCCAGGAAAAAAATGAAATAAATAAATCTGATTTTTTTTCTTCTTGCAGATCTTCAGTTAGACGACTGGGAGCTGAAATGCGAGGAGAACAACCAGGATCACAAGACCTCCGAAATGGGCTCCCATCGGCTCTTCGTACGCCGAGGACGGCCGTTCCGGATCACCCTGCACTTCGCGGGCAGAGCGTACCAAGAGGGCGTGGACAAGCTCACCTTTATCACGGAGACAGGTAAGCCTCGGCCGCCTCTGGGGAGGAGGGGGGATAGATCACAACTCCCATCATCCACAGCCGGCCTTGCAGATGCGGGGTGTGGCCTGACACACACCTTGCAGGAACGGGCAAACAGGCCCACAGGAAATGTGTTGGATCGCCTTGTGTAGCTGGGTGATTCTTCAACCTCGGCCAACCTTGAGTGGACTTCAACTCCCAGAATCCCCCCAGCCAACATCGCTTTATTGATGGGTGGCAAGTTTTTTTGTGGGTTTTTTTTTTTGCCGAAAACTCTTATTTCTGATCACAAACAACCCCAAACTTCCTTTTCTGGAGAGTGGAGCCATTTAATGACTGTCATGCTCACTTAACACTGCCGTATTCACTTAAGGACCATCACATTTGCTTAACGGCGGCTGTGTTCTCTTAACAACCGCCAGCCCATCACATAGGTGCCTCAACGACAGCATGACCTATGATGGAAAGTGCAGGCTTCTTGACGGTTGTAAAGTGCCTCTAGCACTTCTTTCCAGAGAAAATTTTATTTAGTAGATGATGATGATGATTATTATATTAACGTTTTTGAAATTTGTTTTAATTTGAGAAGAGTAAGGCACCCGGAGTCGCTTGCTTGAGTTGTGTGGCTAAAGAAATTCAACGAATATTTACATAAAAATCAATAAATAAAATGCACTTTCAGAGTAAGCCTGCTCACCAAACAGCCTGGAACCCTGTAGAAATTGAAAATGAAGAATGAATGAATGAATGAATGAATGAATGAATGAATGAATGAATGAATTCACTTTCATATGAAACCTCCCCACCAAATGGCCTGGAATCCTGTACAAATTGAATAAATAAAAAATAAATATTATACCATATTTGTTATGGTGCAATAAATATATTGCACCCAGCTATAGTTATCGTGACGTGAAAAAGATGTTGAGACTCTGGAAAGAGTGCAAAGAAGAACAACAGAGCTGATGAGGGGAGGCTAAAATGCATAAAGAACAGTTGGTGGAATTGGGTTTGGCTAATCCCCAAGACGGACTTGGGGAGACATGATAGTAATTTTCTAATATTTGGGGGGCTGCCCCAAAGAAGAGGGGGGGGGGTCCACCTATTCTCCAAAGCACCTGAAAGCAGGAGAAGAAGCAACGGATGGAAACTCATCAAGGAGAGAAGCAACCTGGAACTAAGGAGGAATTTCCTGACAGGGAGAACAATTAACCAGTGGAACTGCTTGCCACCAGAAGTTGTGGTTGCTCCAACACTGGAGGTCTTGAAGAAGAGACTGGACAGCCATTTGTCTGAAATGGAATAGGGTTTCCTGCCTGAGCAGGGGGTTGGACTAGAATAGCATACAATAACAGAGTTGGAAGGGACCTTGTAGGTCATCTAGTCCAGCCCCCTGCCCAAGCAGGAGACCCTACCCCATTTCTGACAGATGGCTGTCCAGTCTCTTCTTGAAAGCCTCCAGTGATGAAGCACCCACAACATCTGAAGGCAACTCCTGTCCCATCGCTTGATGGTTCTCACTGTCAGCAAATTCCTCCTAATTTCCATCTTGAATCTCTCCTTGATCAGTTTCCTTCCATTTATTCCTTGTCTGGCCTTCAGGCGTTTGGGAAAATAGGTTGGCCCCCTCCTCTCTGTGACAGGGACCCTCAGATATTGGAAGGCTACCATCCTGTTTCCTCCCCCCCCCTCCTCTTTTTCTCTAGACTGGACATACCCAGTTCCTGCAAGCGTTCTTCCCAGCTGCAAGGACCCTTCCAATCCGGTTATTCTGTTAAATAAATGCACGAAGCTGAATTGGAGAGGAAACCTCCCTACCCCTCTGTACCTCTCTCGGGTGTTCACGGCCTGAATCCTCACATTCCTCAGTGGGGTGGGAAGGGAGGAGGAAGGCTGCGGAGTGGGGTGGGCTGTGTTTGTGTGTGGGGGGGAGGGGTCCACGTGGTCCTTGGCCCAGGATTTATCTCCTCCATCCAGGCAGCCTGTGGGCAGAGAAGGGTTCAAGGCAGGGAAACAAAGGCAGGAAGTTGTGGGACACTCCTTTCCCACAGTCTTCGCTCCGTTGTGTTCCCAAACAAAGCGGTCGCCGTGTTGGCCCTCCCTGAGGGACCAGGCCAGGGATGACCCCCCAAAGCCAGACCCCTTTGACTTGCCGGCTCCCTCGGAAAATCTCCCTGTAGCCCCCAAGGGGTGGGGAATTCTGTAGCAGCCTGCTCTGTGCCAGGTGGGCTTTTCTGCCCACCAAAGATGGGCACTGCCGGGTCTTCTCTCCTCAAGTCGTCCACTGCTGGAGCTGAACCAATCGAGGAGAATATTTGTAGCTCAGGACTGACCTGAGGGGGGCTTGCATGAGGGGAAAGGAGCTGGCTGGTTCTCTGGCAGATGTTTCGTGACCTCAATTCTGTTACGTCATCAGTGCTACAAGGGAGTGGGGTTTGCGGGGAGGAGGAGGAGGAGGAGGAGGAGGAGGAGGAGGAGGAGGAGGAGGAGGAGGAGGAAGAGGAGGAGGAGGAGGAGGAGGAGAATGAGACAGTGGGGTCCTTGATGCTTTCTGAGCTTGGGTGTTTCCTTGTGGACGTTTCATGACCCAAGTAGGGAACATCTCCATTGCTAGAAGGGAGAGGGCTTTGCAGAGAGAAGGAGGAGGAGGAGGAGGAGGAGGAGGAGGAGGAAGACTGCGGGGTCCTTGGTGCTCTCTGAGCTTGGTGGTTTCCTTGCAGACGTTTCATGACCCAACTAGGGAACATCATCAGTGCTAGAAGGGAGGGGGTTTTGTGGAGAGGAGGAGGAGGACTGTGGTGTCCTTGGTGCTCTCTGAGCTGGGTGGTTTTCTTGCGGACGTTTCATGACCCAAACTAGGTAACGGCATCAAGCGTCAAATATCAAACGTCTACAAGAAAACACCCAAGCTCAGAGAGCGCCGAGGCCCCCTCGTGACGGGAGATCTTCTGCTTGAGCAGGGGGTTGGTGTAGAAGACCTCCAAGTTCCCTTCCAACTCCTGTTATTCTCTTATTCTGCATTCCTTCCCTGCCTGACTGGGTGGGATCCTTCTCCCTTCCCAAAACCAAGGTTGCAATTTGATGGCGAAATGATGTTCGGGGCCTCTTGTGAGTCTGTTTCCACCCAGAGGTTAGCCTTGAACAAGTCCTCAGCAGCTTGGGGAGGTTCTGCTTTGAAGTCATAGACAGGAATGACTGCAGTGGGAGGGCAAGTTAAAAAAAAAAGTCATGAAAATCTGCAATACAGAAACAAACAGTAGAACATAGAATAACAGAGTTGTTATTGGAGGTCATCTAGTCCAACCCCCTGCTCAGGCAGGAAACCCTACACCATTCCAGGCAAATGGCTGTCCAGTCTCTTCTTAAAAACTTCCTGTGTTGGAGCATTCACAGCTTCTGGTGGTTGGTAGTTCCACTGGTTAATTGTTCCCACTGTAAGGAAGTTTCTCCTTGGTTCCAGGTTGCTTCTTCTCTCCTTGATGAGTTTCCATCTGTTCCTTCTTGTCTGGCCTTCTGGTGCTTTGGAGAACAGAACAGAGTTGGAAGGGACCTTGGAGGTCACCTAGTCCAACCCCCTGCTCAGGCAGGGAACCCTACATCATTTCAGAGAAATGGCTGTCCAGTCTTTTCTTTAAAGCCTCCAGTGTTGGAGCACCCACAACGTCTGGTGGCAAGCGGTTCCACTGGTTAATTGTCCTCACTGTCAGGAAATTCCTCCTTAGTCCCAGGTTGCTTCTCTCCTTCATTAGTTTCTATCCGTTGCTTCTTGTCCAGCCTTCGGGCGCTTTGGAGAATAATCTGACCCTCCCGTCTTTGTAGGAGCTCCTCAAATATTGGAACACTACTATATAGATACGTAACAGAAGTAAATTTAATCAGCAACAGCTTCCATCTGGATTATATGTCACACAGTAAGGCAAAGATAAACATTCAGGGTACAGTTTGTAAAGTTTATACTTGCATGGCAAAAGGATTGGAGAGCGAAGAACGGGCAAGTCAGAGGTGAAATATTTAACAGAATAACAGAGTTGGAAGGGACCTTGGAGGTCATCTAGTCCAACCCCCTGCTCAGGCAGGAAACGCTATATATTTCAGACAAATGGCTGTCCAGTCTCTTCTTAAAAACTTCCAGTGTTGGAGCATTCACCACTTCTGGAGGCAGGTTGTTCCACTGGTTAATTGTTCTAACTGTCAGGAAGTTTCTCCTTAGTTCCAGGTTGCTTCTCTCCATCCATTGCTTCTTGTCCTGCCTTCTGGGGCTTTGGAGAATAGTTTGATTACTTCTTCTTTGTGGCAGCCCCCCCAAATATTGGAAGACTGCTGTCATGTCACCCCTAGTCCTTCTTTTCACTAAACTAGATATACCTACTTCCTGCAACCGTTCATTATATGTAATATCTATATTATATTTAGGGATATTTTTCCCTTCTTTTTTAAGTAGAGACAGTTTTTGTCCCAAGGATGCTCTTTTTCCAAAAGGCAGCTGGAAATTCTTGGTGGGTTTTTTTTCTTTGAAAACATTTCTCTTCTTATTCAAGAAGCTTCTTCAGAACTGGATGAGAAGTGAAAAATTTCCAATGGGAAAAAAAAACACACCAAAGAAGTCCAGTTGCCTTTTGGGGAAAAAACACAAAAACTTTGGGACAACCATGACTTGGCTGATTGAGAGTCTCCGTAGACATAAAGCAGAGATTTTGCCCCCAAGCTCAAAAAAATGTTTATATTTCTTGTTTTGATATCAAGGTGCTTCCCTTAGCGTATCTTTGCAATGTTCTATAAAGCATTAATTGCAGAATGTCAGTCAACTTAAGCTTGGATGCTGCATGATGGGTGGACTTTAACTCTCAGAAGCTGGGCTATCCTGGGAGTTGAAGACCACCCATCCTAGCTAATTATTTATTATTATTATTAATTAAACTTATATACCGCCCTTCTCCCCTAGGACTCAGGGCGGTTCACAAGGTTTTTTTAAAAAACAATAGAACAATTACAAAAATTAAAAACAATTAAAATGATTACATTAACCTTGAATAAATAAAAATCACAATTAGAATCCAATTAAAACCCCAATTAATACTCTCAGTCCAGGCCAGAAAGCTCAAAGAGCCAGGTCTTCAGGTCCCGGCGGAATGAACGCAGGTCGGGGGCAGTCCTGAGCTCCACTGGCAGCTGGTTCCAGAGGGCAGGCGCCCCCACTGAGAAGGCCCTATCCCTGGGTGTTGTCCGCCAGCAATCTTTTACCAGCGGCACCCTGAGAAGACCCTGCCTGTGGGAGCGCACTGGACGAAGGGCATTTGATGCCGGCAGCAGGTGCTCCCTCAGATATCCCGGACCCATGCCATTTAGGGCTTTATAGGTCATCACCAGCACCTTGAATCTCACCCAGAGGGCAACCGGAAGCCAATGCAGCTCACGGAGAAGAGGTGTTACACGGGAGTATCAAGAAGCCCCCATCAGGACTCGCGCGGCCGCATTCTGCACCAGTTGAAGCCTCCGAGTGGTCCTCAAGGGCAGCCCCATGTAGAGAGCATTGCAGTAGTCCAATCAGGAGGTCACGAGTGCATGAGTGACTGTGCGCAAGGCATCCCGGTCCAGGTAGGGCCGCAACTGGCGCACCAGGCGAACCTGGGCAACCATAGCAAATTGGGCTATCCTGGGATTTGAAGACCACCCATTTTAGCTGACCGAGCAATTCCGGGAGTTGAAGTCAACCCATCTTAAAGAACCCATCTGCTCCACAGAAACTGGTTTTAAATCCAAAGTTAAAAAAAAAGGAAAGTCAAGAGGGCAGCCCCCACCCCGCCCCCTTGCGAGGAAAGCGGCGTTGAGGATATAACTGGCGCTGTCGCCGTGATGTTTGCAGACCCTGCTGGATTGTGACCAATATACTGTAATTGACGGAGAGAGATGGGGATTTGGGCTGTGGGCAAGAGAAGACACCCCCCGCTATGCTTGGGCAAAAGGTGACCCTGCCTTGCACTCACACACACCCCCCAGCAGGGGGGCATCCTGCCAGCTCCTGGGCCTGGATGAATAGGGTCCCTGTCTCTCCGGAAGGGCAGAGTCGGGGTCAAGGCAGGCAAACCTGAAGGAGGGTCTGTCCTGCAGCCTCCCCCCCCCCCGTCCCCATCTGTCCTGGCCTCTCGGCACAAAGAGCCGGTGTTGCTGGCACGGTGGGTGGGAGGGTGGGCAGAGGCTGGGCTGGGCTGCGAGGAGTTGGCAGCCCCCCCCAGGAAGCGACACCTCTCTGCCTCCCCCTCCCTCCCCCTTCTTTGCAAGGATGAAGGAAGCCCCTGTCTCGCCCCTCCTGGGGCTGCTGAGTCAGTGCTCGGCCTCCCCAGTCGGGGGGGGGGGGGCGGGGGCGGGGGGCGAGACGGCTTCTCAGTGGCCAGCTGGAGGGGGAGGCAAACACACCCCTCCCTGCAGGCTCGTGTGTCTTTTCACGCCCGGCTGCTGATGCCAGCCTCTCACTGTGAGAGACGCCCATCCTTCTGCCAGATGGGCAGCTTGCAGGGCAAGCAGGCAGCCTGTCCTGGCACTGGGCAGAGGGAGGGAGGGAGGGAGGGAGGGAGGGAGGGAAGGAAGGAAGGAAGGAAGGAAGGAAGGAAGGAAGGAAGGAGGAAAAGGGAGGGAAGGAAGGAAGGAAGGAAGGAAGGAAGGAAGGAAGGAAGGAAGGAAGGAAGGAAGGAAGGAAGGAAGGAAGGAAGGAGATGAGAGGGGAGGAGAGGAGAGGAGATGAGAGGGGAGGGGAGGGGAGGGGAGGGGAGGGGAGAAAGGAAAGGAACGGGAGAAGGGGAAGGGAAGAGGAAAGGGAAGGGAAGGGAGGGAGGGAAGGAGGGAGAGATGCCAATGGAAGTTTACAGCCAGGGTGGGGCAGGTGCCCAGCCTGCTTGACTACCAGCCCAGCCTTTATGAGATGCCAACAGAGCATGTGGTAAAGCAGCCTAATCTTGGGGGGGTGGGTGGGAGGAACTGTAGTTGTTCTGGGTGAGAAGAGCACAAACACACACAGAGAGAGACAAAAACACACCTGCACACCTACCGACCAATGAGCTCCCCTCCTGGCCAGGGCTTTGCAGTGGACGCCCAGAATCCCCCCCCCCAGCTTCCCCAGGGCCAGAGCCCTTGGCAGGAGAGCGCGGGGAGGGGGGCGCTTGCCAGCCCCCTGGCACCTGGGCACAGCCCCAAAGGCCTGCCAGGAGCTGCCCCGGGCAGTCGGACGGGGGCAGCCACAGAGCCGGGCAAGGCAAGGGCTGGGCGTAAGTTGTTTGGGGAGCCGGGATAGGTTGACCTCTGCTCTCCTTTGGGGTGGTCTCCTTGCTGGCCGGGGAATTCTGGGAGTTGAAGTCCACCCGTCTTCCGGTGAGCAGGTTTGAGACAGACTGATCTGGACTGCGGAGCAATCCATCGAGGGGACAAAAGAGTTTGCGGGCAGGGGATACCAAGTCTTCCTCGTGGGACACCTTTTCCCCTTATGCCATTAGGGGCTTCCTGAAAGGACCCCCCCCAAACACACACACACCCCAGCACCACAAGGGGCGAGCCCTGAAACTCCCATAAGACCTTGGAAGGATTGGATCACAAACTCACCTGTATCCTTCTTCTCTCTCTCTCTCCCTTGCCTCCCTTCCTTCTCTCCCTTCCTTCCTTCAATCCTCCCTCTTTATCAATCCCTTCCTTCCTTCTTTCCTCTTTCCCTCCTCCCTCTTTCCCTGTCAATCCCTCCCTTCCTCCCTCCCTCCTTCCCTCTCTCCCTTTGTCAATCCCTTCCTCCATTCTTTCTTCCCTCTCTCCCTCCCTCTTTCCCTGTCAATCCCTTCCTTCCTCCCTCCCTTCTTCCCTCTCTTCCTTCCTCCCTCTCTCTCTCTCCCTCTGTCAATCCCTTCCTTCATTCTTCCCTCCCTCTCTCCCTCCCTCTTTCCCTGTCAATCCCTTCCTTCCTCCCTTCTTCCCTCTCTTCCTTCCTCCCTCTCTCTCTCCCTCTGTCAATCCCTTCCTCCATTCTTCCTTCCCTCTCTCCCTCCCTTCCTCCCTCTCTCCCTCTTTCCCTCTATCAATCCCTTCCTTCCTCCCTTCTTCCCTCTCTCTCTCCCTCTGTCAATCCCTTCCTCCATTCTTCCCTCCCTCCCTCCCTCCCTCCCTCTCTCCCTCTATCAATCCCTCCCTCCCTCCCTCCCGCAGGACCTTGCCCCATCGAGACCTCGGGGACCCGGGCCCCCTTCCCGCTCTCTTGCTCCCTGGAGAGCTCGGCCTGGAGTTCGGCCGTGGAGCACCAGGAGGGCCTCTCGCTCTCGGTGGCCATCGCCTCCCCTCCGGACGCCCGCATCGGCCGCTACCGCCTGGTCCTGGACGCCTCCAGCCAGGCCCAAGGCTCCAGCTTCCCGCTGGGGGAGTTCGTCCTGCTCTTCAACCCCTGGTGTCCAGGTAAGACTTCTCCTTCTTCCAGGCTAGATCTGGGGAGATCCCTCCCAGCACCGTCGGCCCAGATTTCTCCACCCTGAGGATTGGCTGAGCTTCTCCTGGGTTGCAGAGCCAACCCCTCTTGAGGGACCCACCCTGGAGAAGGATCTCCTACACTGAGCAGCAGTAACTTCCCAGGACGCCAGAGATGATTCTTCTAACTCCTTCCTGTCGTTCAGGGGCACGCAGTCCTCGACCTGCGTCCACAACTGACCCCACAATTTCCATTGTTAAGCGACACCGTTGTGGAGTTGGGTTTTGCCCCAATTTGCAATTTTCCCTGCCACATTTGGGAAGTGAATCGCTGCGGTTGCCAAGTTAGCGACACGGTTGTTAAATGAGTCTGGCCGTCCCATTGTCAGAAGGTCGCAAAAGGGGATCACGTGACCCGGGGGATGCTGCGACCGTCATAACTATGAGTCAGTTGCAGTTGGCAAGCATCTGAATTTTGATCATGGTTGTAAGGGTGGAAAACGCTCCGAAGTCACTTTTTTTAGTGTCGTTATAACTTTGAATACAGGTAATGCTCGACTTTTGTCGTTAAGCGAGATAGTTGTTAAGTGAGTTTTGCTCCATTTTACGACTTTTCTTGCCACCGTTCTGAAGTGAACCCCTGCAGTTGTCAAGTTAATCACACGGACGTTAAGCAAATCTGGCTTTCCCCCTTGACTTTGCTTGTCAGAAGGTCACAAAAGGGGATTGCGTGACCCCCTGGGGACTCTGCGACCGTCGTAAGCACGAGTCAGTCACCAAGTGTCCCAATTTTGATCACGTGACCCACGGGGAGGTTGCGGCGGTCCTAAATGTGAAAAACAGTCATGTCATTTTTTTAAGAATGATGTTGTGACTTTGAACAGTTACTAAACAGTTACTAAACCAGGGGTAGACTGTCAGGAAATTCCTCCTTAATTCCGGGTTGCTTCTCTCCTTGGTGAGTTTCCATCCGTGGCTTCTTGTCCTGCCTTCAGGTGCTTTGGAGAAGAGCTTGACTCCCTCTTCTTTGGGGCAGCCCCTGAGATATTGGGAGACTGCTATCATGTTACCACTGGTCCTTCTCTTCAGTAAACTAGACATATCCAATTTCCTTATGTGTTTTAGCCTCCAGTGCCCTGATCCTCTTTGTCTTCTAGTACAATCCTCTGCCTGTGGCAGGAGATCAACTCCAAAGGGATTTTGAACTGAGATATCATGGGGCCATCTTCCTGTCCATAATTTGCCACTTAGTAAGACGGGGAAGACTTCCTGAGGAACAGGGTAGATATTATCCCCCTTATCCTGGGTCACTCAAACTCCCCTTTCTGAGAACTCCATCGTTCTCTGAAGACCCCATAGATGATGGAGAAGCAACTTCCAAGAGGTGAGCAGAAGGTCTTGGGGACTGGAGGTCCGGTCTGTTTCAATCTCCAGATGTGGACCCTCTTCAGAAGTCGAGAGAGGATGGCTGGTCTCCTTGTGGGCACCTCTTGGGCAGAGAAGAGCAACAAGGATGGATGTGGGTCTGGAGGCTAGACCATACGATGGACAATTGAGGGGAATAGGTGTGATGAAGAGAAGGAGTAGGGGCGATAGGACAGTTCTCTTCCACAACTTGAGGAGCTGTCACAAAGAAGAGGATGTCAAGGTCCCTTCCAACTCTCTTATTCTGCGGTGACCAAAATATTGGACTCAAGTCTGACATGTTGATTGATGTTGATGTTGCTGATGTCCAGTTTTGGTCATCACAATATAAAAAAAGATGTTGAGACTCTGGAAAGAGTGCAGAAAAGAGCAACAGCGATGATTGGAGGGCTGGAGGCTAAAACATAGGAAGAACAGTTGCAGGAATTGGGTAGGTATCCTCCAAAGCCTCTGAAGGCAGGACAAGAAGCAACGGATGGAAACTCATCAAGGAGAGAAGCAACCTGGAACTAAGGAGAAAATTCCTGACATTGAGAACAATTAACCAGTGGAACAGAAGTTGCCTCCAGAAGTTGTGATTGCTCCAACACTAGAGGATTTCAAGAAGACAGCCATTTGTTTGTAATGATATAGGGTCTCCTGCCTTGAGCAGAGGGTTGGACTAGAAGACCTCCAAGGTCCCTTCCGGCTCTATTTATCTATTCTGTGTTCTATGATCAGGGGACTGGAGGCTAAAACATAGGAAGAATGGTTGCTGGAATTCGGCATGTCTAGTTTAATGAAGAGAAGGATGAGGGGGGGACATGATAGCAGCCTTCCAATCTCTCAGGGGCTGCCCCAAAGAAGAGGCAGCCAAGCTCTTCTCCAAAGCACCTGAAGGCAGGACAAGAAGCAATGGATGGAAACTCATCAAGGAGAGAAGCAACCTGGAACTAAGGAGAAACTTCCTGACAGTGAGGACAATTAGCCAGTGGAACCACTTGCCTTCAGAAGTTGTGGGCGCTCCAACACTGGAGGTTTTGAAGAAGAGACCGGACAGCCATTTGATCAGGATGGCATAGTAGGGTCTCCTACATTGAGCAGGGGGTTGGACTAGAAGACCTCCGAGGTCCCTTCCAACTCTGTTATTCGATGTTTCTTCTCACTAAACCGCAGAGCGAAAAGAACCACAAAGAGCCTTTTGGAAGGAAATCTAAAATGGCAGGCAAAAAAGATTGGCGTCCCCTCCACCCACCCACCCCCGGCCTCTCTTTCAACACGTCTTTGCGAAAGGGGGCTTTTCCCATGACACATTCACGGCAGCCCAGACCAAACATCGGAGTAGCCCGAATGTTATGCCGCCTTTCTCCTTGAGCAAACACTCATTCCACATGTTGATGACGTGTGTTGGCAGACGCCGGCTTGACCATCCCATCGGGCCGGTCTGATCGGCCTCTTGCAAAAGAGAAAACAAATAGGATAATAATATCTTTCTTTTCAGCCCCATTTCTTCCTTTGCAAGGACGCATGTTCCTTGCTCGCAAGCGATGAATACTCGTCCTCCAGAGGTTTTTAGCGTGAATTCAAACATTCTGGCCCTGCGATTATTTTTCCACCTAACCGCGGGGAACAAAAGTCTTTCTCCCCCCCCCCTCCCCGAGGTGTGTCTATTTCCTTGACTCATTCAAGGAAAACAGGAGGAGAAAGGACAAACAAGGGGGGTGGGGGGGTTGGAAAAAATGACCGTTTGCGTAGGAAAAACAGACTGACCTTTTGACAAATTTCAATTCTCGCAGTTTTAACTCTAACGTATCATTACGTTTAATTTAATTAGAATTAAATGAGAGTTGAATCGTTAATTCTAAACAGAGAATTTAATGAGAATTAATATTTTAATTCTAATGTTTTGTGATTATGTACAAGTAGCCCTCTGCTTACGACTGCAATGGAGAACAAAATTTATGTTGCTAAGCGGGACAGTTGTTAAGGTGAATTTTGCCCCATTTTAAGGCCTTTCTTGGCCACAGTTGTATATATATATATATATATATATATATATATATATATATATATATATATATATATATATATATATATATATATATATATATATATATATATATATATATATATATATATATATATATATATATATATATATATATATATACAATATATAATATTTTAACATATTATCAGCAAGACATTGTCTAGGTTCCAACATTTAACTTACTAATACATGTTTAAATTCCTTTCTCTCTACCTCGTTTTTCTAACCATTGATAAAAGGTATCCCATGTTCTAAAGCAGACATGTCAACCTGCAACGTCACGTGATGTCACGCAACATACCAAGACAGTTTTGCCATGGGGTGGGCACAGCTTCCGCGTGACGCGTCTGGCCCGCAGGCCGGCAGTTTGACACCCCTGTTCTAAAAGTACACCGAATCTTCTTTCTCTTTCATTTTCAATGTCAATCTATCCATTTCTGCACAATCTAATTTTTTTTTTAATTAAGTCTTCCTCCATTGGTAAAACTTCCTTTTTTCCAATGTTGAGCGAATACAATTCTCGCTGCAGTTAATACATGTAAAATTAGATATATACACTCTTTCTCATGGTTGCCTACCATTAGGCCTGACAAAAATAATTCTGGCTTAAAATCTATGTGGTTTTTTTAGTCATTTTCTCTAACCGTGTGTGTCTTCTTGACCAGAATCTTTTAGCTTTGGGGTATGTCCACCAAAGATGGTAATGAGTGCCTGGTTTTTGTCTACATTTCCAACAGTTGCTAGATAATAATAATAATAATAATAATAATAATAATAATAATAATAATAATAATAATAACAACAACAACAACAACAACAACAACAACAACAATAACAATAATAATAATAATAATGGAAGGGATCCTGGAGGTCATCTAGTCCAACCCCTGCTCAGGCAGGAGACCCTATACCATTTCAGACAAATGGCTGTCCAGTCTCTTCTTAAAACCCTCCAGTGTTGGAGCATTCACCTCTTCTGGTGGTTGGTAGTTCCACTGGTTAATTGTTCTCACTGTCAGGAAGTTTCTCCTTAGTTCCAGGTTGCTTCTCTCCTTGATGAGTTTTTAAACATTTTTGCTAACCTCACCGGTGTTAAATGCCATCTGCAGAACATTTGGTATAGATTTTCTTGGCCACCCTTGTTAAGGGAATCGCTGCAATTTTCCACTTAGTAACACGGTTATTAAATGAATCTGGCTCCCCCCCCTTGACTTTGCTTGTCAGAAGGTCGCAAAAGGGGATCGCCTGACCCCGGGGGACATGGCGAGCGTCACAAATATGAGTCAGTTGCCAAGTCTCTGAATTTTGATCAGGTGTCCACGAGGGATGCAGCAACAATCATAAGTCCCTTTTTGCAGGGCCGTTGTAATTTTGAACAGTCACTAAATGAACTGTTGAACATTGAGGACTAGCTGCATAGAGGTAGTGCTGTTGCAACTTCGAGCAAATGGCTGTAAGTTGAGAGCTACCTCTGCCGTTTTCTATTTCAACGTTTATTGTACACCGCCCAGAGCCCCTGTTAGAGGGAGAGGAGTAGTTCAGAAATGAGGAAAAATAGATACATAAGTAAATACACAGAGACGTAGGTGAAGTCAGAGACAAGGAGAGAAGCAACCTGGAACTAAGGAGAAACTTCCTAACAGTGAGGACAATCAACCAGTGGAACAGCTTGCCTCCAGAAACCCAGATTGTTGGGGACAGAAACCCAGATTGTTGGGGGCAATTAAGCTGACTTCATAATAATGCCGCTTGGGGTGTGTGTGTGAAAGCACTAACAAGCAGGCATATACATAAAATGAAGGCTACTGCTAAGCTTGTAAGCCGCCCTGAGTCTTCATAGAAGGACGGGATATAAATGGAATTAAAAATAAAATTAAAAAAAATAAAAAAGAAACGGTGGGCGCTCCATCCCTGGAGGTTTTTAAGAAGAGACTGGACTAGACAGTCACCTGTCTTGAGACGGTATAGGTTCTCCTGCTTGAGCGGGGGGCTGGACTAGAAGATCTCCAAGGCCCCTTCCAGCTCTCTTCTCTTCAAGTCCAGAAGGGTTGGACTAGAAGGCCACCGAGGCCCCATCAACACCGTCCTTCTGTGATTCGGAAGACCCGGGGGCACCAATGAGCTTGAGTGGGAACGGCCGGAAGGCCGGAAGGCTTCCAGGGCTGCTCCACGGCTTCGGTGCCCCCGCTGAGGTCACTCCAGGACCCCCTGTTCCCCGGCTGACCCCCGTCCCGGTTCCCTGGAGTCTACCAGCCTTTGCGCTAAAGAGCTGCCAGATGAAGGGATGAGGAAGCCCCACTTGGCGGGGGTGGAGCTTGGAGGATCCCACAAGGCTGGATGGGCTTCTCAGGTCTTCTGCTGCTCTCCCGGGCAGAGGGCAGGAAGAGACCCCCCCCCCCCCCCGTGGTAGGGGGTAGTTTCGGGAATGGCGGAGTCTGGGGAGGAGACGTCAACAATGGGGTCAAGACCCAACTAGGGAAAATCATCAGTGCCAGAAGGGAGGGGAATTGGCAGGGAGGAGGAGGAGGAGGAGGAGGAGGAGGAGGAGGAGGAGGAGGAGGAGGAAGGAGGAAGAGGAGGAGGAAATGGACTGTGTGGTCCTTTTTGCTCTCTGAGCTTGGTGGTTTTCTTGAAGACATTTCATGACCCATCTAGGTAACATCATCAGTGCTAGAAGGGAGGAGGAGGAGGAGGAGGAGGAGGAAGAGGAGGAGGAGGAGGAGGGGGAGGACTCTGGAGTCCTTGATGCTCTCTGAGCTTTGTGGCTTTCTTGCAGAGGCTTCACTACCAAACTAGATAACTTCATCAGTTCCCTGTTAATTTTATTTTAAAATTTATTCAGTTTAACTAATCAGAAACACCCCCAACACACACACACCCCAATCAATTCACAGGGCTTAGAAAAACTTACCCAGAGCACAACTGGAAAATATAATCTTCCCTGTTGCCCAGGGCGGCGCAGGCGTTTCCATTCCTTGCGTCACAGCTGGAACCACTTTACTTTTCAGTCTGCAGCTCATTAATTAATTAAGGGAAACCCTTAATTACCAGAGTGGGGCTAGGCAAGGAAGGCCCAGAGCTTGGCACAGATGCTTGGAATGGATACAAAATTAGAGTTCAGGGCACAAATACTCGAATACGGGTAGTCCTCCATTTACGACTGTTCATTTAGTGACTGTCCTAAGTTACAGTGCCCCTGAAAAAAAACAAAGAAGACTTATAACGGACCCTCACACTTACAACCTTTGCTGCGTCCCCACAATCGTTTGATCCCAATTTGGGTGCTTAACAAACCAGCAGGTATCTAGGACTGTCGCAGCATCATGGGTCGTGTGGTCACCATTTGTGACCATCCCAGCTGGCTTCCAACAAGCGAAGTCAATGGGGGAAGCTGGATTCACTTACCGACGGTGCGATTCACTTAACAACTGCAGTGGTTCGCTTGTGGCAAAAATGGGACATAAAATTGGGTGTGACGCACTTCTACAGCTGCCTTGCTTACAGTGGAAATTCTGGCCCAGTTGTGGCCGTACGTTGAAGATGACCTGCAGCTCCTGGATCCTTGACCAGGTTTCTGGAGGAACCCCCTCATATTTTGGGGTGACTGAGAAATTTTCCTAGGTAGCCTCTCAGCCACCGTCCATTCTGGCTCAGAGCCAGAAAACCATCTCTTCCTGGTGGCTAAGATGGGTCACCATAGAAGGATCTGAAGGACCTTGTCAAACAAGTCAAGCTGGAATACTCAAGGCTGTGATGGAGACTCCACCATCGGAGTTTCAGTTGCACCCATTTAATCTGCCATCTTGACTTTTTTGACCTGCTCTGTGGACACCCCTGGGCTCATCTTTAGCTTCTGGGGCCAGACTGAAAGCTACAAATTGTCACCTGGTCCAAAGACAGCTGAAGTCCAACTGAACATCATGGAGAACCTCAAGGGATGATCTCAATCAACCTTGAAAACGTAACTTTGTTTTTTTCCTGTCGGGAGTCTGGGAGTTGGCCCTCTCCCAACACAAGCCAACAAACCAACAACACACGGTTTGCTTCAAGGGGATTACTGATAAACTAATCAATTCCCATTATCCTCACCTTCCTGAAGCTTTTCTTGGCTGCTGATAAGAGGAAACCTCTCTATTTTGCTGACAGCAAAGAATGAAGCCGGGTGTATTTTTTCAGGAGAAGTCATCTGTCTTTGTTCATTCTTTGCTTCAAGGTGGTTTCTCCAGGTTGGCCGTCCTTGGGACGTGGGCTGGATTGCCCACTCCCGTGATCCTCAGCCAAGGTGGCTGGGAGTTTCTGGGGGTGAAATACGGAATCAGATTTTGCATCAATCAGATGTCCTCTTGATTTTGGAGGGCTTTGGTAGACTAGGATAGAACAGAACAGAACAGAATAGAGCTGGAAGGGACCCTGGAGATCTTCTAGTCCAGCCCCCTGCTCAAGGATGGCCAATGTTCTGGGTGGATGGCCAATGTTCTGGAAGACCAGGTCCCCCGGGGGAAGGTGGACACAGATGTTCTGCGGAAGTCCTCTTGTGTCAGGGCTTCTCTCCATCCCAAAACTGCCTCCTGCATCCGAGCTTCCTCTTTTTTGCCAGAGGACTCCACCTACATGGAGAACGAAGAGGACCGGGTTGAGTATGTGTTGACTCAACAAGGCCTGATCTACCAAGGATCAAAGGACTACATTGTCCCCGTCCCATGGAACTTCGGACAGGTGAGCTGTTCTCTTGTCCAGCTGTGGGTGAGACCGCCTCTCCTGGTGGGGCCAAATTTTCTGTGGTGGCCAATCTTTGGATAGCCTCTCCCCAACATTTAAAGCCCCCCACCCCACCCCTTCGCCTTCCAGAGGACCATAAAGACCTGGATTTTTCACTCAGGAACTGGGTTAGGAGGGAAGTGAACACCCAAATGTATCATTGAGGGGAACGTTATGGCACTGCGGTACGGTATGTGATGTCATTGTGGGTTTTTCTGGGTTTTGTTTATTCTGATTTTGTGAATGATGTTGGGAGTCAGCTAGGACTATTGGGAGTAAGAGAGGCAGCCATGTCAGTGTTCTAAATCAATCGATCAGTAAAATGGGCATCTTCTCACCCATCTTGAAGATTGACTGTTTCATTTTGGTTTCATTCAGCTGAGGAGAGAAAGATTTTTTTGGTGGGGAAGGAATGGATGGTGTGTCGGTCTACCTCCCCACAACCTGTTGCTATTCTGTAACTGTCTCTCTGTCTCTCTGTCTATCTATCTATCTATCTATCTATCTATCTATCTATCTATCTATCTATCTATTATCTATCTATCTATCTATCTATCTATCTATCTATCTATCTATCATCCACCCATCCATGCAGCCATGCAGCCCCTCCATTCATTCATCCATCCACCCACCTACCTACCTACCTACCTACCTACCTACCTACCTACCTATCTATCTATCTATCTATCTATCTATCTATCTATCTATCTATCTATCTATCATCCACCCATCCATGCAGCCATGCAGCCCCTCCATCCATTCATCCACCTACCTACCTACCTACCTACCTATCTATCTATCTATCTATCTATCTATCTATCTATCTATCTATCTATCTACCTACCTACCTACCTACCTACCTACCTATCTATCTATCTATCTATCTATCTATCTATCTATCTATCATCTATCATCCACCCATCCATGCAGCCATGCAGCCCCTCCATCCATTCATCCATCCACCCACCCACCTACCTACCTATCTATCTATCTATCTATCTATCTATCTATCTATCTATCTATCTATCTATCTATCTATCATCCATCTATCATCCACCCATCCATGCAGCCATGCAGCCCCTCTATCCATCCATCCATCCACCCACCCACCCACCCACCCACCCACCTACCTACCTACCTACCTACCTACCTATCTATCTATCTATCTATCTATCTATCTATCTATCTATCTATCTATCTATCTATCTATCTATCTATCTATCTATCATACATATAGACATCAAAACATCAAAACAATATATACGTCCTGTAATAAAAGCAGTTAAAAACAAGAATAAAATAATTAAAACCCGGTTTTAAGAAAAGGCAGGGGGGGAGGGGGTTTCAGGGCTCCCCACGCAGGGATGTGTTTTCACCCCTTTCCGGAAGACCAGAACACTGGGGGCCTGCAGAGAAAGCTCCATTCCTGGAAACCCCCCCTTCCCAAGTCAGAATTCTTTACCTAACGGGGCCTGCCACCGGCCTTCCCTGCCTGATCGGTTGGGGCGGGCTGGTGGAATAAAGAGGGGTGGGTAGGTAACCTGGCCCTCTGCTATGGGGGGGGCTTTAGGTCACAACCAACACGTTGAAGTGGATCCACTTCAGTGTAGTTTGCGGAGCAGAGGTGTCATGTGTGTCCTTCTCTGGGCACCCAAAATTGCTTGCGTGGCTACATTCCACACCAGCTGAAGCTTCCAAATACTCTTCAAGAGTAGCCCCATGTAGAGCGCTTTGCAGTAGTCAAGATGGGAGATGACCAGGGCAAATCATGTGAAGTGGGGGGGAAAAATCACCGTCACCCCAATTTTGTTTCCAGGGTCTCCTTCCATCCAGGAACTGCAGAGTTTAGGATCCCTCCACAAAACAGATTAATTTGGGGGGGGGGGGTGTCCCAGGTGCTCTCTGAGCTGGGTTGTTTGTTTGTTTTTGCAGACCTTTCATAACCCAAACTAGGCAACATGTTACCCACTTTGGGTCCTGAAACATCTGCAAGAAAACCACCAAACTCAAGAGAGCATCAAGGACGCCTCCTGTCAACCCTGAGCTACACATTCTCCTTTATTAGATGTCTTTATTTTTTAAAATATTTGTTGGCCACCCATCTCACCACAGGGCAACATGGCTAAAAATACGAAAGCATACCACCGCGTACCGTAACATGCAACCCTATTTTTAAACATTGGCGACTAGGAAAGTAATTTTTTAAAAACATGTTTATGCTTCTTTTTTGGACGTGACCGGTGGCATCTTGGCACCAAAGTAAGCAAAGCCCAGCCTTTCCCATTTGGTGATTTGCCAATACTGTCTCCAGTTTTCCATGAATGCTTGGTGGTGTTGACACTTTGCAGTGAACCTGACTAGACATGGACTAGTCTGGACATGGACTAAGGGCTGTTCACTTCCTGACACTTAAGGACAATCAACCAGTGGAACAGCTTGCTACCAGAAATCGTGGGCGCCCCATCACTGGAGATTTTTAAGAAGAGACTGGACAGTCACTTGTCTGAGATGGTATAGGTCCTCCTGCTCGAGCAGTGGGCTGGACTAGAAGACCTCCAAGGTCCCTTCCGGCTCTATTTCTATTTTATGGTGCCACCTGTTAGGCATATGGTGTTAGCCTACAATGTTGGGTTGAAAATATATTAACCATAATGCTATGTCTTTAAGATGTTAATTGGCCAGTGGGTGTGTAAGTGTTCTCGAGCAGTGGGCTGGACTAGAAGACCTCCAAGGTCCCTTCCAGCTCTATTTCTATTTTATGGTGCCACCAATTCTTGCTTGCAGGCAAAGGGTATTAAAGTACTAACCGTTGTTAGTACTTTAAAGTTTAAAGTTTATTATATTTGTATACCGCCCTTCTCCCGAAGGACTCAGGGCGGTGAACAGGGCACATATAAAATACAAGGTACAAATGTTAAAAAGAGAATTAAATACAAAGCCCGAGCTAAAACAATAAATAATAATGTAAAAAACCACAATAAAAAACCCCAACACATCCCCCATCAGGCCAGGCCGGCTTGTTCAAATAAATAGGTCTTCAGATCGCGTCGGAAGGAGCGAAGGTCAGGCGCCGTCCGGAGCTCAACCGGCAACCGATTCCATAAGTCCGGGGTGCCCACAGAGAAGGCCCTCCCCCTGGGGGCCACCAGCCGACATTCCCTGACCGGAGGCACCCTGAGGAGGCCCTCTCTGTGGGAACGCACAGGGCGGAGGGGAGTCGACGCCGGCAGCAGGTGGTCCCCGAGGTATCTCGGACCCATGCCATGTAAGGACTTAAAAACCATCACCAAGACCTTGAACCTCACCCGGAAGACAACTGGTAACCAATGCAGCTCGCGGAGCAAAGGTGTAACATGGGAGTACCGGGAAACTCCCAAGACAACTCTCGCGGCTGTATTCTGTACCAGTTGGAGCCTCCGAGTGGTCTTCAAGGGAAGCCCTATGTAGAGAGCGTTGCAGTAGTCCAGACGAGAGGTCACGAGCACATGAGTGACCGTACACAGGGCATCTCGGTCCAGATAGGGCCGCAACTGGCGCACCAGGCGAACCTGGGCAAAGGCCCCCCTAGTCACAGCTACTATATTGTCTTCCAAAGTAGTGCCATTGTATGTAGTCAGACTGGCTGATCTTCTTGCAGCTGCTCACCAGGTGGTCCTCGCTTCTTTGACTTCTTTTCAGAGGCAGCACTTGCTGTTTCTCACTGTCTTCTCAATTCTGTCTTTGTATACCTTTGTTCTTACGGCTTGGTCTTGCGTGGCCAGAATTAGCCCCTCTGTCTCTTCAACGTTCCTGCTCTTAGCCATTGCCAGGTCTTGTTGTTATCTGCGTTATCTGTTACTTTTCTTTTTTTAAATGTGTTGGCCATGTAATGCTTTGTCTTCCCTCCTTTCTCTTCTTCGTTTGATCGCTCTTGTAGGCCAGTTTGTTCTCTCCAGTAAGCCTTCCTGATATATTAATTTCAGTGTATCTTCTTCGTTGTCCTTCAAATATTCTTCCAAAGCCTTTTTTTTTTTCTTCAACCATCTGATGTCCTTGCAACGGTTCACGCCCACCTATTTGCCTTGGTAAGTAGAGTCTGTCAGCGTCGCTACTAAGGATGAAGGATGATTGATTCATTGTCCTTATTTTTCTGCTCTTCCTATCCATTGCTTTTAGTCCTGCTTGAGTCCAGACCACTATTCCAGCTGTGTATCTAATGACTGGAGTTTCCTAAGTATTAATTGCCTGGATGGTGTTTCCTCCGCTGAGTTTGGACTTTAAGAGCTTCTTCACTCTCTTCATGTATTCACCTCTAATCTTTTTTCTTGAATTCAGTGTGCTTGATGCTGTCAGCTTGAAGGATGCCCAGGTACAAATATGATCATTTCATCCAGACCAGACCCTTTTATGTTATTTCCGTAGGGCGTCTTGGTTCCTTCAATTTTTCACTGTTTTTCCCTGATGATTTTAAGCAGGGCGCATTTGTCCAGTCCAAACTCCATTGCAATATCTTGGCTGTGTATACAGATAGCGTTGAGCAGCGATTGTATTTCAGACAGAGTTTTTCCATACAGCTTCAGATCGTCCGTGTAAAGGAGGTGGGACAGCCTGGCAGATGTTTCTGATGTTAGATGCCAAATTTTGAGAATGAAGGCAGGACTGCAGTGGCTTCGTGGCTGAGGATTGCTACTGAAAGGCAAGGAGAGAAATTGAGTCAAGGGTGTTTGCTGAGCATGGCCAAGGCGGTCAAGATTTATTGATTTGACTTTATTTGATGGGATGCGATTTAATTTGATTTTTATAGCTGCCCATGTCAGCAAACGACTCTGGGCGGTTCACAGTTCAAAAACACATATTACAATTGAAATCTTTAAATCGTTTGAAAAAAATAAAACCATTAAAATGCTTAAAAAAAATTAAAACGTCTGATCTGAGTGCCTACAAAGCCAAACGGTGACCACAATCAACACTCCAGGATGTCATGTGCAATGCACATAACACAACTTGGACTGTTGCCCCAACTTGACCTCCATCTTGACTTTTTTAACCCTAACCCTCCACAATACGGAGTTGAATTGTGCCTGGAATGGGCCCTTTGCTCAGGAACTGCAGCCTGGGCTTGGTAACCGTGTCATCTTCTCTGCCACTCATTCCTGGAGATATGACATTTTCCCCTGGGCCTCCTTTCCCCATCTCCCCATCCATCTTTCCTAAAAGCTTCCCAGGCCCTCTGACCGGCAAGTAAACGGCACCCTGGGCATCCTGGTTTGAGTATGGACAAGGCTGTCCCTGATGAATAACTGGGCTTGACACATGGCAACTGAAGAATTCTGGGAGTTGAAGTCCACACATAGTGGCTGAGGGATTCTGGAGTTGTAGTCCACATGTGGTGGCTGAGGGATTCTGGGAGTTTCCCAGAACAAGAACATAGAATATTGGAAGGGACCTCAGAGGTCTTCTAGGCCAACCCCCTGCTCAGGCATTCCAGTCTCTTCTTAAAAACTTCCAGTGATGAAGCACCCACAACGTCTGGAGGCAGGTTGTTCCACTGGTTAATTGTTCCCCCATTATCAGGAAATTTCTCCTTAGTTCCAGGTTGCTTCTCTCCTTGGTTAGTTTCCATCCGTTGTTTCATGGTGGCTGAGGGATTCTGGGGGTTGAAGTCCACACTTGGAGGCTGAGGGATTCTGGGGGTTGAAGTCCACACTTGGAGGCTGAGGGATTCTGGGAGTTGAAGTCCACACCTGATGTGATGGACTATAGTTCAGCAGATCAGAAGAGGGACGGAGGCATTGCAGAGGAGTAAGAGGCAGCCCAGCCTGGATATCCCGTGTGAGAGAAAGAGGGTGAAGACAGCCCCTCCTGACTGGTTCCCAGGGTGTGTTGTAGATGCAGATAGTCAAATCTTTAGTCTGGCAAAGATTCTGTCGATAGGTGTGAAACAATAAAGAAGTCAGCTGGGAAGGATTACAGCTTGTCATCCTTGATTTAGGGCTTGACAGCTGCCCAGATTTCCATCTTCTCTTGGAACAAAAGCAGAGGTTTTTTTCCCCTGGCTTGTTGTGTACCTTGGCAAGGGACACCTGCACAGCTTCGGTGTGCCTGACCTCACAGTCCAACTTAAGCTTCTTCCCAGCCCATATTTTAAAGGCCACTAAAATGATTTTCCACGTTCTGGAAAACCAGCAGTTTTTCCTGCTTCATCCAATCCAGTCAGAAGATATAAATTGCATTTCACTTTCTCCTTCCTATCAGCTCCCCCAGAGCGTCTGGGTGAAATTCACGGCCCCCGTTATCCATCAGTCCGTCAGCATCTTCAAAACCTGCCCCCTCCCCAAATGAGGGCAACGGGGCTTGCTGTGTTCCCTCTCCCCCCCCCCCCAGACGGAGATCCAAACGGCTGTTACAAAATGTTCTGTCCCGCAGAAAGAGACGGTGAAATTCCTCTTGCGAAAAGGTACACACGCTAAAAAGGGCATCTGCACATCCTGGCCAAGGAGGGAAAGAAGGAGCAGATTCATAACCAGGGTTTATTGCGAGTCTGTGGTTTGCAGCAGGAAGTTTAGATGCTCTTGGAGTCACCTGGCTCTCGGCCCTGATTTTCTGGAACAGCCGGTCAAAGCGAGACCCATCCCTAAAAACCTGCCTATAATCTGCACGTAAATCCCCCTCTTAAATTTCATCCCCAGCTAGTCAAAAGGCCTTTCATGACCACAGATAATCCCACTGTCAAGTCTCCGAGGAGGGCTGGCCTTTTCAAGGGACTCTGACGCCCAACGTTATGGCTTGACGCCTACAAAGGGAGCTGCTTGTTCATTTTTTCATTCACTTGGGTCACCTTGTCGCTGGAAGTGAAAATGCTGAGGAGGGGGAGGGGAGGAGAGGGAGGGAGGGAGAGGAGAAGGGAGGAGGAAGAGAAGGAGGAAGAGGAGGAAGAGGAGGGGGAGGGGGAGAGGGAGGAAGAGACGGAGTAGGGAGGAGAAGAAGGGAGGAGGAGGAGGAGAGGTAGGGGGAGGAAGAGAAGAGAGGAGGGGCAGGGGGAGGAGGAGGAAGAGAATGAGGAAGAGGAGGAAGAGGAGGGGGAGGGGGAGAGGGAGGAAGAGACGGAGAAGGGAGGAGGAGAGAGGGGGAGGAGGAGAGGTAGGGGGAGGAAGAGAGGAGGAGAAGGGAGGAGGAAGAGGAGGGGCAGGGGGAGGAGGAGGAGGAGGAGGACGAGGGAGAGAGGAAGAGAAGTGAGGAGGAGGAAGAGAAGTGAGGAGGAGGAAGAGGAGGAGGGAGGAGAGAGGAAGTGGGAGAAAGGAGGAGGGAGGAGGAGAAGTGAGGAGAAGTGAGGAGGAGGAAGAGGAGGAGAAGGGAGAGAGGAAGAGGGAGGGAGAGGAGAAGGGAGGAGGAAGAGAAGGAGGAAGAGGAGGAAGAGGAGGGGGAGGGGGAGAGGGAGGAAGAGACGGAGTAGGGAGGAGAAGAAGGGAGGAGGAGGAGGAGAGGTAGGGGGAGGAAGAGAAGAGAGGAGGGGCAGGGGGAGGAGGAGGAAGAGAATGAGGAAGAGGAGGAAGAGGAGGGGGAGGGGGAGAGGGAGGAAGAGACGGAGAAGGGAGGAGGAGAGAGGGGGAGGAGGAGAGGTAGGGGGAGGAAGAGAGGAGGAGAAGGGAGGAGGAAGAGGAGGGGCAGGGGGAGGAGGAGGAGGAGGAGGACGAGGGAGAGAGGAAGAGAAGTGAGGAGGAGGAAGAGAAGTGAGGAGGAGGAAGAGGAGGAGGGAGGAGAGAGGAAGTGGGAGAAAGGAGGAGGGAGGAGGAGAAGTGAGGAGAAGTGAGGAGGAGGAAGAGGAGGAGAAGGGAGAGAGGAAGAGGGAGGAAGAGGAGAATGGAGGAGGAAGAGGAGGAGGAAGGAGAGAGGAAGTGGGAGGAAGAGGAGGGAGGAGGAGACGACTGGCAGAGACAGGATGGATTTTCATTCGCCAGGGAACGGGATGTCCCAAAGGTGTTTTTTTTTTCAAGAGGCAGCTGGACTTCCTTGTTTTTCTCTGAAGACATTTCACTTCTCCTCCCAGAAGCTTCTTCAGCTCTGATGGGAAGCGAAACGTCTCCAAAGAACACCAAGAAAGCCCACTTGCCTCTTTTAAAAAGCACCCTTGGGAGAACCAGGACCTCACTGAGGACCGAGACTCTCCGCAGGCAGGGAACCGGATGTGAAAGCCTTGAACCTACTTAAGGGCAGAAAATTCCCACCAGGCTGGAGGACGCTCAGATCTGTTTGCATTTGCCCCACAAAGCCTACACAAATATGTGTTTCCTGAAGGACGAGTCTCCCTGGAGATGCCCTAGTCATGCTGCTGGGAAATTGACTCTTTTGTGGAGGAAACAGAGGCTGGAGGCCATCTTCCTCAACCTCAGCCAGTTGAAGCTGGACTTCAATTCCCAGAGTTCCCCAGCCAGATCCATGCTTCTCAACCTCAGCCATTTGAAGCTGGGTGAACTTCAACTCCCAGAATTCCCCAGCCAGAACTATATGTCTCAACTTTGGCCACTTAAATCTGGGTGGACTTCAACTCCCAGAATTCCCCAGCCAGCCTGCTCGCCTCCTTTTCCTCCCCCCACCCACAAAGGAGATCAAAGTTCAGTTCCCAAAGGACCTCACCTGGTACCTGAGGACTTGCTAGGAGGAACGTTGAGGTCCTGTTCGAGTCCTGATCAAGATCTTCTTGGGTGGCACCACTCCAGGGCTTCAGAAGCAGTTTTGGTTCTTCTCCTCCACCCCAAAACACCTCAAAAAATCTGCCACCCCAAATGCAGATGTGTCAAGAGCTCACGTACCACAAGGCAAACTTGGTCTGAATGAGGAGGGATCCATCTTTTGTGCAGGAGATCCACTTAGCGCTACGTTATCCTTTAGCTGTAGGGGACAGAAGACAGGTGGACCAATACTTTTCTTTCCTGACAAAAGAGAAGTTGACTTTGTGCCAGAGAGAGGGAAGAGCAGGAGAAGAGCTGGTCTAAAACTGGATCAGGCCAAACACTCCTCCAATTGGATTCATCAGATCGAGAGAAACCTAATTTTCGTTACTATAGTAAAAGGATAAATATGAGTTATGTCAGGGGTCTTCCAACTTGGCCCTTTTAGGACTTGTGGACTTCAACTCCCAGAATTCTGGGAGTTGAAGTCCACAAGTCCTAAAAGGGCCAAGTTGGAAGACCCCTGAGTTAGATGATACAGCTGTGAGATGGATCTATAAGGGTGTCCTAAGTGGATTCAGATCAGATCAAGACCTATCACTTTGAATGCACGTTAGTCTAGAGGGAACAACAGAATTACAGGACTGGAAGGGACCCTGGAGGTCTTCTAGTCCAACCCTTTGCTCAAATAGGAGACCCTATACCATTTCAGACAGATGGTGGCCCACTCTCTCCTTTAAAACCTCCACAACTTCTGGAGACGCCACAACTTCCACCAGGAAATCCCCTCCTTAGTTCCAGGTTGCTTCTCTCCTTGTTTGGTTTCCATCCGTGGCTTCTTGTCCTGCCTTCCGGCGCTTTGGAGAAGAGGTGGACCCCCCCTCTTCTTTGGGGCAGCCCCCCAAATATTGGAAGGCTGCTATAATCCACTGGGCTCCATCCTGGACCGTTCCATATTTTTTTTTTGTGAAAGACTTTGATGTGACGGAGGACACACTAAATCTGCAGATAAGGTTAGGAGGAATGACCAACCCTTCTAGAAGGGACCCAGAAGGTCCAAACTAGCGAGACAGACCTAAGACTGATCTGAAACAAGCCGAAGAAAAGTCAGGGCCTGCTTCTAGAGAGAGAGAGAGAGAGAGAGAGAGAAATGCAAAGCATGAGTCTAGGATGGGGAAACAAGAGTTGGCAGCCCTACGTGGGAAAGGGATTGGGTGTCCTTCTTCATCGGAGGCTGAAGCTGAGCCAGCCCTGGGATGCAGCTGCTAAAAAGGCCAGCACTATTTTTAGACGTATCAGCAAGAGCGTAAAGTCCACCCCGTGGGGAGTCGTCGGCCTTCTCTGCTTCATTGGCTTGGACTTGACTTGACTTTCCTATTTCCTGTTTTATTCTCATAGAAACATGGAATTGTAGGGATGGGAGGACACCTGAAGGTCTTCTAGTCCACCCAGCCACCACCCGAGGTTTTATACCACCCTGGACAAATGTTACCCAACCTTTTCGAGAAAGCCTATTTCATTTCATTTATTTTATATTTTATTATTTTTTCTTTATGTCAATGATTCTCCAAGATGAACGATGCCTTGAAGTTCTTCGAGGGTTTCATCTCTTGGAACCATGACACTTCACTTCACTTCACTTCACTTCACTTCACTTCACTTCACTTCACTTTACTTTACTTCACTTTACTTCACTTTACTTCACTTTACTTCACTTTACTTTATTTTACTTTACTTTACTTTACTTTACTTCACTTCACTTCACTTTACTTTACTTTCTTTACTTCACTTCACTTCACTTTACTTTACTTTACTTTACTTTACTTCACTTTACTTCACTTTACTTCACTTTACTTCACTTTACTTTACTTCACTTTACTTCACTTTACTTTACTTTACTTTACTTTACTTTACTTCACTTCACTTCACTTTACTTTACTTTCTTTACTTCACTTCACTTCACTTCACTTTACTTTCTTTACTTTACTTTCTTTACCTTACTTTACCTTACTTTGCTTTACTCTACTTTACTTACTTTACTTTAGTTTCTTTATTTTAGCTTACTTTACCTTACCTTAAAAGGGACGCGGTGGCTCAGTGGGTTAGGACGCTGAGCTTGTCGATCGGAAGGTCGGCAGTTTGGCGGGTCGAATCCCGAGTGCCGCGTAACAGTGAGCGCGCCTGTTACTTGTCCCAGCTTCTGCCAACCTAGCAGTTCGAAAGCACGTAAAAATGCGAGTAGAAAAATAGGGACCACTCCGGTGGGAAGGTAACAGCGTTCCGTGCGCCTTTGGCGTCTAGTCATGCCGGCCACATGACCACGGAGACGTCCTGGGACAAGCGCCGGCTCTTCGGCTTTGAAACGGAGATGAGCACCGGCCCCGAGAGTCGGAAACGACGAGCACGCGTGTGCGGGGGAACCTTTACCTTTACCTAACCTTACCTTACTTTACTTTATTTTACTTTACTTACTTAACTTAACTTAACTTTCTTTATTTTAGCTTACTTTACCTTACCTTATTTACTTTACTTTTTACTGTATTATGTTGCTACGTTATGTTACGTTATATTACGTTGTTATTTTTGCCATGGCCTTTGTTCAGGGGTGTGTTTGTGGCACTGTTTCTGTTTAGCCAACCTCCGTAGGACTTGGAGCTATTTGGATGCCCGTTTTAAAAACAAAAACCCAAACAAACAGGTGGGGCTTTGATCAATAGCATTCTCGCGTCCCCCATCTTGGAACATAGAATCTGGAAGGGACCTTGGAGGTCTTCTAGTCCAGCCCCCTGCTCAAGCAGGAGACCCCATACCGTCTCAGACATCTTCTTAAAAACCTCCAGTCAGGGAGCGCCCACGATCTCTGGAGGCAGGCTGTCTTCCGTCTAGTCCGCCCGCTTTCCAAGGCAGGGGTCTCGTACCACCCCAGTCGCAAGGATGTCCCGTCTATTTCTGACAACCTCGAGGATCTCGACTTTCTCGACCACCTTTGGGGACATCCTTGATCGGGGATCTTGCCTCAAAGAGGCCTGGTGGTGCAGTGGTTTGGGGGCAGGATCGGAGGCAAAAACCTGACCCACAGCCGGGTTTGATCCTAACTGGTTCAAGCTGGACTCAGCCCTCCATCCTTCCAAAGTCAGTAAAATGAGGACTCGGATTGTGTTTTTGGGGGGCCGGGGGGGGGGCAAGAAGCTGACTCCGGAAACTGCTTGGAGAGGATTGTAAAGCCCTGTGAAGCGGTATGTCAGTGTTATTGCAGTATTTTCCTCCCTCCCTTCCTTTCTTTCTTTCTTTCTTTCTTTCTTTCTTTCTTTCTTTCTTTCTTTCTTTCTTTCTTTCTTTCTTTCTCTCCTTCCTTCCTTCCTCCCTCCCTTTTCTTTCTTTCTTTCTTTCTTTCTTTCTTTCTTTCTTTCTTTCTTTCTTTCTTTCTTTCTTTTTCTCTTCCTTCCTTTCTTTCTTCCCTCCCTCCCTTTCTTTCTCTTTCTTTCTTTCTTTCTTTCTTTCTTTCTTTCTTTCTTTCTTTCTTTCTTTCTCTCATTCCCTCCCTCCCCCCTTCCTCCCTCTCTCTCTCCTTTCCTCCCTCTCTCCTTTCCTTCCTTCCTTCCTTCCTTCCTTCCTTCCTTCCTCTGTCTCTGTCTCTTTCTTTCTTTCTTTCTCTCATTCCCTCCCTCCTCCCTTCCTCCCTCTCTCTCTCCTTTCCTCCCTCTCTCCTTTCCTTCCTTCCTTCCTTCCTCTGTCTCTCTGTCTCTTTCTTTCTTTCTTTCTTTCTTTCTTTCTTTCTTTCTTTCTTTCTTTCTTTCTTTCTCTCATTCCCTCCCCCCTTCCTCCCTCTCTCTCTCCTTTCCTCCCTCTCTCCTTTCCTTCCTTCCTTCCTTCCTTCCTTCCTTCCTTCCTTCCTTCCTTCCTGTGTCTCTCTGTCTCTTTCTTTCTTTCTTTCTTTCTTTCTTTCTTTCTTTCTTTCTTTCTTTCTTTCTTTCTTTCTTTCTTTCTTTCTTTCTTTCTTTCAATTCTTTGACATAGTTGCTCATTTTTGGTGGTGGCACAGTGGTAGTTTGATAGTCAGAATGCAGTATTGCAGGCTAACTCACTGCCCACAGCCTGTAGTTCGATCCTGACAGGGCTCAAGGTTGACTCAGCCTTCCATCTTTCCGAGGTGGGTAAAATGAGGACTCAGATTGTTGGGGGGGTGGGAGAAGAGGCTGACTCCGTAAACCATTTAGAGAGGGTGGCAAAGCACTAGGAAGCAGTCTGTAAGTATATAGTAAGAGCTTTTGCTATCGCACACTTCCCTTTGCAGAGCTGGGGGGGGGGTGCCAAGACCTCCAGAGGCGCCAACGCAGCTGGCATCTCCTGCCCTCCTCAGCCTCCCGCAGTCCAGGGTGCAGGAAGTGCCTCTGTTTCTGGCAACGCTTTGGGGTTTCCTGGCCAGGACAGGATTTTTGGGTGAGATGGGGTGGGTCCAGGTGACAGAGAACAAAAGGCAGCCTGTTGCGGCTAATTGCTTGTGAATACTTTACAGGTTCCATCCTGCTCCTTCCGGAGACCGCACAAAACCCTCCCTGTCTGCTGAGGGGAAAACACAGGAACGTCTGTCCTCCTGGCCACACGAAGGGCTTAGAAAGAAATGTCCTATATCTTAGGTGATTGAGTTGCACGCCTGGCTGCCCTGGCTCGGAGCCCTGTTTAGAAAAGCGGAGAATTAAAGAGAGAGAGAGAGAGAAAGGATGGCTTGATAGACAGACAGATATGAATCCCACTTACAAAGCTGAGGCAAGCAGAATAACAGGATTGGAAGGGACCTTGGAGATCTTCTAGTCCAACCCCCTGCTCAGGCAGGAAACCCCATAACATTCCAGACAAGTTACTCCAGTCATGAAGCACCCACAACTTAATAATAATAATAGAGTTAGAAGGGAACTTGGAGGTCATCTAGTCCAACCCTCTGCTCAGGCAGGAAACCCTATACCAGGGATAGGCAACCTTGGCTCTTTTATGACTTGCAGACTTCAACTCCCAGAATTCCCGAGCCAGCATGGCTCAGCTTGGAAACCTCTCCCTTTCTCCTCAGCAGAGCTGGCTCAGGAATTCTGGGAGTTGAAGTCCACCAGTCATAAAAGAGCCGAGGTTGCCTACCCCTGCCCTATACTATTCCAGACAAATGGCTGGCCAGTCTTTTCTTTAAAACTTCCAGCGTTGGAGCATTCACCGCTTCTGGAGGCAGGTTGTTCCACTGGTTAATTGTTCTCACTGTCAGGAAGTTTTTCTTTAGTCCCAGGTTGCGTCTTCTCTCGTTGATGAGTTTCCATCCGTTGCTTCTTGTCCTGCCTTTCAGGCACTTTGGAGAAGAGATTGACTCCCTCTTCTTTGGGGCAGCCCCTGAGATATTGGAAGGCTGCTATCACGTTACCCCAATCCTTTTCACTAGATTAGACCTACCCAATTCCTGCAATCTTCTTCATATGTTTTAGCCTCCAGTCCCCTAATCAACTTTGTTGCTCTTCTCTGCACTCTTTCGAGAGTCTCAGCATCTTTTTTTACATCATGGTGACCAAAACTGGATACAGGATTCCAAGTGTGGCTTTACCAAGGCCTTGTAAAGCGGTATTAACTCTTCACGTGACCTTGATTCTATCCCTCTGTAAATACAGACTAGGACTGCATTGGATTTTTCGGCAGCTGCAGCACACAGCCGGCTCATGCTTAAGTTATTAAATAAATATGACATTAAGCAGATAAGACAGTTCCCTAAAATATCCTGGCTGTGAGTTTCTGCTCCCAAATTCTCAACCTGGGTCACGCCGAGTGAGCAGCTATAGGAAGTTGATGGTGCTGAGGGTGGGACCCAGGCTGGGAGAGGTGTAGACATGGGTCAAGACCCCGAATTAGAAGAGAATCTGTAGCTCAGGACTGAACTGTGAGGTCCTTGATGCTCTTTAAGCTTGGGTGTTTTCTTGCAGGCGTTTCACTACCCAAAGTGTTAGAAGGGAGTGGGGTTTGTGGAGAGGAGGAGGAGCAGGAGGAGCTGTGGGATCCCTGCTACTCTCTTGAGCTTGCTTGTTTTCTTGCAGACATTTCATGACCCAACTAGGGAACATCATCAGTGCTAGAGGGAGTGGGGTTTGTGGAGAGGAGGAGGAGGAGGAGGAGGAGGAGGAGGAGGAGGAGGAGGAGGAGGAGGAGGAAGAACTGTGGGATCCCTGGTGCTCTCTGAGCTTCATTGTTTTCTTGCAGATATTTCATGACCCAACTAGGGAACATCATCAGTGCTAGAAGGGAGTGTGGCTTGCTCTCTGTTTACACACAAGTGCCTTGCCCGGTCAGTGTTGATGGGGCTGTTGTCTTTTTCTTCTTGCTGGTTGCTTGATCAGCCTGTCATTTACTGTTAGCTTCTTTGTTTGAGTTGGTAATTCCTGGTTTCTTTCCTGCTTGGCTGCTGGTCTAATATTGGTGGTTTATACCTGCCACGGTGCACCACGTCTCATTTGCCCCCCATCTCACGCTGAGATGACTCTGAGCAGCTTCAACATTGGAAGCTATAAAAACATAATAACTAAATATTTCTAAAAAACAACAGAATAGAATTAAAATCAACAGTAAAATTGCAATTAAAAAATGGGGGGAGAGAGAGCAGGATGTGCGGGGCTGTGTGTGTGGAAACAGGTCAGGACTTGTCACTGCCTGAAGGAGATCCGTGGTGGGCAAGGCCACCTTCTGGTGCCCAAGCTCCTGAGGGTCTCCAGGTGCTGGATGCCACCCACCAGAAAGAGGGAGATAGGGCGGATGGCCACGTTCCTCCTTGTTCTGTGGCTCTTCAGGGTCCAACCGATGGAGCAAGGACTCCATTGATGCGTTCATGACCGCTGGGAACCAAGGAACCACCAGATGTTTCTGTTGAAGGCCACCAGCTCCATCTCAGCTCTCTCGCCTTCTTTCTTCCCCGAAATAGTTTGAAGAGGACATTTTGGACATCAGCTTGCAGCTGCTGGACAACAACCCCAAGTTCCTCCTTAATCAAGACAAGGACTGTGCCCGACGCAACAGCCCCATCTACATCAGCAGGGTGGTGAGCGCCATGGTAAGACCACCGACCTTTGACCTGCACTCAAGGAAAGGACAGGATGGATTCCTGGGCCAGGGTGGACTAGCACTTTCTGCCCAGATGAGAGCAGACTCAGAAGGATCCCCACCTTCTCTGATCTGGCTGAATTCTTCCTGCACTGAAATCAACAAGGTTTAAAGTTGATCTAAAGTCTAACAAGGTGGACCTACTACAGAAAACAATTTTGTAAACTTTGTTTTGCGGCAAACTTGTGCTGAGGGATCCTTGGTGCTCTCTGAGCTGGGTGGCTTTCTTGCAGATGTTTCATGACCAAACTAGGTAACATCATGAGTGCTGGAAGGGAGTGGGGTTTGGGGGGAGGAGGAGGAGGAGGAGGAGGAGGAGGAGGAGGAGGAGGAGGAGGAATACAGTGTGGTCCTTGATGCAGCCTGAGCTTGGTTGCTTTCTTGTGGACGTTTCATTACCAAGCAAAGTAACATCATCAGTGCTGGAAGGGAGTGGGGTTTGGGGAGAGGAGGAGGAGGAGGAGGAGGAGGAGGAGGAGGAGGAGGAGGAGGAGGAGGAGGAGGAGGAGGAGGAGGAATACAGTGTGGTCCTTGATGCAACCTGAGCTTGGTTGCTTTCTTGTGGACGTTTCATTACCAAGCAAAGTAACATCATCAGTGCTGGAAGGGAGCAAGCTTTGCTCTCAATTTACCCCACTCCCTACTGGAACTGATGATGTTGCCTAGTTTGGTAATGAAACGTCTGCAAGAAAACATCTAAGCTCAGAGAACAGCAAGGATCCCTCAGCTCAACCCTGAGTTGCCAGTATTCTTCTTTCTTTACTGAAACTTGTGTTATCTCACACTGAGGCGTTGCCTTCTTGGCTGCAGGTCAACTGCAATGATGACAAAGGCATCCTCTTCGGACGCTGGGACAACCGCTACGATGACGGGGTCAGCCCCATGACCTGGAGTGGCAGCGTGGACATCCTTCGCAGGTGGCAGAAGTACGGATGCCAACCGGTTCGGTACGGGCAATGCTGGGTCTTTGCTGCGGTGGCCTGCACAGGTGAGAATCCACAACAGGTCAAGATGCTGCCCAGGTGGTCACAATCATGACAGTGCAGCTGGTTGGAGGGAGAAGTTCAAGAGGTGTTTAAGAGGTCCTTTTTGCCCAAAAGGCAACTGGCCTTCCTTGGTTTTCCTTGAAAACCTTTTGCTTCTCATCCAGAACTGAAGAAGCTTCCTGGATGAGAAGTGAAACATCTTCAAGGAAATATCTGTGAAGATTCTTCCTCATCCAGGTCCTGGTTGTCCAAAGGTGCTTCTTCAGGAGGCAACTGGACTGACTTGTGTTTCTTTGAAGACGTTTCACTTATCATCCTAAAAGCTTCTTCCGCTCTGACTGGGTGGTGGGGAATGGGAGGATTTATACTCCTTGCAGACAGTTGGATATTTGCCTCCTTTTAGACTTCCAAGTGGCCTCAACAACCCTCTGAAAGAAGGCAAATGACCAGCTGTCTGCAAGGAGTATAAATCCTTCCATTCCCCACCATCCGGTCAGAACCTGAAGAAGCTTCTGGGATGAGAAGCAAAACGTCTTCAAGGAAAAACAAGAAAGTCCAGTTGCCTTCTGAAAAAAGAATCTCCACAGGCAATAAGTTCAAGAGATGTTTCGGCCCAACAAGGTGGACAAGGTAGAAGCCAATGCTACGTAGATCAGGGCTACATATATTGGAACAGATGTACTAATCTTATAAGTTTAAACAAGATTCCCTTCCCTGAAAATCTTCATGTGAACTTGGAAAGAGATTGAGCTGTTTTCCGACTTTCCTTCCTTAAGACCCTCTTATCCGACTGTAGAGGTTCTTCAAGGCCATCCTCTCTTCTCTTGATCAGGATGTAGCCAACGTGGTGGGATTCCACAGAAATGAGGGATTGGGTTTGTTGGTTGACTCTCCTCACAGTGAGGTCAAAAAAGTCAAGATGGCAGCCACACCCGTGTGATCAAAGCCTTGCCTCCGCTTCAACCATGGCTGGGCTTCAACTCAGCTGGTTGTAGTTAAAATCATATGGGGTCTCCTGCTTGAGGAGGGGGTTGGGCTAGAAGACCTCCAAGGTCCCTTCCAACTCTGAATAGAATAGAATAGAGCTGGAAGGGACCTTAGAGGTCTTCTAGTCCAGCCCCCTGCTCAAGCAGGAGGACCTCTGTTTGCATTCTGTAAAATCCTGACCTTTTGGCCCTCCTGTGGTGACCCTGTTTGTCAGATAATTCTTTTTCTTTCAATTTAAGTGCAAATAAATCTGTACAGGTTAGTCCTCCACTTACAACAGTTGATTTAGCGACCGTTCGAAGTCACAACGGCACTGGAAAAAGTGACATGACCATTTTTCACAATTACAACCGTCGCAGTGTCCCTCGGGGTCACGCGATCAAAATTCTGACTCTGGCAATTGACTCGTATTTATGACGATTGCACAGCGTCCCGCGGTGTGTGTGTCCCGTGATCCCTTTTGCGACCTTCTGACAAGCACAGTCAACGGGGGAAGCCAGATTCACTTAACAACCTTGTTGCTAACTTAACCACTGTGCTGATTCACTTAGCAACTGGGGCAAGAAAAGTCGTAAAATGGGGCAAAACTCACGGAACAGCCGTCTCGCTTAGCAAGGGAAGTTTCCCGGGCTAACTGACTCTCCTTTATCTAAGCCTAGTAGGGTTCATCACATTCACCCTGCCCACCCACCCACCCACCCACCCCGAAAAATTCCCGCTGCCTCTTGTATGCCTTTGTTGTGACTCAGGGCCAGCCTGTGGGTCCGGCAGCCGGCTCAGATGTCTCGGATGACTCAGATGAGGGGGAGGAGGAGTGTGTGGAAGACGAACCGGCTGATGATGGCTTGGAGGCTTCGCAGAGCCCCCAGCCGGGGCCCTCTTCTCAGCTGCGTGAGCCCGATAGTGCGGAGGATGATGACCCACAGCTGGCCCTGTTCAAGGACGCCCGACGCAGGAGGCAGTCGAGCAGGACCAAACAGAGAAAGGCTGTGGGACTCCTCGGGAGGAGGCACAGGGAGGCCACGCCCTGATCTCTAAATAAAAGGAGTGTTTGGGGAAGGGCTGGTTGCTGAAAGCAACCCTTCCGTTTGAGGATTCAAGTTCCAGTGTTTTTGTTTCTTGTTCTGTTATTTGAGTAATAAATCTTGGCAGACGCTTTCCAGCCTTAGACGCTCTCCAGTCTCTACTGTTTGAACAGGGGTTTGCCTTATTGCAAGGCCGGTAGCAGGCTGGTTCAGAACAGCCTTGGGGAGAAGAGGAGGAACATCCCTCAGTGCAATTAAAGCAAACCATGGGCAGATTTTCTAAAAGGAAACCTCGGATTGCTTTCCAAACCGCTTCACCAGATTGTGGGTCTGGAAACCCCAATTTACAGACCTCAGGCTGACAAGCATGGTGCCCTGGTTCCGACAGATGAAACTCTTCAAAAGAACTTTGAGGCATTGTTTACCTTAAAGGATCTTTTATTCATGTAGCACAGGGGTAGGCAACCTTGGCTCTTTTATGACTCGCGGACTTCAACTCCCAGGAATTCTGGGAGTTGAAGTCCACAAGTCATGAAGGGGCCATAGTTTCCCCATGCTGGCTCAGGAATTCTGGGAGTTGAAGTCCGCGAGTCATAAAAGAGCCAAGGTTGCCGACCCCTGGTGTAGCATAATATTGGCACTTACATAATCGAAGCCAAAAACTGAATTCCCCTCCCCTGGGCACAAAGTAGCAAAGCACAATTCCCTCCTCCAGTTAGCAGTCATAAATCACATTCCCCAATTAGCTCCAAGCGCGGGCTTCCTCTCCGGCTCTCCAGCCCGCCAATTCTTTATCAGCTCTGGGCTCAGTAACCTTGATTCTCACGCTAGGTTTAGTGTTGTTATGTCTAGCTGGACTCTCATCCACATGCCCCCCTCCCAGCATCATCTAACTCTAAAAGCAAAAGGGAAAAAGATGGCTACATTTCCATCTGTTGTCAATGCAAAAACACCCGATGTCAGCAGCGTTGACACATGGCTTGGACTTGTTGGGGGGCCTCTGAAAGCTGAATCTAGCCGGGGGCCAGGAAGACGAGAGAAGGAAGGGAAAGTCTCGGCTCTGGAGAAGGAACGGCGAGCAGGATTTTGGGAGAAACTCCAATTTCTCTTTAGTGCTGAAGCCTCCGTGGCAAGGAGGAAACACAAGAGGTGACTTACAGCAGTTCATATAGTGACCGTTTGAACTTACAACAGCCTTCTCTCTCTCAAAAAAAAACACCCTAAAAAAAACAGAAGCCTCCAGTCACCTCAACCCGCAACTTTCCAGCTGGGCTGAGGTTGGAAGTGCAAGAATTTGTGTCTCGTCATTCATCATTGTTGTGCTCTGTTTCTGCAGACACGTAGTTATTTCTTATCTATAGTGCAACGCGGCCTCCTCTTTCCTTTGATCTTTTTCTTCTAAATATTTAAAACCCTTCTCGCTGTATATTCCATTCGTGGGTTTCATCCCAGCAAGTTTCCGTCATGGCAATAATATCATCTCTGCCCTCCTTTACTTGAATTTCTAATTCACCCTGTTTGTTGCTCATGCTCTCTGCGTTGGTGTAGAGACATTTGAGTCCTTTAAGGCTAACCCTGCGTTTACTTTGTACATGACCACTTTTGTGGCTGAGTTCTGCTACTTCCTTACCGCCTGTTTGATGAGTGCACACGGTATGGCACATTGGAATAATTAGAATAGAATAGAATAGAATGGAATGGAATAGAATAGAATAGAATAGAATAGAATAGAATAGAATAGAATAGAATAGAATAGAATAGAATAGAATAGAATAGAATAGAATAGAATAGAATAGAATAGAATAGAATAGAATAATTTGGAATGGAATGGAATGGAACGGAACAGAATAGAATAGAATAGAATTAGAAATAAGAATAGAGTAGAGTAGAGTAGAGTAGAATAGAATAGAATAGAATAGAATAGAATAGAATAGAATAGAATAGAATAGAATAGAATAGAATAGAATAGAATAGAATAGAATAGAATAGAATAGAATAGAATAGAAATAACAGATTGTAGAATAGAATAGAACAGAACAGAACAGAGTAGAGTAGAGTAGAGTAGAGTAGAGTAGAGTAGAGTAGAGTAGAGTAGAGTAGAGTAGAGTAGAGTAGAGTAGAGTAGAATAGAATAGAATAGAATAGAATAGAATAGAATAGAATAGAATAGAATAGAATAATTTGGAATGGAATGGAATGGAACGGAACAGAATAGAATAGAATAGAATAGAATTAGAAATAAGAATAGAATAGAGTAGAGTAGAGTAGAATAGAATAGAATAGAATAGAATAGAATAGAATAGAATAGAATAGAATAGAATAGAATAGAATAGAATAGAATAGAATAGAATAGAATAGAATAGAATAATTTGGAATGGAATGGAATGGAATGGAATGGAACGGAACAGAATAGAATAGAATAGAATTAGAAATAAGAATAGAATAGAGTAGAGTAGAATAGAATAGAATAGAATAGAATAGAATAGAATAGAATAGAGTAGAGTAGAGTAGAGTAGAGTAGAGTAGAGTAGAGTAGAGTAGAGTAGAGTAGAGTAGAATAGAATAGAATAGAATAGAATAGAATAGAATAGAATAGAATAGAATAGAATAGAATAGAATAGAATAGAATAGAATAGAAGTTGGAAGGGACCTTGGAGATCTTCTAGTCCAACCCCCTGCTCAGGCAGGAAACCCTATACCACTTCAGACAAATGGCTGTCCAGTCTCTTCTTAAAAACCTCCAGTGATGGAGCACCCACAACATCTAGAGGCAGGTTGTTCCACTGGTTAATTGTTCTCGCTGTCAGGAAATTTCTCCTTAGTTCCAGGTTGCTTCTTCTCTTTGATTAGTTTCCATCCTTTGCTTCTTGTAATGGAAACTGGATGGAGGATTTCTCCTGCCTGCGGTATGAAACCATCTTGCCTTTTTTTAATGCCCTGCAGATGCCTTGCTGAATGTCTAATATTCTTTGAATGTTTGTTTGTTTACGTCCCTAGGTGTGTCTTCCCTTCCTACACAAGGCCTACAAGCACACAGCTAAGCTCCCACACTGACTTGTGGGTAGCTGTGTGCCAGGGCTTAATCCCAGGGTGTGTGTTAAGCAGAGGAAATGGAGCAAAGAATTGTTTCTTGATCAGATTGGCTTGAATGGCCAGCCAGGCTTTTGTCAAGGAAGAAGGAGGCCGTCACTCCATAGCCTGATCCTCCCAGCTCTTTTTTAAAACAAAAAATATTCAGCTACAGTCCAGGGGTAGGCAACCTTGGCTGTTTTATGACTGGTGGACTTCAACTCCCAGAATTCCTGAGGCAGCCCTGCTGAGGGGAAAGGGAGAGGTTTCCAAGCTCAGCCATGCTGGCTGAGGAATTCTGGGAGTTGAAGTCCACCAGTCATGAGGGGGCCATAGTTCCCCCACCCTGGCTGAGGAATTCTGGGAGTTGAAGTCCACGAGTCATGAAGGGGCCATAGATTCCCCCATGCTGGCTGAGGAATTCTGGGAGTTGAAGTCCACCAGTCATGAGGGGGGCCATAGTTCCCCCATGCTGGCTCAGGAATTCTGGGAGTTGAAGTCCACCAGTCATGAAGAGGCCATAGTTCCCCCATGCTGGCACAGGAATTCTGGGAGTTGAAGTCCATGAGTCATGAGGGGGCCATAGATTCCCCCATGCTGGCTCAGGAATTCTGGGAGTTGAAGTCCATGAGTCATGAGGGGGCCATAGATTCCCCCATGCTGGCTCAGGAATTCTGGGAGTTGAAGTCCATGAGTCATGAGGGGGCCATAGATTCCCCCATGCTGGCTCAGGAATTCTGGGAGTTGAAGTCCATGAGTCATGAGGGGGCCATAGATTCCCCCATGCTGGCTCAGGAATTCTGGGAGTTGAAGTCCATGAGTCATGAGGGGGCCATAGATTCCCCCATGCTGGCTCAGGAATTCTGGGAGTTGAAGTCCACGAGTCATGAAGGGGCCATAGATTCCCCCATGCTGGCTCAGGAATTCTGGGAGTTGAAGTCCACCAGTCATGAAGAGGCCATAGTTCCCCCATGCTGGCACAGGAATTCTGGGAGTTGAAGTCCATGAGTCATGAAGGGGCCATAGATTCCCCCATGCTGGCACAGGAATTCTGGGAGTTGAAGTCCATGAGTCATGAGGGGGCCATAGATTCCCCCATGCTGGCTCAGGAATTCTGGGAGTTGAAGTCCATGAGTCATGAGGGGGCCATAGATTCCCCCATGCTGGCTGAGGAATTCTGGGAGTTGAAGTCCACCAGTCATGAGGGGGGCCATAGTTCCCCCATGCTGGCTGAGGAATTCTGGGAGTTGAAGTCCACCAGTCATAAAAGAGCCAAGGTTGCCTACCCCTGAGCTACAACAACACTACAGGTTGTCCTTGATTTAGAAGCGTTTGTTTAGTGACCGTTCAAAGTTATGAAACGGCACTGAAAAAAGGGACTTACGACCACTCTCCCACATTTAAGACCGTTGCAGCGTCCCCCTTTGTGGTCACGTGATCAAAATTCAGACGCTTGGCAACCGGCTCGTACTTATGACGGTCACGGTGTCCCCTTTTGCCACCCTTCTGACAAGCCAAGTCAATGGTGAAAGCCGGATTCACTTAACAACCGGGTTACTGACTGAACCGCTGTGCTGATTCACTTAATAACAGTGGCCAAAGGGGGCAAAACTCCCTTAACAAATGTCTCGCTTAGCAACATAGATTGTGGTCGTAACTTGAGGACTGCCTGTAGTGCTTCTCGGCCTCAGCTACTTTAAGATGCGTGGACTTCAGCTCCCAGAAAGTGCTCTGTCGCAAGCCAGGGTGCGAATGTGGGTTCGCAAACAGACTAGCATAAAATGAGGGGAAAGGTGGCTTGGCTTTCGGAGCGAGAGCCGGCCGTCTCTTCTGCCCAGAGGCCAAACAGGCGCTGAACCGGCTGCTTTCCTCCCCCGCCCGCCTAGTGCTCCGGTGCCTGGGGATTCCGACACGCGTGGTGACCAACTACAACTCGGCCCACGACAGCAACGGGAACCTGGTCATCGAGCAGTACCTGGACGAGAACGGGAAGCTGCAGAGGGGAAACCGGGAGATGATCTGGTGAGTCAGGTGGGGGGAAGGGCGGCACCGGGGCTCAAACTGGCTCCTCCTCCTCCTCCTCCTCCTCTTGTCAAACCCCCTCCCTTCTAGCACTGATGACGTTCCCTAGTTGGGTCATGAAACGTCTCAAGAAAACAACCAAGCTCAGAGAGCACCAAGGACCCCACCGTCCTCCTCCTCCTCCTCCTCCTCCTCCTTTCAAACTCATCTCCCTTCTAGCACTGATGACGTTACCTAGTTGGGTCATGAAACGTCTGCAAGAAAACAACCCAGCTCAGACAGCACCAAGGACCCCACAGTCCTCCTCCTCCTCCTCCTCCTCCTCCTCCTTCCTCCTCCTCCTCCTTTCAAACTCATCTCCCTTCTAGCACTGATGACGTTCCCTAGTTGGGTCATGAAACGTCTCAAGAAAACAACCAAGCTCAGAGAGCACCAAGGACCCCACCGTCCTCCTCCTCCTCCTCCTCCTCCTCCTCCTCCTCCTCCTCCTCCTCTCTGCAAACCCTCCCTTCCTTCTAACACTGATGATGTTACCTAATTGGGTCATGAAAAGTCTGCAAGAAAGCCACCCATCTCAGAGACCACCAAATACCCCACAGGCTTCCTCCTCCTCCCCACAGACCCCCCCTCCCTTCCATGTCTGATGATGTCCCCTAGTTGGGTGATGAAACGTCCGCCAGAAAGCAGCCCGGGGATCAGACCATTAAGCTTTCAATTAGCCAGCAGATACTGCTGGGATCTTCCGCAGACTAAACGGAGCAACACAAGTCTCCTCCCACAATCCCCCTCCTCAAAGGCAGGCAAGAGAAGGATCCTCCATCCTTTTCTGCAGGAATCCAGCCTTGCAAGCCGCCCCTCGATTTCAGGACACAGGAGCTGCCCGGCTCTCCTGCACCACTCCCTCCGTCCTGTCTGCACCGCAGGCGAGACGGGGGTGACTCAGCCCTGGGACACCAACCCCACCCCCGTTGACCTCTTTCCCCTCCCTCTGCTCACTTCTGCTCTCCCTCTCCTTCCTCCTCCTCCTCCTCCCCAGGTTTTGCAGCTGCAGCCTTGAACTCGGCTCCGTTTGCTCAAGGCCTGCACACACTCGGCTGTCTGCTCAATGGCAACCTCCCCGGTGGGCATGCAGAAAAGCATTCATTTTTCTCAGAGGCACGGCTGCCAGTCCCTAGTTTTTAACTTCTCCTTCTTGCATTGCGTAAGAGCTGGGGAGGGCTTGCCGTTGCCTCCCTGAGTCACGGAGGCTCTGGGTTTAATTCCCATATTTATTTATTTGCCTTGCCTTTTTTGACTCATAGCCCGAGGGGCCAGTCAGGTCTCCAAAAAGCCCGTTTCCCTGGGGTGGCCCTCTCGGCAATCAGCACCGCTAATTTCTCTTTTTCTTTTTACAAAACGAGAAGCCCCAGGCAAAACAGAGAACACCCCCAGAGTTCGTTTGTTTATGGATACGTATTCCTCGACTTACGACCACGAATGAACCCAAACTTTCCATTGCAAGCCAGACAGTTTTTAAGTGAGCTTTCTGACTTTTCTTGACACTGTTGAAAAGTGAATCACTGCAGTTTTAAAGTTAGTGACGTGGTTGTTAAATTAATCTGGCGTTAGGATAGAATAGAATAGAATAGAATAGAATAGAATAGAATAGAATAGAATAGAATAGAATAGAATAGAATAGAATAGAATAGAATAGAATAGAATAGAATAGAATAGAATAGAATAGAATAGAATAGAATAGAATAGAATAGAATAGAATAAAGAAATAAGAATAGAATAGAATAGAATAGAATAGAATAGAATAGAATAGAATAGAATAGAATAGAATAGAATAGAATAGAATAGAATAGAATAGAATAGAATAGAATAAAGAAATAAGAATAGAATAGAATAGAATAGAATAGAATAGAATAGAATAGAATAGAATAGAATAGAATAGAATAGAATAGAATAGAATAGAATAGAAGAAAGAAATAAGAATAGAATAGAATAGAATAGAATAGAACAGAACAGAACAGAACAGAACAGAATAGAATAGAATAGAATAGAAGAAAGAAATAAGAATAGAATAGAACAGAACAGAACAGAACAGAACAGAATAGAATAGAATAGAATAGAATAGAATAAAGAAATAAGAATAGAATAGAATAGAATAGAATAGAATAGAATAGAATAGAATAGAATAGAATAGAATAGAAGAAAGAAATAAGAATAGAACAGAACAGAACAGAACAGAACAGAACAGAACAGAACAGAACAGAATAGAATAGAATAGAATAGAATAGAATAGAATAGAATAGAAGAAAGAAATAAGAATAGAATAGAATAGAATAGAATAGAATAGAATAGAATAGAATAGAATAGAATAGAATAGAATAGAATAGAATAGAATAGAATAGAATAGAATAGAATAGAAGAAAGAAATAAGAATAGAATAGAATAGAATAGAATAGAATAGAATAGAATAGAATAGAATAGAATAGAATAGAATAGAAGAAAGAAATAAGAATAGAATAGAATAGAATAGAATAGAATAGAATAGAATAGAATAGAATAGAATAGAAGAAAGAAATAAGAATAGAATAGAATAGAATAGAATAGAATAGAATAGAATAGAATAGAATAGAATAGAATAGAATAGAATAGAATAGAATAGAATAGAATAGAAGAAAGAAATAAGAATAGAATAGAATAGAATAGAATAGAATAGAATAGAATAGAATAGAAGAAAGAAATAAGAATAGAATAGAATAGAATAGAATAGAATAGAATAGAATAGAATAGAATAGAATAGAATAGAATAGAAGAAAGAAATAAGAATAGAATAGAATAGAATAGAATAGAATAGAATAGAATAGAATAGAATAGAATAGAATAGAATAAAGAAATAAGAATAGAATAGAATAGGAATAGAATAGAATAGAATAGAATAGAATAGAATAGAATAGAATAGAATAGAATAGAATAGAATAGAATAGAATAGAATAGAATAGAATAGAAAATATAGAATAGAATAGAATAGAATAGAATAGAATAGAATAGAATAGAATAGAATAGAATAGAATAGAATAGAATAATGATAAGAATAGAATAGAATAGAATAGAATAGAATAGAATAGAATAGAATAGAATAGGAATAGAATAGAATAGAATAGAATAGAATAGAATAGAATAGAATAGAATAGAATAGAATAGAATAGAATAGAATAGAATAGAATAGAATAGAATAGAATAGAATAATGATAAGAATAGAATAGAATAGAATAGAATAGAATAGAATAGAATAGAATAGAATAGAATAGAATAGAATAGAATAGAATAGAATAGAATAGAATAGAATAGAATAGAATAGAATAGAATAGAATAGAATAGAATAGAGTTGGAAGGGACCTTGGAGGTCCTCTAGTCCAACCCCCTGCTCAGGCAGCAAACCCTCTCCCATTCCCTCTTGACTTAGCCTATCAGAAGGCTGGGAAAGGAGATCACATGACCCCTGGGACAGTCCAACCATCATAAATACGAACCAGTTGCCAAGGGTCTGAATTTTGATCATGTGACCCTGGGGGATGCTGCAATGGTTGTAAGTGTGAAAAACGGTCATAAGTCAGTTTTCCAGTGCTGTTGCAACTTGGAACGGTCACTAAATGAAGGGCTGCCTTACCTTTTTATGCTCCCCATCTCACTATTCAAGCCATCTACAGCACAAATATAAAAACGTGAAAAGGATCAGGAATTAGATAAAATGAGGAAGCCAGTCCACAAATGGCAATAATAATAATAATAATAATAATAATAATAATAATAATAATAATAATAATAATAATAATAATAATAATAATAATAATAATAATAATAATAATAATAATAATAATATGAAATAAAAAAGTTGGAAGGGACCACTTCTGGAGGCAGGTAGTTCCACTGGTTAATTGTTCTAACTGTCAGGAAGTTTCTCCTTAATTCCAGGTTGTTTCTCTCTTTGGTTAGTTTCCAACCATTGTTTCTTGTCCTGCCTTCAGGGGCTTTGGAGAATAGCTTGACTCCCTCTTCTTTGGGGCAGCCCCTGAGATACTGGAACGCTGCTATCATGGCACCGCTTGTCCTTCTCTTCATTAAACTAGGCATCCCCAATTCCAGCAACCGTTCTTCATATGTTTGAGCCTCCAGTCCCCTGATCCTCTTTGTTGCTCTTCTCTGTGCCCTTTCTAGAGTCTAGAGCAGGGGTAGGCAACCTTGGCTCTTTTATGACTCGTGGACTTCAACTCCCAGAATTCCTGAGCCAGCTATGCCAAGCGTCTGGTGAGGAATTCTGGGAGTTGAAGTCCACGAGCCATGAAGGGGCCATAATTCCCCCATGCTGGCTGAGGAATTCTGGGAGTTGAAGTCCACGAGCCATGAAGGGGCCATAATTCCCCCATGCTGGCTGAGGAATTCTGGGAGTTGAAGTACACGAGTCATGAAGGGGCCATAGTTCCTCCATGCTGGCTCAGGAATTCTGGGAGTTGAAGTGCACAAGTCATAAAAGAGCCAAGGTTGCCTACCCCTGGTGCATGGGATCCAGGCCTCTTATCACTGGGAGCATGGTGGACATTTCCACCTGCACAACCTCAGGAGCAGGAACATGGGGGAAGCTGTCCCTGGATTTCTTCAACCCTTCCTTCTCCTCTTGGTCTCTCCTTCCCTTCTTGACCCAGGAATTTTCACTGCTGGGTGGAATCTTGGATGGCCCGTCCAGACCTTCCGAGCGGCTACGACGGCTGGCAGGCCTTGGACCCAACTCCACAGGAAAAAAGTGAAGGTAAGTGATGGAGACATTCCCAGCGGTGGGAGGAAGGACCTCGGATGGAGCAGACTGTCGCCTGGCAAATCCACCCTTGTAAGACCACACCTGGAATCCTGCATCCAGTTTGGTCGCCACAATAGAAAAAAGATGCTGAGAGTCTGGAAAGGGTGCAGAGAAGAGCAACAAAGATGATCAGGGGGCTGGAGGCTAATATATACAAAAAAAGTTGCAGGAATTGGGTATGTCTGGTTTAATGAAGAGAAGGACAAGGGGGGACAGGATAGCAGCGTTCCAATATCTCAGGGGCTGCCCCAAAGAAGAGGGAGTCAAGCTCTTCTCCGAAGCGCCTGAAGGCAGGAGAAGAAGCAACAGATGGAAACACATCAAGAATATGGGAGAAGAAGGTCACAGCCAGGATATTTTAGGGAACTGCCTTGTCTGCTTAATGTCATATTTATTTAATAACATAAACATGAGCCAGCAGTGTGCTGCAGCTGCCAAAAAAGCCAACCCAGTTCTAGGCCATATTAACAGAGAGATAGAATGAAGATTACGTGAAGTGTTAATACTACTTTCCAACGCCTTGGTAAAGCCACACTTGGAATCCTACATTTTTTGGTCACCATGATGTAAAAAAAGATGTTGAGACTCTGGAAAGAGTGCAGAGAAGAGCAACAAAGATGATTAGGGGGCTGGAAGGTAAAACATACGAAGAATGGTTGCTGGAATTGGGGATGTCTAGTTTACTGAAGGGAAGGACAAGGGGGGACACAATAGCAGTCTTCCAATATCTCAGGGGCTGCCCCAAAGAAGAGGGAGTCAAGCTCTTCTCCAAAGCGCCTGAAAGGCAGCACAAGAAGCAACGGATGGAAACTAGTCAAGGAGAGAAGCAACCTAGAACTAAGAAGAAATTTCCTGACAGTGAGAACAATTAACCAGTGGAACCACCGGCCTCCAGAAGTTGTGGTTGCTCCATTGCTGGTGGTTTTTAAGAAGAGACTGGACAGCCATTTGTCTGGAATGGTAGAGGGTCTCTTGCTCCAGAAAGGGGTTGGACTAGATGACCTCCACGGTCCCTTCTGTTATTCTATGTTCTGTGTGCTCCCTCTGCAGGAGTCTATTGCTGCGGGCCAACTCCGGTGAGAGCCGTCAGGGAAGGAGACCTTGATCTGAAGTACGATGTGAAGTTTGTCTTTGCCGAGGTGAACGCCGAGGTGGCCTTCCTGATGCTTCAGAGCGACATGTCCCGCAAGAAAACCATGCACCCCACCTTCGTGGGCAAGAAGATCAGCACCAAGAGTGTGGGGAGGGACACCAAAGAGGACATCACGCACACCTATAAACACCGTGAAGGTACTTCGGAGCAGCTTGAGGGGCGGTGGGAAAATTGGGTGGGAATACAGGCCGTCCTGGGCTTACGACCAGTTGCTGATCCTGGAATTACAGTCACAACTCATGTCGATCCTTAAGTGGCTCCCCACTTGGAGATGATCAAACTTACGACCTTTTTGAAGCGGTCATTAAATGAAGCACCGTGGTGCTTAAGTGAATGCAGCTGCCATTGAGCAAATCCCTTGTCCACGATGGGTGGCTTTGTTTTTGTTTCTGCTTTGCCGGAAACAAGGGCCCGATTCTGGTAAAAACGTAACTTGCGGTCACATGACCGTGGGACCCTGCCAACAGTCATAAGGGCAAGTCAGTTACCCAGCACCCAAAATGCAAACGCGTGGCCATCGTCCGGACTTCAGGCCTGCCTTGTGAGTTTCCCTGGGGAGATCCGTTGTAACATCAAACCAGCGCTAAGCAATCGGTCGTAAATTGAAAAGCACCTGTAAACGGACTTCTGAGCGCGTTTAATGAAAGACATCCTGAAGAAATCCACCAGAGCAAAGTTCCTCAGTCTCAGCGGCTTTAAGACGGGTGGACTTCAACTCCCAGAATCCCCCCAGCCGGCAAGGCGAGTTTAAAGTTCACCCATCTCAACCATGAAGTTGAGAAACATTGGCCTGGTGCTTTTCTTCCAGGCCGCCTTGAGCTCTTAAGCACGTGCAGAGTTTCAGTAAAGGAGAATATTTGTTGCTCGTACACCCGTGACGTTACAGGCAGCCCTCAACTTAATGACCCCAAATTGAGCTCAAAGTTTCTGTTGCTAAGTGAGACGCTTGTCAAGCGGGTTTTCCCCATTTTTCCACCTTTCTTGCCACCGTTGGTAAGTGAATCACCGCAGTCGTCAAACTAGCAACAAGGTTGTTAAGTGGATCTGGCTTCTCCGTTGACTTTGCTTGTCCCGAAAGGGGATCACTGTGATCCAACCGGGACACGGCGACCGTCATAAATACGAGTCAGTTGTCAAGCGTCCGAATTTTGATCACGTGACCCTGGGGATGCTGCAATGCCTGGAAGTGTGTGAAAAACGTTTGTAAGTCACTTTTTCCAGTGCTGTTGTAACTTTGAGCGGTCACTAAACGAACTGTTGTAAGTCAAGGCCTGCCTGGACTTACGTTTGACCAATGAAACCTCTGCAAAGGAAACAGCCAAGCTCAGTGTGGAGAGTTTCTTCAGAAATAAGTGGGGCTTTGCAGCGTTCTTCCTGTGCAGGTGGGGGGAGAGGAGCTGCCCTCCGGGAACCCCCCCCCCAAAGACATTTTTCAGGCTTCTTTGTTCTTGTTTTTGTTTCAGATTCGGAGGAGGAGAAAGCAAGCTTCGACAAGGCGAAACACGAGAAGATCCAGAGCCCACAAGAGGAAGGCTTGGCCCTCAAGATCAAGGCTTCCGAGGGGATGAACAACGGATGTGACTTCGATGTCTTTGTGGTCATCAACAACAACACACCCGAGGAACACCTCTGCCGGTTGAGCATTTCAGCTGCCATCACCAGCTACAACGGGGAGCTGGGCCCCGAATGCGGGTGCAAGGACCTGTTGAACGTCAACCTGGAGCCCCACGCAGGTAGTGCCAGAAGAACAATTTGGGGTTCCAAATTATCTGGAAGTGTGTACCTGCTGATTCTAGGGTGACAGTTGAGGCGTGTGGAAGTGCGTACGTGCTGGTTCTAAAGGGTGACACTTGAGGGCTGTGGAAGTGCATATGTGCTGGTTCTAAAGGGTGACACTTGAGGGCTGTGGAAGTGCATATGTGCTGGTTCTAGAGGGTGACACTTGAGGGCTGTGGAAGAGCATACGTGCTGGTTGTAGAGGGTGACACTTGAGGGCTGTGGAAGTGCGTATGTGCTGGTTGTAGAGGGTGACACTTGAGGCGTGTGGAAGAGCATACGTGCTAGTTGTAGAGGGTGACACTTGAGGGCTGTGGAAGTGCGTACGTGCTGGTTCTAGAGGGTGACACTTGAGGGGTGTCGAATTGTGTATGTGCTGGTTCTAGAGGTTGACACGAAGGGTGTGGAATTGTGTATGTGCTGGTTCTAGAGGGTGACACTTGAGGGGTGTGGAATTGTGTATGTGCTGGTTCTAGAGGTTGACACTTGAGGGGTGTGGAAGTGTGTACGTGCTGGTTCTAGAGGGTGACACTTGAGGGGTGTGGAAGTGCGTACGTGCTGGTTCTAGAGGGTGACACTTGAGGGGTGTGGAAGTGCGTACGTGCTGGTTCTAGAGGTTGACACTTGAGGGGTCTGGAAGTGTGTACGTGCTGGTTCTAGAGGTTGACACTTGAGGGGTCTGGAAGTATGTACGTGCTGGTTCTAGAGGTTGACACTTGAGGGGTGTGGAAGTGTGTACGTGCTGGTTCTAGAGGTTGACACTTGAGGGGTGTGGAAGTGTGTACGTGCTGGTTCTAGAGGTTGACACTTGAGGGGTGTGGAAGTGTGTATGTGCTGGTTCTAGAGGTTGACACTTGAGGGGTGTGGAAGTGTGTACGTGCTGGTTCTAGAGGTTGACACTTGAGGGGTGTGGAAGTGCGTACGTGCTGGTTCTAGAGGGTGACACTTGAGGGGTGTGGAAGTATGTATGTGTTGACCCAGAGAACAGATCAATTAAGCCAAGTGATGTGGATTCTCTTCGTTTGAACCGCTAGTGTTATAATAATTATGTTTACCTTGTGTTAATGGAGTTTTGTATGTTTGCTTGTGTGTGTTTATAATTTGAAAAAAAAGGATGTGTGTGTACGTTTAAAGGTTCGAAAGCTGTTAATCAGTAACTTTGTGGAGACCTGGATTAATTAACGTAGGATTTCCTGCACAATATTTCTAACAGTTACATAAATTCATACATTCTTCCCACAGTCGGGACTTGCCTGGGTTTCCTCGTCCATGGTGCTCAGGGTGGGAAGGCAAGAAAGGAAAAGAAGGGAGGTGGGTCAGGGCCCGAGTGAGCTTCACTTTGTGTGCCAAACGGGTGTCGTTTTTGCTCCGGTGGAGTTCTTACCTTTAGTTGTTCAAGCTCCTGACACGTTAGAGCGAGGGCTCTCCAACTTTGGAAACTTTTAAGACTCGTGGACTTCAACTCCCAGAATTCCTCAGCCAGCAAAGCCTTGAGTGCTGGGCTTCCGGGAATTCTCTGGCATTTTTGGACTTACCTTGTTCCAGGATGCTCACACTTTGTGTCCATAGGTTGTGCAGTTAAGCCTTTTTCATTGTGCTGTTTTAGTTAGTGCTTACAGGTACACTCTGCTTGGCTTCTGCCTATCTGCCCTACTCTGTGCCTGGACTTCTGCATCGGAAGGTTCTCTCCAACTGCTGATGTATTGCGGGGGGATCCCTTGGAGACGGAGAAAAAGAAATGTGGGGGGCAGGCAGGGAGGAAGGGATTGGTCAGCACCTGTCCCAAATCTACCAGAAACAGTAGAATTACAGAATAACAAGGTTGGAAGGGACCTTGGAGGTCATCTGGTCCAACCCCCTGCTCAGGCAGGAAACCCTATACCATTCCAGGCAAATGGCTGTCCAGTCTCTTCTTAAAAACAAAAAAGTGTTGGAGCATTCACCACCTCTGGAGGCAGGTTGTTCCACTGGTTAGTTGTTCTAACTGTCAGGAAATTATTCCTTAGTTCCAGGTTGCTTCTCTCCTTGACGAGTTTCCATCCGTTGCTTCTTGTCCTGCTTTCAGGTGCTTTGGAGAATAGCTTGACTCCCTCTTCTTTGGGGCAGCCCCTGAGAGATTGGAACACTGCTATCATGTCACCCCTCACCCTTCTCTTCCTTAAACTAGACATCCCCAATTCCAGCAACCGTTCCCTATATGTTTTAGCCTCCAGCCCCCTAATCATCTTTGTTGCTCTTCTCTGTACTCTTTCTAGAGTCTCGACATCTTCATCGTGGTGACCAAAACTGGATGCAGTATTCCAGGTGTGGCCTTACCAAGGCATTGTAAAGTGATATTAGTACTTCACTTGATCTTGATTCTATCCCTCTGTTAATGCAGCCTAGCACTGTGTTGGCTTTTTTGGCAGCTGCAGCACACGGCTGGCTCATATTGAAGTGATTGTCTACTAGGACTCCCTCTCACAGCTCTCCTTTGCTAGCTGCAAAGAATCCCTCGTCCTTCTCTTCATTAAACTAGACATGCCCAATTCCAGCACCCGTTCCTTGTATGTTTTAGCCTCCAGTCCCTTGATCATCTTTGTTGCTCTTCTCTGCACTCTTTCTACTGTCTCAACATCTTTTAAAATCATGGCAACTTTCATTTCTTCATCTCTCTTTCTTTCTTTCTTTCTTTCTTTCTTTCTTTCTTTCTTTCTTTCTTTCTTTCTTTCTTCTCTCTCTCTCTCTCTCTCTCTCTCTCTCTCTCTCTCTCTCTCTCTCTCTCTCTCTCTCTCTCTCTCTGTCTCTGTCTCTCATACACACACAGAGAGAGAGAGAGACAGAGAGAGAAAGAGAGAGACCAAGACCAGCAAAGAGAGAGAAGGAGGAGGAGGAGGAGGAGGAGGACGAAGAGAGAGAGAGAGGGAGAGAATTTCTATATTGCAGGAACATGCAATTTCCGTCTTGTTTTATTAATCAGAACAGAGCTGGAAGGGACCTGGCAAGGTCTTCTAGTCCAGCCCCCTGCTCAAGCAGGAGACCCTCCATCACTTCAGGCAATGGCCTAGGGTCTCCTGCCTGATGCTGTTTGGATGCTCAGATATTCCCTCCTCTGGATGAAGCTTGCCTTTGAGGCACAAATTCTGCAGGAACATGGTGGAATCAAAAGCCGGAGGAGCCAGGGGGCTGGCTCTGTGCGAGGCTTGTTCCTTTGCCCTCTCGCTCTCTGTCTCTCCAGGAAAAATGACGTGTTTTTTTCCATAGCTGGGAAGGGCTCTGAAGGCCCCCGAGGAGAGCTCAGATCTTCTTGCCCAGAGCTATTTTTGGATTTCAGCCTCAGATTGACCTCCACAAGTCAAATGGGTTGCATCTAAAACTTCTCTGCAGCAGCTTTAATTGATGAAACATGTTAAGGAGGCAGGAGACCTCTGAAGGAAGAAACCCAACGGAGCTTTTTCTGATTGAAATCTGTGGGTTTTGCCAGCGTCAACTGGACCTCCTTCCTTTCTACGTGTTTCATGACCCCGGCCTTCTCTTTTCATCTTCTTGGTTTCAAGGAGAAACTTCCTGACAGGGAGGACAATGAACCAGGGAACAGCTTGCCACCAGAAATCGTGGGTGCCCCTTCACTGGAGATCTTTATGAAGAGACTGGACAGTCACCTGTCTGAGATGGTGTAGGTCCTCCTGCTTGAGCAGGGGGCTGGACTAGAAGACCTCCGAGGTCCCTTCCAGCTCTATTCTATTCTGTTCTGTTCTGTTCTGTTCTGTTCTGTTCTATTCTATTCTATTCTATTCTAATCTAATCTAATCTATTCTATTCTACAATCTGTTATTTCTATTCTATTCTATTCTATTCTATTCTATTCTATTCTATTCTATTCTGTTCTGTTCTGTTCTGTTCTATTCTATTCTATTCTAATCTAATCTAATCTATTCTATTCTACAATCTGTTATTTCTATTCTATTCTATTCTATTCTATTCTATTCTATAATCTGTTCTGTTCTATTCTATTCTATTCTATTCTAATCTAATCTAATCTAATCTATTCTATTCTATTCTACAATCTGTTATTTCTATTCTATTCTATTCTATTCTATTCTATTCTATTCTATTCTATTCTATTCTATTCTATAATCTGTTCTGTTCTATTCTATTCTATTCTATTCTAATCTAATCTAATCTATTCTATTCTATTCTATTCTATTCTACAATCTGTTATTTCTATTCTATTCTATTCTATTCTATTCTATTCTATTCTATTCTGTAATTCTATTCTATTATTTTATTTTTATTCTGTAATTGTATTCTATTCTATTCTATTCTATTCTATTCTATTCTATTCTATTCTATTCTATTCTTTTTCTCTATTTCTATTCTTCTATTCTATTCTATTCTATTCGGAGAAGGGCGGGATATAAATGGAATTAAAATAAATAAATATTCTATTCTATTCTATTCTATTCTATTCTATTCTATTCTATTCTACAATTCTATATTTCTATTCTATTCTATTCTATTCTAATCTAATCTAATCTATTCTATTCTATTCTATTCTATTCTATTCTACAATCTGTTATTTCTATTCTATTCTATTCTATTCTATTCTATTCTATTCTATTCTATTCTATTCTTTTTCTCTATTTCTATTCTTCTATTCTATTCTATTCTATTCGGAGAAGGGCGGGATATAAATGGAATTAAAATAAATAAATATTCTATTCTATTCTATTCTATTCTATTCTATTCTATTCTATTCTATTCTGTAATTCTATTCTATTATTTTATTTTTATTCTGTAATTCTATTCTATTCTATTCTATTCTATTCTATTCTATTCTTTTTCTCTATTTCTATTCTTCTATTCTATTCTATTCTATTCGGAGAAGGGCGGGATATAAATGGAATTAAAATAAATATCTATTATTCTATTCTATTCTATTCTATTCTATTCTATTCTATTCTATTCTATTCTATTCTATTCTATTCTATTCTATTCTATTCTATTCTATTCTATTCTATTCTATTCGTTTGGAATCCAGCAGTGTCAAAACTGAATAAATTTAATTAAATGGCCATGGTGGAAAAATTTTAAGACAATGACCAGAACGTAACAATCGAAATTCCACCATTGGCATAGGCAACATCATTTTGTATAGGTTGTCTTTCACTTACGACCAGAATGGAGCCCCAATTTTCCATTGCTAAGCGAGACCTTTGTTAAGTGAGTTTTACCTCATTTTATGACCTTTCTTGCCACAGTGGAGGTCCACCGTTTTTAAGGTTGCCAAGGTTGGACACTTCCAGTGTAAATAAAGCAAAGAGCCCATTAATGAATCGTTGCACAAAGTCCACAAATATCCAATGCATCCGAACATAAAATGAAAGGCAATGTATCTCTGTGAAACTCCGGCAATACACAACGTTTCCAGAGTCAAAACCGAGCCAGATTCTGACAATGCTCCGTCCGTGTTTCCCCCCCCCACCAGAAAAGTCGGTCCCTCTGCGCATCCCCTACGAGAAGTATGGCGACTGCCTCACCCCGGACAACATGATCAAAGTCACGGCTGTGCTGCAGCAGTACGAGAACCAGAAGATCCTCCTCGGGGTGCGGGACTTCCACGTCAAGAACCCCGACATCAAAATCCGGGTGAGGTGATGGGGGGGGAGTTGCAGGGAGGGTCCCTTGGACAAGGAGAAGGAACGGGGCCCGAGGGAATTAGGGCACCTGGTGGGGCGGCTGAAATAACCTTTGGGAGGGCTCAGAGCCCTCGTCCATCTCTCTATCTCTCTATCTATCTCTCTATCTATCTTCTATCTATCTATATATTTATCTTCTGTCTCTCCCTCCCTCTCTCTCCCATCTATCTATCCATCTCTATCTATCTATCTATCTATCTATCCATCCATATCTATTTATCTATCTATCCTTCATAATCTTAATAGTAAAGTTGGAAGGGACCTTGGAGGTCATCTAGTCCAACCCCCTGCTAAGGCAGGAAACCCTATACCATTTCAGACAAATGCTGTCCAGTCTCTTCTTTTTTTTTTATTAAAAAGTTTTAACATACAATTTTTCCTTTAAAAATCCCCCCTCCCCCTCCCTTCTCCCTCCCCCCTACCTCTCCCCCCTCCCCCCCTCCCCCCCCCGACTTCCCAGAGCTAAGTACAAGGTATATATAAAAAAAACAATCATAAACAACCATATACTAACATCCATAAACTCTAAAATCCATCACTCTCTAGCTTATATAGGATAATATATATATATATATTAAATATATATAGAAAAACAAAAATAGGAAAAAAGAAGAAGAAAAGAAAGAAGACTTATTCAAATGCTACATGAAACTTCTTAACCCTATAAATCCATTTTCTCCATTCCATAATATAACGTTCTTGCGAAAAATCTTAGGCCAAAATCTACACCATCTCTGCCAGGTCAAAAATCTTTGAAGTCACTCTCCTATAATCGGCAGTTCCTCTTTCTTCCATTACTAAGCTATCAAAAGTCTTGCTGCCGTAATTAAATTTCACATAATTAGTATCCACAACCGTAACGTCCGCAATTATCCCCAACAAAGAAAAAAAAACAAAAAAAAATTGCGAACAAAACTTTATCCTTTGCTTAAAAATCTTCTACATATTCCACCAAATTTTTATCCAAAAAGCCTTGATCTCCACATCTCCAACATTTTGGCTGATAGTCCGGATACATACTTGCAAACTTTTTAAGATCTAAATGCCATCTATAAAGCATTTTATAAAAGTTCTCTCTTTACGTTCCTAACCCAAATCTTTTCCCACGTATCCATTGCGATAACTTCCTAGGTGTTCGTTGTGGAAGTTCCATAGACTTCTGCTGGTCTTGCTCTTTTATTATTTTCTTTTTGATCGTTTTAAAGCAGCACGCGTCACCCTCCGCTCTCCAGAATCCTCCAAAGAAATTGTAGCTTGATCTCCTCCAGCACCATTCTCCTCTATCTGTCCATCCTCAGTCTCTTGATATTCTCCTTCTCCAGATCCCTTTGCAGCTTCCAGAAGTGATAATGAGGTTGCTTTTAAAACGTTATTATAAAAATCTCGCGCCTGCATCACAGTAATCAGACGGTACCTTTTACCTTCATACATCACCATCAACCCAACTGGAATCTCCCATCTGAACCTTATATCTCGTTGCTTGAGCTCTTGCACGAGGAATATGAAATCCTTCCTTCTCCTTAAAATCTTTGGAGGAATTTCTTTTAAAACCAAAACTTCTTGATCAGCAATCACCACTTTAGAATCATTGGCAACTTGTATAACTTCATCTCTAATTTCCCTCTTAGTAAAATAAACCACCACATCTCTAGGCAGCTTTCTCTGTCTTGCAATCCATGAATTCACACGAAACACTTTATCCATGCCTCCCTTTATTTCAGATGCTGGCTGATTCAATACCACTTCCAGAGCCTCAGAAATCAGCTGCTTTAGATCTTCCTTAATATTCTCTTTTAAACCTCTAATTCTAACAGCAAACTGCATCTGGTAATATTGAACAAGACTCAATTCTCTGTCCATTTTGTCTCTTAAATCTTCATTCTCCAGTACTTTTGCTTCTAATATAGCATTCTTTTGAGTCAAATCTTCCACTTTTTCCTCCAATTCTTCCACACATTCAGCCACTTTATACACTGAGGACAAAATGTCTACCTTCATCACCCTGAACTTCTGTTCCATCCTCTCTTCCATTCTCTCCTCCAATTTCTCCAATTTCGCCTCCATCTGTGCAAATTTATCACCCATTGATTCCAGAATTACCTGGGCATGTTTTTCAAGAGCATCTTGTAAATCCTTCGATGTCAATACATCAGGAAGGTGCAACGCCTGCAATGATGATTGTTGTACCGGAGAAGTTCCAGCACTCCGAAGAGTTTTTGAGGTTTAGCCGCCATCTTTTTCACTTGTGACGCACTTTCACTTTAAGTTTAAAAAGTCCATCAAGCTAGAGAGTAGAATATAATAATCCTTTGTACCTTTTCCTCTTGTACCGCTCTGCCTGCTCCTTTTATTCCATAGTCCTTCCTTCAGGCAGGGGTGGTCGCAGACGCCTGGCTCTGCTCCATGAAGTCCGGAGCAGAGACGCTGACCAGCTGGGAGCCACCCAGGCTACGGGGGAGTTCAATCCTTCAGCCGCCCAAGCTACAAGCTCAGGCGGCCCCGGAGAACTCAACCCCTACCTGGGGCCTCACCCCCTCCTCTTCTCCCGAGGAGGGGGCTTCAAATTCGCCCGAACAGCTGATCGGCGCTGTTTCGGGCGAAAATCACTCAGCTGAGCCGCGGGCAGCCCGGGAAGGCTGTCTCCGTAGCCGCGCAGCCACCGGAAGTCCCTGTCCAGTCTCTTCTTAAAAACTTCCAGTGTTGGAGCATTCAACACTTCTGGAGGCAGGTTGTTCCGCTGGTTAATTGTTCTAACTGTCAGGAAGTTTCTGCTTAGTTCTAGGTTGCTTCTCTCCTTGATGAGTTTCCATCCGTTGCTTCTTGTCCTGCCTTCGGGCGCTTTGGAGAATAGCTTGACTCTATCTATCTATCTATCTATCTATCTATCTATCTATCTATCTATCTATCTATCTATCTATCTATCTATCTATCTATCTATCTATCTATCTATCTATCTATCTATCTATCCATCCATCCATCCATCCATCCATCCATCCATCCATCCATCCATCCATCCATCTTCTTTTTGTCCCACCTTTATCACTTCATAAGTAACTCAAGGCAGCAATTATACCTCATACTCTTTCCTCATCCTCTGGCTGAGGAATTCTGGGAGTTGAAGTCCACAAGTCTTAAAGTTGCCGAGGTTGAGGACCCCCGGTCAAGAACTTCTCTTTCCGTCCTGCAGATTTTGGGCGAGCCGATGCAGAAGCGTAAACTGGTGGCCGAGCTGACCCTGTCCAACCCCCTCCCCACCGCCCTGACTGACTGCGTCTTCACCATGGAGGGGGCCGGACTGACCGGAGGGCAGAAAATGCAGCGGCTGTAAGTGTGACAACACAAACATGCACACACACACCCGGGTTGTCAGAGGTTCTAGAAGAAACTGCGGTTGGACCTGGGAGACCAGAAAGGGGTCTGTGTGCCTGTGAATGACGGTCTGAGGGCCGTCGGTCCTGCTCGGAGCGGGGGCTGGATTGGATGACCTCAGGGGACCCCCTCCGGATTGAAAAGCCAAGTCGTAAAATCAGAGGCAACTCACGGCTGAACTCCTCTCGCTTGGCAGGGGAAATTCTGGTCCTGGTTCTGGTCATTAAGTTGAGGAACACCTGTATGGGTGGTCCTCGGATATACAACGGCTCGTTTAGTGACCGTTCACAAGTTACAATGGCACATTTCAGACTTACGACCGTGGCAGCTTCCCCGTGGTCACATGATTAAAATTCAGACGCACTGCAACGGACTTGTATTTATGACGGTCACGGCGTCCCTGGGGTGTGTGTGTGTCACGTGATCCCCTTTGGCGACTTTCCAACAAGCAGAATCAATGGGGAAAGCCGGATTCACTTAACGACGGTCTTGTTTCATGACTGCAGTGATTCGCTTACCAACGGTGGGAAGAAAAGTTGTAAAATGGGGCGAAACTTGCTTAACAAATGTCTCACTTAACAACATACACTTTGGGCTCAGTTGTAGTCGTAAGTCGAGGACTCGCTGCATATGAATCGAATAAATTGGAAAGGGCACTGAAGAAATGCAGCAGAGCCCAGGGGAAGGGGGGGATTAACCTCCAGTGCCCTCAGCAAAGGACTGATCCCCTTGGGGGCCAGGAGCCCCTTACTCCAGGGGGAGAAGGGGGCAAAGTCTTTCCTAGGGGGGGTCTGGGCCAAAATCTCAAGTCCCCCCCCCACCCAGAGAATGGGGGGTCTTGGTGGTCTCGGGACAGGAAGGTGCTAGAACCAGCAAAGGCAGATGGTTCTTTCCTTTGGGGTGGCCTCAAATGGCATAAACAAAACAAAAAGCTAAGCTAAAAAAATAAAATAAAGTAAATAAAGTAAATAAAATAAGATAAAATAAAATATAGAATATAAATGAAATGAAATAAATAAAAAAATAAAATAAAATATAGAATATAAAATAAATAAAATAAAACAAAATATAGAATATAAATTGAAATGAAATGAAGTGTAAAAAACAGTAAAATCAAATTATGATTGGCCACGGTCCCGTCAAAATTAATTTAACTTTTCCACACAGTAACCCCTTGACTTATAACCACAGCTGAGCCCCAGATTTCCGCTGCCAAACAAGACATTTTATGACCTTCCTTCCCACAGGTGTTATAAGGGCATCACTGCAGTTCTTAAGTGAGCAGCACGCTCGTTACGTTCATCTGGCTTGCCCCACGGACTTTGCTTGATCAAAAAGTCCCAAAAGGGGAATCATGTGACCCCAGGGGGGCACTGCGACCGTCATAAATATGAACCGGTTGCCAACCGGTTGCCTGAATTTTGATCACGTGACCGCGGGGATGCTGCGACGTTTGGGAAGTGTGAAAAACTTTTTTTCAGTGACGTTGTAACTTTGAACAGTCATTAAATGGACTGTTGTAAGTCGAGGACTAGGTGCATTTGTTGAATTATCAAGCGGCCACTTGGTCGCAGAGAGCTGTCCCATTCCGGAGATAGTAGGGGGGTATCCCAAAGATGCTTTTCCAAGAGAACTGGAATATCTTATTTTTCCTTGAAGAGGTTTCGCTTCTCATCCCAGAAGCTTCCTCAGGTTCTGACTGGATGATGGGGAGTGGAAGGATTTATACTCCTTGCAGACAGCCGGTCCTTTGCCTCCTTTTAGAGAGTCCTTGAGGCCACCTGGAGGCTTACCTGTGTCCTCGGGGTCACCTGAGGGGTGCAAATGGGTGGGGAGCCTTCCTGGAACTGCTGACAGGACCGTGTGGTAGACTGGAGATGGATGATGTCGTATTCCCCCCTCCCCCCCCCCCCCTTGAGACAGGGCTGTTCAGTTTTGACCTAGTTGGCCTCTTTGACCCCTCTTACATCTATAGCAAAATTGAACAGCTCTCTCTCAACACAGGGGGTGGAGACACAACATCACCCATCTCCAGTCTACCCCACAGTCCTTTCAGCAGTTCCAGGAAGGCTCCCCACCCATTTGCAGCACTCAGGTGACCCTGAGGACACAGATAAACCTCCAGGTGGCCTCAAGGACTCCCTAAAAATTGTGGACGCCCCATCATTGGAAGAGACTAGACAATCACCTGTCTGAGATGGTATAGGTTCTCCTACTTGAGCGGGGTGGGTGGGGCTGGACTAGAAGACCTCCAAGGTCCCTTCCAGCTCCTATGCTATTCTATTCTCTTTTGTTCCATTCCATTCTTTCTTCTCATTCTATTCTATTCTATTCTATTCTATTCTATTCTATTCTATTCTATTCTATTCTATTCTATTCTATTCTATTCTATTCTATTCTATTTCTATTCTATTCTATTCTATTTCTATTCTATTTCTATTTCTATTTCTATTCTATTCTATTCTATTCTATTCTATTCTATTCTATTCTCTTTCTATTCTTATCATTATTCTATTCTATTCTATTCTATTCTATTCTATTCTATTCTATTCTATTCTATTCTATTCTATTCTCTTTCTATTCTTTCTCTATTCTATTCTGTTCTATTCTATTCTATCCTTTATTCATACATTCTATTCTATTCTATTCTATTCTATTCTATTCTATTCTATTCTATTCTATTCTATTCTATTCTATTCTATTCTATTCTATTCTATTCTATTCTATTCTATTCTATTCCATTCCATTCCATTCCATTCCATTCCATTCCATTCCATTCCGTATTCTATTCTGTTCTGTTCTGTTCTATTCTGTTCTTCCATTCCAAGAACAAGAAAGTCCAGTTGCCTCTTGAGAAAGCGCCTTTGGGCCACCCACGTCCTGGATGACAGAGAGTCTCCATAGACATTTAGGAGGAGGGGTGTTGGGGACACAGCAGGGAAGCACCCAAAAACTGAGGCGGGTCCCCTGCTTGACCTGTGCTTTTGCCTCCTGCTGCAGGGAAGCCCCCGTTGAGCCTGGGGAGGAAGCCAAAGCCATGGTGGACTTCGTGCCCCAACAATTCGGCCTGCGGAAGCTGGTGGTGGATTTTGAGAGCAACAAGCTGAAGGCGGTGAAGGGCTACCGGAACGTTATCATCGCCCCCCTGCGCAAATAGAGCCAGAAATCTCCCCCAGTTGAAAAGCCAAACAAGTCCAGGAGCCCCCCCCCCGCCCAGATGCCGTGTGTATGTGTGTGTGTGTGTGTGTGTGTGTGTGTGTGTGTGTGTGTGTGTCTTTCTACCTGCACCCCCAGCTACACCCGCCTTCCAGATGCTTCTGTGCTCTTGCCATCACCAAAGACCGGCCCCATCCCACAGCTGGTTGGAGGGCACCCCAAATCCTAGAGCTGACGTGGCTGCAATTGGGGAGGGGGTGGCAGCCCTTGACTCGGGATGTGTGCACGCGGGAGAACCACCCCTTTACAATGTGACTTCTGGGGGTCTTCCGCCCTGCCAGAGGTCCCACACACACACACACACACACACACACACACACACACCCCTCATTCCCACTTTGTGGGTCCTTTCGATCCTACCAGGATGTTTGCCATCCATTCTGGTTGCCCTGGATGGTCAGGCTGAAGGAAAGGGATTATCTTCGGGCAGGGGCTGTCCACTGTTGGCTGCTTTAAAAGACCAGTGGACTTCAACTTTAAGACTGGTGGACTTCAACTCCCAGAATTCCCCAGCCAGCTTTGCTGGCTGGGGAATTCTGGGAGTTGAAGTCCACAGGGCTGAAAGTTGCCAAGGCTGCAGGCTCCTCTTTAGGGAAGTCCTCTCTAACTGCCCTCCCAATCATTGATGGCCTTTGAAAGCCTCCTGAGAAGGGCACAGAGGAGAGCATCTGCTTCCCCCATCCTGATGTCCCACCAGATGTCAGAAGCATCCAGAATGAAAAGATCTCATGTTTCTATGGCGTGGCAGCCCATAGAAACAAGGGTGAGGTCGGTTGGGGAGAACAAATCAGCCGCCCCTATTGCCCCAGCGAGTTTTGGCTTCGATGGCACACTCCTGGCATGAAAGATCTCCACCGTTGCTTGCATGACTCCATAGTCCCTAAGGCACTCTGCTTGCTTATTGTTTATAGGGCCGTTGGCTCTGCAGGGCCTGTCTTTTCTCAGAGCGTGGGACCCCTGGCTTTCCTGCTGGACCCCCTATGGATTTTTTCCCACGAGGACCTGATGGCTGATCTCTGATAGGCCCTCAAGGACCCTTCCACGAAGCACCAGCGTTTGGACTCTCTGCAGGCTACATTCCCCGAAGCAAACCCTGGGCTAATCAGGGTTTCTCAACCTTGGCCACTGGAAGACGGGTGGACTTCAACTCCCAGCATTCCAAGCCAGCATAATTCTGGGAGTTGAAGTCCACCCGTCTTCAACTAGCCAAGTTGGACAAACGCTGAGTTAGAAAGATAGCAAGATCTCAAGAATGGCATTTGACGGGCGACTTCCACCCCTTACTTGGAAGAAGAGAAGAAATGTCTTGATTGTTGACATCTTGTGTCTCCTGGGGGGGGGAGGAGGGTGGTCCTTCAGCCCTTGGGAAGGGCCTACAGGAATTGTGGATCTGAGCAGGGAAAGAAGAGGACTGGGAAGCAGAACGTCAATTAACCATGGCTGGAGAGCATCTAGACCTTCTCCAAACTGACTACCAAAAAGAGTTTTTGAAAGAAGGGAGGTCTTACAGGGTCCGTCCCCTGCTGGGACTCCTCACTAAGACCCTTGAAGGGGGGTTCCCTTCTGCAAAGCACCAGATACGATCAAAAGACAGCAAAACCATGGAGGCGACAGGAGCGTGCCTTCAAAGAGAAGCCAGCATCAAATTGTGACAGTTGGTCAGACCCTGCCTTGACTACTTTCAGACCCAAAAAGGGGCTTTTTCCAGGAGGCAACTGGACTTTCTTGTTTTTCCTTTGAAGATGTTTCACTTCTCATCCCAGAAGCTTCTTCAGATCTGACTGGAGGTGGCGGGATGGAAGGACCCAGGGCAGAAAACATCCTGCAGCCAAGACGGCTCCACACCCATTTGCACCCCTCAGGTGACCCCGAGGACACAGATAAACCTCCAAGTGGCCTCAACGACTCCTATCTAAAAGGAGGCAAATGACCAGCTGTCTGCAAGGAGTATAAATCCTTCCCTTCCCCACCATCCAGTCAGAACCTGAAGAAGCTTCTGGGATGAGAAGTGAAACGTCTTCAAAGAAAAACAAGAAAGTCCAGTTGCTTCTTGAAAAAGCCCCGTTGGCCTGGATGACTGAGAATCTCCGTAGACGACTATCTTCAGAGTTTTTCCCAGAGAACATCTTGAAGATGAGTGGACTTCGACTCCCAGAATTCCCCCTGGAGCCTCAGCAGCCCACATCCCCTGAAGCAACCTAGTTAGAGCAGTCTTTCTCCACTTGGGCCAATGGCAACTTGAGGATGGGTGGGGTTCAACGTCCAGCATTCCGCTTCCAGCAAATCCTGGGAGCGGAACTCCACTCATCAAGTGACCAAGTTTGTAAGAACGTTGGGTTTGGAGAGAGAGCAAGATCTAGTGTACTCCAGTGGCTCTCTGCTGCCAACAGCCATGCCGGATGGGGAACATGGAACAGGAGAAGGCAATGGAAAAGGGGTAGAGATGTGGAGAGAAAGGTATCTGCCTGCACACTCCCAACCCATTTCTGGACAAGACCAGGCCGGCTTTTGGGGGGAGCTGGTAGTCACTTGCCTAAGGTGTGGCTTACCGCAAATGCCAGCTGTTTGGGCTCCTGTGCTTTTCCAGTGGTGTTACTGCTTCTGAGTCAGCCCAGCATGCTTTTGCTCCCTTATCAAGGAAGGTGATTGGCAACTGTTCAGGAAACACCCAGAGATGGGCAAGACAAGCACAAATGATGGATGGATATATGAATAGATAAGCCAAGGAGGTTAAAGAAGGGTGGCCAACTAAGAAGGACCAGTTTGGAGGGTCCAGACCAGCCTTTTCCAGTTGTGGTGGTCTACAGGATGAGTAGAAGAAGTCAGGAACAGTTGCCGGACTAAGAAGGGTCAGTTGAGAAGGTCCAGACCAGTCTTTTCCAGCTCTGGTGGTCAACAGAATGAGTAGAAGGTTAGGAACAGTTGGCCAACTAAGAACGACCAGTTGAGAAGGTCCAGACCAGTCTTTTCCTGCTCTGGTGGTCAACAGAATGAGTAGAAGTTTAGGAACAGTTGGCCAACTAAGAACGACCAGTTGAGAAGGTCCAGACCAGTCTTTTCCAGCTCTGGTGGTCAACAGAATGAGTAGAAGGTTAGGAACAGTTGGTCAACTGGGAAGGACCAGTTGAGAAGGTCCAGACCAGTCTTTTCCAGCTCTGGTGGTCAACAGAATGAGTAGAAGGTTAGGAACAGTTGGTCAACTGGGAAGGACCAGTTGAGAAGGTCCAGACCAGTCTTTTCCAGCTCTGGTGGTCAACAGAATGAGTAGAAGGTTAGGAACAGTTGGCCAACTAAGAAGGACCAGTTGAGAAGGTCCAGGCCAGCTTTTTCCAGCTGTGGTGGTCTACAGGGTGATTAGAAGAAGTCAGAAACATTTGGCTGACTAAGAAGGGCCAGTTGAGAAGGTCCAGAGCAGCCTTTTCCAGCTCTGGTGGTCTACAGGATGAGTAGAAGAGGTCAGGGATAGTTGGCTGACCAGTTGAGAAGATCCAGACCAGCCTTTTCCAGTGAGGTGGTCTTTAGCCATCCTTATTAGCTGGAACGGGGGAGAATGGGCCCAGCCCAAGCCACCTGGATTGTATCAACTGAGGGGTGAGCCTCTGTGTCTCCACCTCCTCTGGGTTTCCAGGAACATGATGTCCCCTCAGTCTTGGTGGTTGGTCAAGCCCAACCACGCTACCTTTTGACCCAAACTCTGGTGCTTTTTGCAGCGCTAACTTGGCCAGAAGCACTGCTTTCCAAGTCCCTTGGCCGCTGTCCAGTCACGCCCTGCTTCAAACGTATTTGCACAGAGCTTCCCCAAGAGCACTTAGTGAGACGAGAGACAGATATGGTTTATAAGCCATCAAACGTTTCCTAACCTTGTAAGATGTTTACTCACGTTGCAATCCTTCTGGGGCTAATCTCTTTCACAAATGACCGGGTGGGAATTTATTTTGCAATCACTCAATAAAAAGTTTATTTTTCACCTTGCAATTGTTTAGGTTTCTTTTGTTCAGCCAACATTTCAATGGCTCTCTGCTGCCAACAGCTGTGCTGGGTGGGGATTCTGGGCACCGTCATCCAGCGGCCCTATCAATGAGACTTCCTGATTGTTTTCAAGGGCAGCTCCGTGGAGATCATTCTGCAGCAATCTAGTTAACCATGGCTCCTCTGAATTGTAGTTCTAGAAGAGAATATTTGTGGCTCGGGGTTGGATTGTGAAGGTCCTTGGTGCTCTCTGAGCTAGGAAGAGGACTGTGGGGTCCTTGGTGCTCTCTGAGCTGGGTGGTTTCCTTGCAGACATTTCATGACCCAACTAGGGAACATCATCAGGGCTAGAAGGGAGGAGGAGGAGGAGGAGGAGGAGGAGGAGGAAGAGGACGACGATGATGACAACGACGACTATGGGGTTCCTGGTGCTCTCTGAGCTTGGTGGTTTTCTTGCAGATGCTTCATTATCCAACTATGTAACATCTTCCGTGCTAGAAGGGAGGGGGGTTTGCAGAGTGGAGCAGAAGAAAGAGGAGGAGGAGAAGGATGTTGACAAGGACTGTGGGATCCTCGGTGCTCTCTGAGCTTTGTTGTTTTCTTGGAGACGTTTGATAACCCATCTGGCTAACATCATCAATGCTAGAGGGAATGAGGTTTGGAGGGCGGGGGGAAGGAAAACTGTGGGCTCCTCGGCGCTCTCTGAGCCAGGCTGAAGACATTTCATGACCCAACTAGGTGACATCTTGCACCTAGGTGACTAGGTGACATCTTGAAAGGTTGCAATATCTTCAAGAAAACCACCAAGCTCAGAGAGTCCCAAGGACCATGCAGTCCTCCTCCCCCTCCTCGCAACCCCCCTTCCCTTCTAATTTTGATGGTGTTCCCTAGTCTGGCAATGAAACGTCTGCAAGAAATCATCCAAGGCCAGAGGGCACCGAGGACCCCACAGTCCTCCTCCTCTTCCTCCACTCCGTTCTCGTGCTGGTGATGTTACCTAGTTGGGTCACGAAACGTCTGCAAGAAAACAACCCAGCTCAGAGAGCCCCCCAAACTCCCCATTGATAGCTTTATTTTTATTTATTTATTTGTTTGTTTGTTTTGATTTATATACCGCCCTTTTCCTGAGGGACTCAGGGCAGTTTGCAGGGCAAAGTAAAACAGTACAATGTACAGATTAAAATAAAATAAAATTAATAGCTGCAAAAGAGTTTAAAATTTAAAATTTACAACCTTAAAACCCCTCAGTCCAGGCCGGCTAACTCAAATAGCCAGGTTTTTAGGTCCCGGCGAAAAGAGCTTTGCCCTTCTGGATGCATTTGACCTAGAAGACGCAGAGAGTAAATACTAAACCTGGGTGGGCTTTTCCTAACCTGATATTTAATTCAGTTTAGCCATGGTTGGTTGGTTGGCCTGGATGCAGCCGGTCTTCCCATTGTTCTTCTTTTAATCAAGGTTGTATCCCCACACCTGGAATACTGCAGCCAATTTTGCTCACCATATCACAACAAAGATGTTGAGAAAAGGACTAGGGGTGACATGATAGCAGCCTTCCAGTATCTCAGGGGCTGCCCCAAAGAAGAGGGAGTCAAGCTATCCTCCAAAGCGCCTGAAGGCAGGAGAAGAAGCAACGGATGGAAACTAGTCAAGGAGAGAAGCAACCTGGAACTAAGGAGAAACTTCCTGACAGTTAGGACAATTAACCAGTGGAACAACCTGCCTCCAGAGGTGGTGAATGCTCCAACACTAGAAGTTTTGAAGAAGAGACTGGACAGCCATTTGTCTGAAATGGTATAGGGTTTCCTGCCTGAGCAGGGGGTTGGACTAGATGACCTCCAAGGTCCCTTCCAACTTTATTATTATTATTATTATTATTATTATTATTTATTATTATTATTATTATTATTATTATTATTATTATTATTATTATTGTTGTTGTTGTTGTTGTTGTTGTTGTTGTTGTTGTTGTTTGGAAAAAGTTCAGAGAAGAGCAACTAAGATGATCTGAGGCCTGGAGACTGAAACATACGAAGAACGGCTGCAGGATTTGAGTTTGGCCAGTCTAAAGAAAAGAAGAAATAGGGGAGACATGATAGCAGAGTTCCAGTATTTGAGGGGCTGCCACAAAGAAGAGGGGGGGGGTGTCACCAGAGCACCGGAGGGCAGGACGAGAAACGACGTTTGGAAACTGACCAAGGAGAGAAGCAACCTGGAATTAAGGAGAAACTTCCTGACGGGGAGGACAATCCGCCAGGGGAACCGCTTGCTTCCGAATGTTATGGGGGCTCCGTCCCTGGAGGCTTCCGAGAAGAGACTGGGCAGCCCTTTGTCTGGCATGGTGGAGGGTCCCCTGCCCGACCAGAAGGGGGCTGGACTCTCACTGTTGGGCCATCCAGTTCTCCTTGCCAGAACCCTTCCGAGGGAGGTAAAATGAGGAGCCAGATTGTTGGGGGCAATAAGCTGACTTTGTAATAATGCCGCTTGGGGGTGTGTGTGAAAGCCCTAATAAGCAGGCATATACATAGAATGAAGGCTACTGCTAAGCTTGTAAGCCGCCCTGAGTCTTCGGAGAAGGGCGGGATATAAATGGAATTAAAATAAATAAATAAATAAATCCTGACAAGTCCGTCCATCAACTCTCCTGCTGGTCACTTTCGCCAGCTGGTGCAGAAAACTGGCAGGGGCCTCCTTGGGCTCTCCGTTTCACCCCCCCATACCGTACATTCCCCCCTCCTGATGCCCCCTTTTCCCTTCCTGTTCTCCCTCTCTCTCCCCCTCCTCCCTCTTTCACTTTCTCTCCTCCTCCCTTTCTCTCTCCCAATCTTCACTTTCTCTCCCTCTTCCTTCCCTTTTTCTTCTTTCCTCCTTCCTTCCCATCCCCCTCCCTCCCTCCTTTTTCTCTTTCTTTCTCTTTCTTTCTCTTTCTTTCTTTCTTTTTTTCTTTTTCTTTTTCATTTCTTTTTCTTTCTTTTTTCTCTTTCTTTTTCTTTCTTTCTCTTTTTTTCTTTATTTCTCTTCCTTTTTCTCTTTCTTTTTCTTTCTTTTTCTTTTTCTCTTTTTCTTTCTTTCTTTCTTTCTCCCCCTCCCTCCGTTTCTCTTTCTCTCTCTTCCTCTCCTCCCTCCCCCTCTCTTTCTTTCTCCCCCTCTTTCCTTCTTGCTTTCTCTCTCTTTCTTTTCCTCTCCCTTGCTGCTTCTCTTATCTGAAACGCAGCTGGCTGCGGTTTCAAAACTCAGAGGAGCCGTTGGCCTGGCTCCTATCTATCCAGCTGGAAGGAGAAGCTGCACACCCCTCCTCAGATAAAGAGGGTTAATTTAGCACTCCTATCTTTGCCGGGAAGCTTTTAAAAAAAAAAGGTTGCCATTTAAAAATCAAAAGTGCAAATTCCGGCACAGTCAACCAGGAGCAAACGGGTAGGAAGAGTTCAGGTTGACTTGTAGCCTCTTTATCCAGGCTTTGAGCCTGGGGTCCCCCTGGGGAACATGCGGGGGGGGGCATTTGGCTGTGAGAAAGAAGTTGCTGGTGGGGGCTGGCTGACAGTCCTTCAAAGGGAGTTGACCACTGCCTTGGTCATTGCTTCTCTGGCCCAGGCCAATCCCCCACTTGCAGGTTGTCCTCTCTGGCCGCATCAGAAGAGGGGGAGGCTTCACCTGGCCAGATGAGCAGGCAGTCCTTTGCGCCCCCTGCTCCCCTAATAATAATAATAATAAATAATAATAATAATAATAATAATAAATAATAAATAATAATAATAATAATAATAATAATAATAATAATAATAATAATAATAAAGTTGGAAGGGACCTTGGAGGTCATCTAGTCCAACCCCCTGCTCAGGCAGGAAACCCTATCCCATTTCAGACAAATGGCTGTCCAGTCTCTTCTTAAACACTTCCAGTGTTGGAGCATTCACCACTTCTGGAGGCAGGTTGTTCCACTGGTTGATTGTTCTAACTGTCAGGAAGTTTCTCCTTAGTTCCAGGCTGCTTCTCTCCTTGACGAGTTTCCCTCCTTTGCTTCTCCTCCTGCCTTCAGGTGCTTTGGAGAAGAGCTTGACTCCCTCTTCTTTGGGGCAGACCCTGAGATACTGGAAGGCTGCTATCATGTCACCCCTCACCCTTCTCTTCATTAAACTACACATACCCAATTCCAGCAACCGTTCCCTATAAGTTTTAGCCTCCAATCCCCCTGATCATCTTTGTTGCTCTTCTCTGTACTCTTTCTAGAGTCTCGACATCTTTTTTACATCGTGGTGACCAAAACTGGATGCAGTATTCCAGGTGTGGCCTTACCAAAGCATTGTAAAGTATTAGTACTTCACTTGATCTTGATTCTATCCCTCTATTGATGCAGCCTAGCACTGTGTTGGCATTTTTGGCAGCTGCAGCACACTGCTGGTATATATTTAAATGATTGTCTACTAGGACTCCGAGATCCCTCTCACAGTTACTACTATTGAGCAAGGTATACTATACCTATACTATACCTGTGCATTTGATTTTTCCTGCCTAAATGTAGAACCTTACTTTTTTCACCATTGAATTTTATTTCGTTAGATAGTGCCCAGTGTTCGAATCTGTCCACTTACACCCATCAGTCGAGACAGCAGTTCACATCTGGAGGGCTCACCCGTGTCCCATTGCAGCGACTGAATTCAGACGTCCACACCAGAGGCTGAGTTTCTGGCCGTGACTCTTCCTCGGTTTGTCTTTGGGGAGCCTGTCTAAAGAGACTGGTGTAAAATAGGTGAATGTGGTGGAGTGGTGGATGCTGAGCTTGGCTGTTTCTTGCAGATGTTTCATGACCCAACTAGGGAACATCATCAGGGCTAGAAGGGAGGAGGAGGAGGAAGAAGAAGAAGAAGAAGAGGAGGAGGAGGATGGCTGTGGGGTCCTTGGTGCTCTCTGAGCTTGGCTGTTTTCTTGCAGACGTTTCGTGACCCAACCAGGGAACATCATCAGTGCTAGAAGGGAGGATGGTTTGCTGAGAGGAGGAGGAGGAGGAGGAGGAGGAGGAGGAGGAGGAGGAGGAGGAGGACTGTGAGACCTTTGGTGCACTCTGAACTGGACTGTTTTCTTGCAGATGTTTCATCACCCAACTAGGGAACATCATCAGGGCTAGAAGGGAGGGGGATTTGCAGAGGGGAGGAGGAGGAGGAGGAGAGGAGGAGGAGGAGGAGGAGGAGGAGGAGAGGACGACTGTGGGGTCCTTGGTGCTCCCTGAGCTGGATTGTTTCCTTGCAGATGTTTCATCTTCCAACTAGGAAACGTCATCAGGTCTACTAGTCCTCCTCCTCCTCCTTTCTGCAAAACCTCTCCTCCTAGTACTGATGTTGCCCAGCTGGGTCATGACATGTCTGCAAGAAAGAAACCAGAGAGCACGAAGGACCTCACCGTCCTCCTCCTCCTCCCCCCTCCCTCCCTTCTAATCTGCAACCAGGGCACCAAGGACCTCGCACTTCAACGCGACCGACAAATATTCCCCCCTTTTGGTCTCTATTTATGCTCCTTTTGCTTTGGGAGAGTGCCTGAAGTTCTGTGCTGGGTCAGCCTGACCTTCCCCCCCCCCTCTATCTCCCCCACTGCCTCCCCATAAATAATCCTGATGTTCTTCTTCAGCCCATCACACCTCCTTGCCATCGGATCTCCTCCTCCTCCTCCTCCTCCTCGTTGGATGCTGGGTGGCCCCGCTTCTGTCTTCCCTCTTCAAAGGCCCCCCCGGGGGGGGGGGCAGCAAGCCCCACTGGGCAGCCTTTCCTGGACTCACCAGCTTGCCTGGTCCACTTCCCTCTCATGCTTTTCAGCCTACGGGGAAGGCCACCACCAGCCCCATATTTGGAGAAGCAGAAAGGAACTAGAATAACACAGGTGGAAGCGACCTGAGTGGGTCTTCCAGTCTAACCCACTGCCCAAGCAGGAAGCCCCTATACCAGGGGTAGGCAACCTCGGCTCCTTTAGGACTCATGGACTTCAACTCCCAGAATTCCTCAGCCAGCTCAGGAATTCTGGGAGTTGAAGTCCATGAGTCATAAAGGAGCCGAGGTTGCCTACCCCTGCCCTAGACCATTTCAGACCAATGGCCGTCCAGTCTCTTCTTTAAAACTTCCAGTGATGAAGCACCCACAACTTCTGGAGGTGAGCAGTTCCACTGGTGAATTGACCTGACTGTCAGGAAATTCCTCCTTAGTTCCTTAGTTCCAGGCTGCTTCTTTCCTTGATGAGTTCCCATCCGTTGCTTCTTTGTGGTAACCCCTCAAATATAGGAAGATGGTTATCCTCCCCCCCCCCCTCTCTCTCTCTCTCTCTCTCTCTCACACACACACACACACACACACACACACACACACAAAGCCATTTAACACATCCCAAATTGTGGCTACACCATGCAGAGAGAGGGTGACGTGGACCGGACCGGCAGAGACCAGCAGGCTCCACTTGTGCCAACTGGATCTGGCCCTGAGCTGCAGGGACAAAGAGGTGACAAAAGTTTTCTGCATCTCACTTTGGAAGGGAAAAGAAATAAAATAGTTGCAAGCCGGAGCAAGAGTGGAAACACACACACAAAAAACTGAGGTTCAATTCTTCGTGCAACTGATTAGCTGGCTGGGTCAACTTTGCTGGAAAAGTGTGTGTGTGTGTGTGTGTGTGTGTGTGTGTGTGTGTGGAGGGTGGCACATTTATTCTGGCCATCCAAGGTGCTGGAAGGAGGATGACAGCTGCCAGTTGCAAAGCCAGTGACAGACACCTTGACTGTGGCATGGAAGGAGCGTGCCACTGTCGTGAGCCCAGGATTCGCTGAACAACTGCAGTGATTTGCTTAACCGTGGCAAAAACGGTCATAAAATGGGATGCAACTCACTTAGCGACTGCCTGTTGGGCTCGGTTGGGATGAGGAGGAGGAGGAGGAGAACACCTCTGGGGCCCTTGGTGCACTCTCAGCTGGCTTGTTTCCTTGCAGACGTTTCATGACCCAACTAGGGAACCTCATCAGTGCTAGAAGGGAGGAGGAGGAGGAGGAGGAGGAGGAGGAGGAGGAGGAGGAGAGGGAGAGCTGTGGGGTCCTTGGTGCTCTCTTAGCTTCGTTGTTTTTATGCAGACGTTTCATGACCCAACTAGGGAACATCATCAGTGCTAGAAAGGGGGAGGAGGAGGAGGAAGAGGAGGAGGAGGAGGAGGAGGAGGAGGAGAGTTGGGATCCTTGGTGCTCTCTGAGCTTGTTTTTTGCAGACGTTTCATGACCCAACTAGGGAACCTCATCAGTGCTAGAAGGGAGGAGGAGGAGGAGGAGGAGGAGGAGGAGAGGGAGAGCTGTGGGGTCCTTGGTGCTCTCTTAGCTTCGTTGTTTTTATGCAGACGTTTCATGACCCAACTAGGGAACATCATCAGTGCTAGAAAGGGGGAGGAGGAGGAGGAAGAGGAGGAGGAGGAGGAGGAGGAGGAGGAGGAGGAGAGTTGGGATCCTTGGTGCTCTCTGAGCTTGTTTTTTGCAGACGTTTCATGACCCAACTAGGGAACCTCATCAGTGCTAGAAGGGAGGAGGAGGAGGAGGAGGAGGAGGAGGAGGAGGAGGAGGAGGAGGAGGAGGAGAGGGAGAGCTGTGGGGTCCTTGGTGCTCTCTTAGCTTCGTTGTTTTTATGCAGACGTTTCATGACCCAACTAGGGAACATCATCAGTGCTAGAAAGGGGGAGGAGGAGGAGGAAGAGGAGGAGGAGGAGGAGAGTTGGGATCCTTGGTGCTCTCTGAGCTTGTTTTTTGCAGACGTTTCATGACCCAACTAGGGAACCTCATCAGTGCTAGAAGGGAGGAGGAGGAGGAGGAGGAGGAGGAGGAGAGTTGGGATCCTTGGTGCTCTCTGAGCTTGTTTTTTGCAGACGTTTCATGACCCAACTAGGGAACATCATCAGTGCTAGTGACACTAGCACTGAAGTTACCTACCATAGTTTGGGTCACGAAATGTGTGCAAGAGAACAACCAAGCTCAGAGAGCACCAAGGACCCCACTGTATTCCTCCTCCTCCATGGACCCCCCCCTCCCTTCCAGCAGATGATGCTCCCTAGTTGGCTAATAAAACCTGTGCAAGGAAAGGACTCAGCTCAGAGAGCAACAAGGACACACACACACACACACAGAGTTCTAGCCTGACCTACAAATATTCTCCTTTGGGGAGTTGGCTGGGTTTGCTCCACAAAGCCACGAACGGGGTGTCCAAGCCACAGTGGCTTGGCTGCAAACAACATGGTCAGCCACGAGTATTTTCGCACAACCCTTTTGTGTCCCAGCAGCCACAAAGGGGTGGGGGGGTTGGCCAAGCAAGGCCCCGGATTCTTAAGAGTTCTGGATTGAAACGCGCAGCTAATCGCTGACCAAACCGGTTTTAGTTGGGTTCTGAACTCTCGTTTTTTTAATCTGTGCTTTTATCCATGTGTTTATACTGTTTTATTACACTATTATAAACCAACCAGAGCCCGAGACCTAGAAAGTTAATAAATATGGAGATTATATGTCACCCAGAGTCCTCCTGTGAGGAAGATGGGCAGTTTTGAAAAAAATAATAATAATAATAATAATAATAATAATAATAATAATAATAATAATAATAATAATAATAATAATAATAATAATAATAATAATAATAATAATAATAATAATAATAATAATAATAAAAAAGTTGGAAGGGACCTTGGAGGTCTTCTAGTCCAGGGCTTTTCAACCTTTTCACCCATTGTACCATTTTTAGGATATGGCAACATCCGAGCACCACCAGTCACCTAGCAAGGTGTCAAAAACTAGATGATCAAAAAAAAAAAAAAGGGAAAAAGTGATGAAGTACTGGGAGTCCTCGACTTACAACAGTTCGCTTAGTGACTGCTCGAAGTTGCAATGGCACTGAATAAAGTGCCCCCCCCGAGCCACAGCCGAGCAAGACGCCTGCCTGCCCGCCCGGCGGTGCTCTTCCTCCTGTCCGAGGTTTTCACTGTTCTGAGCATTTCTGTTGAGGATTGGCAGTGGGGGTGGGGTGGGGTGGGGGGTGTTTGGTTTTTATTCCCCCCCCCCCACTGCTGGGTGGTTGCAGCAGGTTTTGGTCCCTTCACATGACGCTGGGACACTGTGACCATCATAAATATGAATCGGTTGCCAAGCGTCTGAATGTAGATCACAAGACCCTGGAGATGCTGCAACTTTCCAGCTGATCGGCTCTTCTTCTGGGCTCAGAAGCGCCAGGATCAGCGCCGAGCTCCAGCTGGATCCTGGCGCTGATCCTGGCACTTCCGCTGAGCCCTGACAGCCCTGCAGCTCCAGCCGTCTCTCGCTCAGGCTTGGGCGGTGCTGCCACCGGTTCAGCTCATTCCCCTCCCCCGCTACCCCTTTCCTAGGATGGTCGCGTACCACCTGCCAGGTGCCAATGTACCACGGGTGGTACGGGTACCACTGGTTGAAAAACCCTGCTCTAGTCCAACCGCCTGCTCAGGCAGGAAACCCTTAGGGAAGCACAGAATGACTAACTGAACAACTGCAGGCCTTCACTTAGCAACGGCAGCAAGGTGGCAAAATGGGGCAAAACTCACTCAACAAATGCCTTGCTTAGCAACATAAGTGGTCGTAAGTAGAGGATTACCTGCCAGGATAAGAAAACAAGAGTGATGAAATAAATGTGGGGTGCGAGGAAAAAGAGCTCTGGGAGGGCAGAGAGAACGGCCATTGAGTTAATCACCCGCCTCACTTAATGACTGCAATGACTTACGGCGATAGTGGCTAAGGGTCCTTGATGGTCGTAACTCAAGGACTACCTGAACTGGCCCACTGGTGTAAATGCTCTCAGTATAAGGCCATCCAAAGGCTGAGTTTCAAAGTTTAGATGAAAGATGTCCAACTTTGGCAACTTGTGGACTTCAACTCCCAGAATTCCCCAGCCAGCCACACCTGGGTTTCTTTTTCCCCCTCCCTCTCTCGAGTGAAGAGATTACAGAGGAAAGGATTATAAGAGAGTAAGCAGGCCATAATGGGCTACGGATGAGAAGGAATGCATTAACGCCGGGGAACTCTGGGAATTGAAGTCCAGAGGTCTTCAAGTGGGCAAGGTTGGACACCCTTGCTTTAAACCTTGAAAACCTGACTTCACCTCAGGGGTCTCTTTTGCTCCAAGAGGAGGGGGAGGGGGGAAAAAAGGACGCCAGGAAGCAGCTTCTCGCCCATCAAATGACACCCTCTTTATTCAAAAATATATTTATGAGACATTTCAGAATATACCGCTGCTAAAAGGACAGCCTGTCCCTCTAAATCTCTAAACTGATTCATGTACAGGTTTAAGAAAATGCCTTTGGGGGGGGGGAGGCGGATCAGACCAAGAGCCGAAAGACCACACTGTGGGGAGGGGAAAGGGGGAGAGGGGGGTCTCCCATCACAGCTCCCGCCCCCCCACCCTTGGATTTCAATTAGGGTGAAACCACGAATGGAATAACATCATGGGGGTGGCTGGACGTGGGAGGCTGTGATTCGGACACGCTCACTTGCGCACCCCGCATACGCAAAGGGGGGGGCTCCTCCCTGCTGTGGGGTCTGGGAAGGGGATCAGCCCCAGTTGCTTCCAGACTCAAAGACCACTGGAAGTTGCCTTCTCCACCTGGGGCACCTCCAGACGTTCGCTGCCACATCTGCCAAGTTGGGCTGAGCTGACGGAGAAGGTGGGGACTGGCGGCCCAAAACAGCCCCCCCAATGGAAGGGATTTCAGGGGGGCCAAATGTGGGCACCAAGCAGAAAGCCCGACCCTTCTATGTAAGGAGAACAAAGGGATTTGAGCAGCAAAAGTCTTCTAAAGCAGGGGTCTTCAACCTTGGCCACTTCCAGACTGGTGGACTTCAAGTCCCAGAATTCCCCAGCCAGGCTATTCCAGGAGTTGAAGCCCACCCGTCTTAAAAGTAACCAGGTTTGGAGACCCTGATGGGACATTGCTGTTCACAGCCTAGGTTATTTACCAAAGGGACCCATTTTCTGCTTCACATCACCTAGAATAGTGTTTCTCACCCTGGCTTGAAGATGGGTGGATTTCAACTGCCAGAATTCCCCAGCAATTGGAGTGGAGCGATTAGAGAGGAAAGGATTACGGGAGAGTAAGCGGGCCACAATGGGGTTACGCGTGAACAGGAATGCATTGATGCCAGGGAATTCTGGGAGTTGAAGTCCGCAAGTGTTACACGTTGCCAAGGCTGGAGACACACACACCCCCGCTTGAAAGAAGGGGCAAGAGGATGCCTCCAAGAAAGGCACAGCAATGGCGGAATGGGTCGTTTCCCATTGCTCTCTTTTGAAAAACAGCAGGACAGCCCCCCCACCCTCCTTGGTGGGGGTCTCGGGGCAAAACGAAGGCTTGCATTTTTATGTCGGCTGCATTGCAAAGTGGAAAGGGCTTCGTCCGACCTGGGCGTGGATCCAAAGGTCTGGGCTCTGTTCACTGCGGTGTGTGTGTGTGTGTGTGTGTGTGTGTGTGTGTGTGGTGTTGGGGAGCAGAAGATGTACCCATTGACTGTTGCTGTCCCTCCCACAGACCGGGAGCCAGGAAGGGAAGGAAGTGGCCAAAGTTTCACAGCTTTGGAGATTGAGGGGATTGGAGACGCTTTCCTAAAGCCCACGGGATTTGAACTGTCTACCCTTACCCCTGTTTAAGGGGAGGGGGAGCAGGAGGGGCTTTCGCTAACCCCGGGGTCCCAGGGTTCAAAGCAGGGGAAGGGGCCACCCGAGGTCATTTGGAGGGGAGGGGTGGTGGTGTTCCGGCTGTCCCCGGGCTGATCCGCCACGCAGCTGCCTCTGCCATTCCTGACCCACAGCCCCCCGCCCCCCAAAATTGACCCTGGCCCCCCCTCAAAACAATCCAGTCTTCTTTTTTTCAAACACATGGGGGAGAAAAAAAAACAAAGCTAGAGAGAGATCAAAATTCTTCGAAGGCTCTGGGCACACATGATTTGTGAGTGCTGGAAGTGCCCGCCAGGGTGAGTTTTCCCGTGGAAAGACACCTTCTGCTTCCCACCCAAAACGAAGGCGGTGCCCTTCTGTGCCCCCGCCCACTTCCTTCCCCCTCCACCCCCCACTTCCCGGCCACCCGGCTGGGCAGCAGCCCCGGTGGAGTTGGAGACGGGCCACGGCGGGGGTCTCTGCCCGTCCCTTCCGAGATCGGCTTCCCGCGAGGATTCCTCATCCCGCCGGAGGCGCCTCCTGCCGGGGAGGGGGGTCCAGGGCAGGTGGGCGGGCGAGGCGGACCCCCTCCCCCGTGTCCTAGTCAGTAGAGAAAAGGTCCCCAGCAGACGGGAGGGGCGCCAGCCCACCAGTGACGTTGGGCAGCAGCGACAGGTCCGGCAGACTCTGGATGTGGGACTTCAGCTCTTTGCGCACCTGGGTGACCCGGGCCAGCTTCTGCTTGTACTCCTGGAAAGGGAGGGGGGGGGAAGGGGGAAAGGAAGAGAGGGAGGGAGAGGGGGAGGACATGAATTAATTTGCTTTTCCGCATTTCTGAAGTTCTGAGTTGCCCACCTTACTCCAAAAAGGGACGCTGGTCAGTGTGCCCCGAAACACCCCAAGGATAAAAACGGTACGTAAAACTAAAGCTTTGCTTTTTTTCCCCCCCTTGAAGACGTTTCGCTTCTCATCCACGAAGCTTCTTCAGCTCCGAACGTGAATCTTTGGGACCATCTGGATGACTTCTCGACTGAAGAAGCTGCTTGGGCGAGTAACGAAACGTCTCGGTTTTAATAAACTGTGGTCCAGTTGCCGAGATTTAACGTTTTAAGACCGGGGTCCCCAACCCCGGGGCCGTGGACCGGTACCGGGCCCCGGCATGCCAGAAGCCGGTCCACGCAAAGAAGGGAAGCCCCATCGGTGGGAGGCAGGCTGCACAGAAAAGCAGGCCCGCTCCGGTCCGTGGAAAAACCTCTCTCCGCGGAGCCGCTCCCCGGTACCCAAAAGGTTGGGGGCCGCGGTGTTAAGATATGGAAGGCCGGCCATTTCTCAAGCTGCATCCACTTGAGCCACCAGCGTGGGGAGGCAGAGGCTGTGACAGATCTCCTCTCCTAAGGAAGCCCATCTGGTGGGACCAAGAAGGAGGGCCTTCTCCGTGGTGACTCCTTTGCTGTGGAACACCATCCCTGCTGAGGTAAGATTGCCCCCCCACACACACACACTCTTTCAAAAGGCCCTGAAGACGGGCTTCTGCCAGGGGGTCTGGAGACCCCGGAGAGAGAGATAGGAAACCCGTCAAATGGTTGACTTGATTGCTGTCACGGGGAAGGAGGAGGGGTGTTTGTTGAGTTTTGTGGCGGGGTTTCACTTCTCTAAGGCGCCTGGAGTTACCAGGAGTGGATGTGAAATTTTGCAAGGAATAAATAAAGCTGTAAAATGCACTCCAAGCACAGCTCCGGTCTGTATTCTCAGCACAGCGATGGGGATGCTGGAGAAAGGATGGGGCAGCCGCAAAAGACGCGCAGAAGAAGGCCTCCAGAACAGAGAGAAATGTGGTTGAAGGATAGGAGGAAGGAAGGAAGGAAGGAAGGAAGGAAGGAAGGAAGGAAGGAAGGAAGGAAGGAAGGAAGGAAGGAAGGAGAAAGAAAGAGAGAGAGAGAGGGGAAAGGAAGGAGGGAAAGAAAGAAAGAAAGAAAGAAAGAAAGAAAGAAAGAAAGAAAGAAAGAAAGAAAGAAAGAAAGAAAGAAAGAAAGAAAGAAAGAAGAAAGAAGAAAGAAAGAAAGAAGAAAGAAAGAAAGAAAGAAAGAAAGAAAGAAAGAAAGAAAGAAAGAAAGAAAGAAAGAAAGAGGGGGAAAGGAGGGAGAGAAAGAAAGAGAGAGAGAAGAAAGGGGGAAGGGAGGGAGAAAAAGAAAGGAAAGAAAGAAAGAAAGAAAGAAAGAAAGAAAGAAAGAAAGAGGGGGAAAGGAGGGAGAGAAAGAAAGAGAGAGAAGAAAGGGGGAAGGGAGGGAGAAAAAGAAAGGAAAGAAAGAAAGAAAGAAAGAAAGAAAGAAAGAAAGAAAGAAAGAAAGAAAGAAAGAAAGAAAGAAAGAAAGAAAGAAAGAAAGGAAGGAGAGAGGGGGAAAGGAGGGAGAGAAAGAAAGAGAGAGAAGAAAGGGGGAAGGGAGGGAGAAAAAGAAAGGAAAGAAAGAAAGAAAGAGAGAGAGAGGGGGTAAAGGAAGGAAGGTGGGAGGGAGGGAGGGAGAGAAAGAAAGAGGGTGGGAGGAGGAGGGAAGGAAAAAAGAAAGGGGGGAGGGAAGGAAGCAAGCAAGGAAGGAATCATCTGTTTCTTAAAATCAGCAGCGTAACACACACACACCCCTCACTAGCTGAAGAGGGTGTGTGTGTGTGTGGTGAGGGTGTGAAGTGGTGGCTTTGGTGGAAATGATGCCGGCTGAGCAGCCCCTCACCCTCCAGAGGCTCGGGGGGGGGGGGAGGGCAAGGCGTCTCTTTTAATGGCAGACTATTTATAGCGGCTGCCTGCCGCAGGAGCCGTTCCCAGCTCCTCTGCCCAGTTCCATTTTGGCCGCTGCGGGGAGCCTCTGGGACAAGGGAGGGGGTCCTCCCATCGTGGTGACCTGTCGCGACGGCCCCAAAACGGATCAGCCCCTTCACCATCCCGATGTCACAACCAGCCGTTGCTAAGCAAGCCCATTGAGCGCAATGGCGCAGTTTTGCTGAAAACCCTCATGAAACACGGTCGTATGAACGCAGGACGGCGGCCAGCCACACAAAGTGCGGGCGCCGGGCTGCCGATCATCGGACCTGTGGAAAGGGGTCACCCCTCCCTTTTTCCAGGGAGGTCACAACTTGGAGTGGCCGGCAAGCAACCGGCTCTAAATCGAGGACCGCCTGGGTGGGTGTGGAAAGCCACCCTCCAGCACTTCACACTATGGCGCTTACAGGACTTCCCCCTAATCTGACGGCTGCCGCAGCAAATCCATTATTATTATTATGATGCCCTGACCGAAGGAGAAAGCAGACGATTAAGGTGCCTCCGCACATCCTGGGTGTTATTTTGCGGCGAAAGAGCACCAGGTGTTTACCCTCAAGGAAAATGTGGCACATGCTTTTTGTGCAAGGCGCTTTTCCAAGAGGCAACTGGATTTTTCCTTGGAGACGTTTCGCTTCTCCTCCCAGAAGCTTCTTCAGCTTTGACCGGGTGGTGGGGAACAGAAGGATTTATACTCCTTGCAGACAGCTTCCATCCTCCACCCTCCACTCAGAACCTGAGGAAGCTTCTGGGATGAGAAGCGAGACGTCTTCAAAGGAAAAACAAGAAAGTCCAGTTGCCTTCTTGAAAAAAAAGCCCCTTTGGGACAAGGATCTTCAACGATCAATGAATGACAGGGAACGCAGAAGGAAGATCGACGTCCTCGTTCTTCCCAAAACTGGTGTGCATGTTTTCAATGCGAAAAGAGCTCAAAAGAAATTGACAGCGACCAGCAAGAAAAACGGGGAGGACACGCAGAGATGGGCGTGCAAAAAAGACAGATTTGAAGAAATTAAGATGATAAAGAACCGTCTGGGGGCAACCGTGACCTGGACGATGGAGAATCTCCAGGGACCTGCTTTTCTGCAATTCTACAATCATGATTAAGCCCAAAGTTGCCGCTATTAAGCGAGACGGCTGTTGAGGGGGCTTTGCCTCGTTTTACAACCTTTCTTGCCGCGGCTGTTAAGTGAATCACTGCAGTTGTTAAGTTAGCAACTGGGTTTTTAAATGAACCTGGCTTCCCCGTGGGCTCTGCTCGTCGAAGGTGGCAAAAGGGGATCACGTGACACCACCCCCCTCGGGGACGCTGCAACCGTCGTAAATACGGGTCAGTTGCCAAGTGTCCGAATTTTAATCACGTGACCCCGGGAACGCTGCAACGGTCTTCTTTAGTGTGAAAAATGGTCATGCATCGTTTTTTCAGGGCCCCAGTCACTAAATGAATAGATGTAAGTCAAGGGTGACCTGTAGAGGGGAGACCAGGGGGAGGCCACGTAATGTGTTCATGGGACACGTGTTAAGGGCACAGCCCTACTGGGAAGGACCTCTCTTACCCCAGGCCCAGCTGACAGCCAGCAAAACGCAGGAAAAACAGTTGCCAGGACCCGCTCTTCCATGTTGATCAGCCCTGCTGATTTTGTCTCGTGTGTCTTTGCAAAACGCAGAGATCATCTGGAAGCCGAATGGCACCAGTCCACCCACGGATTCCTCGCCTGCTTCCAGACTGCTGGTCTCCATCCACGAAAGATTTCAAAATCCCCTTAAAAGGAAGCAACTTCAAGCGAAGATGCAGCCAGACCAAGAAAGTAACTACGGCTCAAAAAGGCCACACGACGTTTGGCGGGTGCGACAAAAGACGAGCAACGCAGGAGTCACGCTGGGGCTCTGGTCCAGCGTAGCAGACAAGGAAATTTCAGGTTTTAAAGACTCTACAAAAAAATAACGGGCCCTATCCGACAAAGTGATATTTAATGTGGAGAAAAGCCAGGTTTTACACCTGGGCAGGAAAACCCCCAAAGGTACAAGTACAGAGGAGGCAAGATCTGGCTAAAAAATAGTCAATGCGAGAGGGACCTTGGAGTCCTCGTGGACGATCACTTGGCCGTGAGCCAGCCGTGTGCAGCAGCAGCCAAAAAAGCCAATACAATCCTGGGTTGTATAAACAGAGGCACAGAATCAAGATCACGTCAAGTGTTAGTACAGCTTTACAAAGCCTTAGTAAGGCCACACCTGGAATCCTGCAGCTAATTTTGGTCACCATATCCAAAAAAAGGAAAAAGTGAAGAGAAGAGCAAATAAGATGATTAAACGCCTGGAGTCTAAAACATACAAAGAACGGTTGCAGGATTTGGGAATGGCTAGTTCTAGAGAAAAGAAGGACTGGGGGAGACATGATAGCAGCATTCCAGTATTTGAGGGGCTGCCCCAAAGAAGAGAGGGGGTCAAATTATTCTCCAAAGCACCTGAAGGCAGGACAAGAAACAATGGTTGGAAACTAACCAAAGAGAGAAACAACCTGGAATTAAGGAGAAACTTCCTAATAGCGAGGACAATTAACCAGTGGAACAACCTGCCTCCAGAAGCGGTGAATGCTCCAACACTGGAGGTTTTTAAGAAGAGACTGGACAGTCACATGTCTGAGATAGTATAGGTTCTCCTGTTTGAGTGGGGGGCTGGACTAGAAGACCTCTAAGGTCCCTTTCAGCTCTATTCTGTGATTGATTGATTGATTGATTGATTGAAAAATACAAGGGACTCTGTTCAACAATCAGATCACTCCACGGATTTGCCACTCAGGGCTGTTATCGTTCACAAACTTAACAGCTAGCAATTGATGGAGATTTTCAGTTAGCAAAGCCGCCTTCATTTAAAACAGGATTGTCCAATCTTGGCGATTTTAAGACCGGCGGACCTCAACTCCTAGAATTTCTGAGCCAGCTTTGCTGGCTGGAGAATTCTGGGAATTGAAGTCCACAAGTCTTAAATTTGCTAAGATTGCACTCCACTAATTTAGAATATACGCCTTCTTGTTCCTTTTTTTTTTTTTGGCTGAATTTCCCTATCACCCATTTCTCCTCTCAGTGCCCGTTTCCTGTTTGTTCATATATTTTCCACCTTCCAGTCAAACCCAATCTCTGCCCATGTTTTCCTCCAACTCTGCAGAAAATTTAAAAAAACGGGTGTGTGTGTGTGTGTGTGTTAGGTGTTGCAGAGCTTCCTGGCGGAGGAGCAAAGCCTCGCATTTTACACCCTTGCTTTGGAGATGCAGTTTAAAAAAACAACACAAAAACTATACTTGGGATGGGCCTGCATCCTGCTTTACAAAAGGGGGCACAGGAAGCCAACGAAGGTACGGGATAAAATTTAATTTATTGTACAGAGGCCTTTAATTTTAATTTTTTATCTTAACTTCTGTATTTATTATATGTTACTGTTGTTAGCCGCCCTGAGTCCTTCGGGAGATAGGGCGGCATATAAGCCCCAATAATAAATAAATAAATAAATAAATAAATAAATAAATAAATAAATAAATAAATAAATAAATAAATAAATAAATAAATAAATAAATAAATAAATAAAAGGGGAGTTGCAGGGTGCGTATATGCACCCATCTGCTAACACCGTGGCCAGTCTCGACTTACGACATTCCGTCACTACGTTAGAGGTAGTCGTCAACGGAGCCCAGAATTACGGTCCATTATGTGGCAGCTGTTGTGAAGCCGTAGTCCTCATCTTACGACATTACATCAGAGGTACGTCAATTGAGCGCCAGGATTACAATCATTAGGGCGCTGCTTTGTAAAGCAGTAGTCCTCAACTTACGACATCACATTTCCACGTTATGGACACAGGTAGTCCTCGGCGTACGACCGCAACTGAGCCCCAAAGCTCCGTTGCTAAGCGAAACAATTGCTAAGTGGACTTTGCCCCGTTTTGCAACTTTTCTCGCCCCGGTTGGGAAGCGAATTGCTGCAGTTGTTAGGTGAGTGACACGGTCGTTAAGCGAATCTGGCTTACCCCGTGGCCTTTGCTGCTCAGAAGGTCACAAAAGGGGATCATGTGACACACATGAGACGTCGCGACCGTCATAAATAGGAGTCAGCTGCCAAACGTCTAGACGTAAATCACGGGACGCTGCAATGGTTGTGAGAAAACCGATTGCAAATCACTGTTTTCAGGGCCGGCGTAACTTTGACCGGTCACTAAACGAACTCTTATGAGCCAAGGACTACCTTTACTGAACTGAGCCCAGAATTAGAGCATTTAGGTTGTGGCTGTGGTGAAGCAGTGGCCCTCGGCTTACTATAGCACACTGCTATATCACAAGCAGTCAACCTAGCCCAGGATTTCCGTCCTGTAGTAAAGAGAGGCACGCCCAGCCACGACATCCCCCCACTCCAGTCATTAGGCAGAGCAGGGGCTGCCTCAGGGGGTGGGAGAGGCCCTGGGTCACTGAATGAATGGTTGTTAAGTCGAGGACTGCCTGTATGTTTGACAATAAAGGTATTATTATTATTATTATTATTATTATTATTATTATTATTATTATTATTATTATTATTATTATTATTATTATTATTATTATTATTATTATTATTCTATTCTAATTCTTATTCTATTCTATTCATTATTATTCTATTCTTATTCTTATTCTATTGTTATTCTATTCTATTCTACAATCTGTCTATTCTACTCTAATTCTATTCTTATTCTAATACTAATTCTATTCCTATTCCCATTCCATTCCATTGTAAGTCTATTCTATTCTAATTGTATTCTGATCTACTCTTAATTCTATATTCTACTCTATTCTATTCTGACGTTTTTCTTGGTCTGGTTGCCCAAAGACTAAACGGCTGCACGTCCTTTCCTGGCCCCTTTGTTCTCTGTGTGGGGTTTAGGGAGGCAGCTCTAGCCCTCCTTTTTGGCAACACACACACACACACACACACACACACACACACATATTCTCTCTCTCTCTCTCTCTCTCTCACTCAGCCGGAGCGAGTTCAGGCCTGGGAAGAGCGGTCCCAACCAGGGAACCATACAGACATTTTATAGGAACAACCCAGATTCTGCAACTGGCCAAGAAAATGCTGGAGGTCGGCAGCAACCTCTAAATCCGGATTTTAACATTTCAGATCGCCAGCCAGTCACCTGCTTAGCAGCCCTTCTGAGATATACTGTACCGACACGGCATTTTTAAAAGAAAAACAAAACAATAGATTAAGCTAGATAAGGAGACAAAAAAAGGAAAGAAAAATTGGCTAGTGAAAGTTAAAAGTGATAGTCAAAGAGTCAGATTTTTTAAAAAAATAAGTTCGGGGAAATGGATTTATTAAATGAAAATCTCGAAATGAAGACATCCTACCTAAGCAACTCGAAGGGCGAATTTTATATACTGAAACACCAAACATGCTTAGCGACGTTTACTGAAATCTGTCAATATTTGTTAAGTGAGAAAGACGAGAATTAGCTATTTGAATCACTGGATAGCTGGAGAATTGCTTGGCAACACAGAAAATGGATGGCAGAAAAAGAGCCACTGGTCCACCGAGCCACGTGCCCTTCGAGTTTGATTTTATTCTTTTAAATTCTTCTCAGATACTGATACTACTACTACTACTACTAAATAATAATAGTTGGAAAGGACCTTGGAGGTCATCTAGTCCAACCCCCTGCTCGGGCAGGAAACCCTATACCATTTCAGACAAGTGACTGTTCAGTCTCTTCTTAAAAGCCACCAGTGTTGGAGCATTCACCGCTTCTGGAGGGAAGCAGTTCCGCTGGTTAATTGTCCTCACTGTCAGGAAGTTTCTCCTTAGTTTGAGGTTGCTTCTCTCCTTGATGAGTTTCCATCCGTTTCTTCTTGTCCTGCCTTCTGGTGCTTTGGAGAATAGCTTGACTCCCTCTTCTTTGGGGTAGCCCCTGAGATATTGGAACGCTGCTATCATGTCACCCCTCACCCTTCTCTTCGTTAAACTAGACATGCCCAATTCCAGCAGCTGTTCCTTGTATGTTTTAGCCTCCAGTCCCCTGATCATCTTTGTTGCTCTTCTCTGCACTCTTTCCAGAGTCTCAACGTCTTTTTTACATCATGGTGACCAAAATTGGATGCAGTATTCCAAGTGTGGCTTTACCGAGGCCTTGTAAAGTGGTATTAATACTTCACTTGATCTTGATTTTCTCCCTCTGTTAATGCAGCCTAGCACTGTGTTGGCTTTTTTGGCAGCTGCAGCACACGGCTGGCTCATATTTAAGGGATTGTCTACTAGGACTCTCACTGATACAATGGACATGTTCTTACCCCAAGCATGTTTAAATACGGTGCCTGCTGGAAATTGGCTCCACGCTTGCACTCACTCCTCTTTCTTGCGAAGTCATCCTTTCTAAGTTCTGGGGCTATCGCAAGATATCCAGAGGCTTCCCTGATTTGGTGAGGCCTTAACCCGCTTGAAAACAATTGATGTTGGACTGTTAATGCCGGCTGTCCATCCATCCCACAACAGTCCTCCACTTACAACTATTTGTTCCAAGTTACAACGGCACAAAAAAAAAAGAGAGACTCAGGACCAGTTCTCACACTTACGACCGTTGCAGCCTCCCCAGGGTCACGTGGTCAAAATTCAGACACTTGGCAACTGATGACGGTTGCACAGTGTCTCGGGGGGGGGGGGGCAGATCGCATGATCCCCTTTTCCAACCGTGTGACAAGCAGAGTCACTGGCGGAAGCCGGATTTGCTTAGCGACCGGTGACTGACTTATCAGCTGCAGGTGTGGCGAAGAAGGTCTTAAAATGTCACGTAACGAATGTCTCACTTAGCAGGAGAAATTTTGGGCTCCATGGTGGCCGTCACTCAAGGACAATCTGTAATTTCCTGACCCCCCAGCAGAGGCAAAATGAACTTGCCTGTCCGTCTGCAAAGTTCTGCGCAAAGATTGGACGAGGAAGGAGGGAAGAAATAGTAGTGGGTTTCCTGCCCGAGCAGCCGGGTGGACCACCCGTGTTTCCCTGAAAATAAGACTGGGTCTTATTTTTATTTTACTCCAGAAGAGGCACCAGGTCTTATTTTTGGAGGTGTGTGTGTCTTTCATACTTACCTCCGGCACCGACAACACCGCCCAGCCGGCTCCACTTCTTCTGGGGCTAAAGGAGCAGCTGAATTCTGGCCTGTACTTCACAGTCAGGCCTTTTTGGAAGGCCTCTGCAGCTGAGTACCGAGCTATGTATTTGATCCATAGCTCGGCTCTCGGCTGCAGAGGCCTTCCGGAAAGGCCTGTGACTGAGAAATGCAGGCCTGGCTGTGGAAGATGCCGCAGAAGGAGAGGGTCAGCAGGAGAGGGCTGGCGGGGCACGTGTGGCAGCTCCACGCCCCCACCCCAGCTTGATTTTTAGGTGTGTGCCTCGCCCCAAAAGTAGGGCTTATTTGGGGGGTAGGGCGTATATTAGGCCCGCCCCATAAAAATCAAGCTAGGGCTTATTTTGGGGAAAAGTCTTACTTTCGTGGGAACAGGGTAGAAAATCTCCTACTTGGTTATTCTAAGGCTGAACAAGAAGCACAAATGGTGGGTTAAGAAGCAACTGCATCTTCTTCCTGGTCATCAGGCTGTGTCCCTCAAAAACTAGGGCAATTTTAAGAGCCTGTGGACTTCAATTCCCAGAATTCCTGAGCCAGCTGGCTCAGGAATTCTGGGAGTTGAAGTCCACAGGTCCTCAAGTCGTGATGGCTCAAGGACAAGCCCTAGAGAAGCTCCAGGCAGTCTGTTTCCCCGGACCGGTGTGCTCCTGCAAGGAGTGTGTGTGGGGGTGGGGGTGCAAAACTCGCCCTACACCGAGGCCACCCGTGCCCAGAAGGCGAAGGGGGCTAGGAGGGAGGGCAGGGCGCCCCGCTCACCTCTAGCTTTTTCTCCTTCTCCGTCAGCACGTCCTTCTGGGTCTGCGTGTACTCGATCAACATGCGTGCCAGCTGGCGCCGGTCCTCCAGTTCCGCAGCTAGCCGCCCGTTGTATTCAGCGAGTAGCAAGCAGGCCTCATCCACCGTCTTCGACAGGCGCTCCGCCGCCTCTTTGTCTGCGCACAGAAGCAGTAAAACAGGTTACGGGGAGGACACACACACACACACACACACTTTTGTGTTGCTGAGAAGCGGGAGGCTGCTCGCCTGGAGGGAAGGATGCCAAGAGAGGGTTTTGCAACCTTGGCCAACTTTCTACCTGATGCAAAATCTGAGAAAGTTGATGGACCGTCTTTTCCCAGCCCAGCAGAGCAGAGCACAAAGGTAGGGGATGTTAGGGGTCCCCTCTCCTAAGGAGGCCCACCTGGTGGGACCAAGAAGAAGGGCCTTCTCCGTGGTGGCCCCCTCCCTCTTATTTGAAGGGCCATCTTTTCCCAGTTTTACACCCAGCGGAGCCACCAGAGTGGGGAGGCTGGATCTACTACCCAAGCCACCGGAGTGGGCAGGCAAAGGACGTTACGGATCCCTTCTCTTAAGGAGGTCCATCTGGTCTTCTGCGTGGTGGCTCCCTCCCTGTTATTTAAGTAATATTCGTATAATAATATTTACATGTAATTTATACCTAAGGGTGTAGGTATACGCAATGTGTGTGTGTGTGTGTAGCATGCTTATATGTGTGTTGTGCATGTGTACGCATTTGAAAGCAGGCGATAGAATTTCATTTTCAATATGGGCTAGTGTGCCCACAGGTAAAAAAAAAAGACAATAGAGGTTACCTACCTATCTTAAAGGACCGTCTTTTCCTAGCTGCATCTGCCCAACCCACCTGAGCAGGGAGACAAAGGATACTATGGGCCCCCTCTCCTAAGGAGGGCCTTCACCGTGGTGGCCCCCTCCCTCTTATTTGAAGGGCCCTCTTTTCCCAGTTACACCCAGCGGACCCAGCAGAGCGGGGAGGCTGGACACATTACGGATCCCTTCTCTTAAGGAGGTCCATCTGGTGGGACCAAGGAGGACCTTCTCTGTTGTTTGAAGGACAGTCGCTTCCACCTGGCCCACCAAGAGCAGGGGATGTTATGGGTCTCCCCCACTTAAGGAGGCCCCTCTGGAGGGACCAAGAAAAAAGGGCCTTCTCCACGGTGGCTCCTTCTCTCAGGAACATGACCCCTGGGAAGGTGACACTGGCCTCCCGCTTGGACACTCTTTCAAAAGGTGCCAAAGACCTGCTTTGGCCAAGGGGGACACTGGTTGGTTCGACTGTTGCCATCAGAGGTTGAGGAGATTCGTTGGCCTTTGACTTGGGCTTCTAGTTCTGTCAGCCCCAAGAGCCACTGTGAGTCGGGCCAGGATATACATTTTATCACCAAACAAGGGTGCCAAACGGTCGAGTCTGGGGGGAAAAGCTGGTCCAAGGGCAGCTCACGGTGTCAGGAATGGGGAGCCTGGAGCGTGTGTGTGTGTGTGTGTGTGTGTGTGTGTGTGTGTGTGTGTGTGTGTGTTCCTTCTTGCCTCCTGGCCCCCGCTCAGCTTCTCAATGCAGCGCTGTGCACACCAACACAGTACGACCACAACGGAGCCCCAAAATTTTATGTTGATAAGCGGGAAATCTGCTAGGTGAGTTTTGCCCCATTTTTACGACCTTTCTTGCCACTGTTGTTAAGTGAATCGCTGCCCTTACTAAATTACTTTCCCGGTTGTTAAGTGAATCTGGCTTCCCTCCGTTGACATTGCTTGTCAGGTGGTCGCAACAGGGGATCATGTGACACACACCCCTGGGGACGCTGTGACCGTCATAAATACGAATCAGTTGCCAAGCGTATGAAGGTCAGTCACATGACCGGGGGGGGGGAGGGGGGATGCTGCAAGGGTGTTAAGTGTGAAAAACGGCCATAAGTCATTTTTCCCAGTGCCGTTGTAACTTCGAACGGTCACTGTTATAAGTTGAGGACTTCCCGTACGATGCTCGATCTGAAGTGGCATCGGAACAGACCCAACTGCCAACATGGCTTCAGAGGAACTGGGGGGGTGGTGTGTGTGGCTTTGCTGGCTGAGGAATTCTGGGAGTTGAAGTCCACAAGTCTTGAAGTTGGCCCAGTTGAGGACCCCCTCTCTGAGACCCCTTCGGTCTCCGCTCATCCAAGCGAGCGGTTTTGGCCCCGGGAGGAGAGTTGCTCACCTGTGATCTTCTCCAGCAGCGAGACGTCTTGAACCTCCTGCGGGAGGGAAGCGATCTTCTGCCGCACGGTGGCATCGCCCGAGGCCGCGTTCTCCAAGTCCTGCAAGGCCTTGATCAGGTCCTCGGCCTGCCCGGGGGGGGGGGGGAGAGAAGAGAAGGTGGGCGCTGGGGCTTCCCCACACAGCCTCTCCCCCAAAGCGCCTGGGGGCGGCCCCTGAGACGGCGCTGCCAGGAGGAACCAAAGTGCCCTGGCCACGCAGGGCGGAGGGTTTGGCTGGCGCTGCCCGTGCAGATGACGGAGTGGCAGAGTTGGAAGGGACCCTGGAGGTCTTCTAGACCAACCCCCTTGCTCACGGCAGAAGATCCTAGAGCGGGGGGTCTCCAAACTTGGCAAATTTAAGACGCGGACTTCAACTCCCAGAATTCTGTGAGTCCCTTTCCATTCCTTCCCTTTTTTCTTTCTTTCCTTCCCTTCCTTCTCCCTTCCTCACTCCTTTCCTCTCCCTTTTCCCTTCCTTCCTTCTTTCCCTTTCTTCCCTTCCTTCTTTCACTCCCTCGCTTTCATTTCTTCCTTCCTTCTTTTCCTTCCTCCCTCTTTCCTTCCTTCCTTCCCTCCTTTTCCATCCCTCCCTTCTTTTCCTTTCTTTCTTCCCTTCCTTTTTCTTTCACTCCCTCGCTCCTTTCGTCTTCCTTCCTTCCTTCCTTCCTCTTTCCCTCCCTTCCCCCTCCCTCTCCTTCCTTTTTTTTGGGGGGGGGGGGAAGTTGAAGCCCACAAGTCTTGAAGCTCCCACGTTTAGACCTCCCTGGCCTAGGCCATTCCAGAGAAAGGGCCGCCCAGTCTCTTCGGGAAGGCCTCCGCTGATGGAGCGCCCCCCGCCTCCGGAGGCCAGCCCTCCCACCCCATTCACTGCTCTCGCTGGCAGGAAGAGATGAATTGGTGGGGGGGGGGGCGTGGCCCTCTCTCTTGCCTGCATCGACACCTGTCCAGGTGACACTCAGCCAAGCTTCAGGACTTTTTGCCACAATTGTCGTTCATTCATTCATTCACTCCTTCCATCTCGGCAATTATTTTCATAAATAACTCGTGGCCGACGTAACTAAGATTCTCCCTTCCTCCTCCTCTATTCCCAATGACAACGACAACCCTGTGTGGTGGGCCAAGCCGAGAGGGACCAGCCCAAGGTCACCCAGCTGGATTTGCAGGCTAAAGCAGGACTGGGATTCGCGATCTCTTGCTTCCTTTCACGTTAAGTAAATCACGTTGTTAAGTGAATCGTATGTTCATTAAGTGAGTCCAGCTCACCCCCACTGTGCCTTGCTTGTCTGAAAGGTCTGGAAGCTGGAAAGGTCACAAACCCTGCAATCATCATAAACCTATGCTGGTTATCAAGTATCCACATTCTGACACATTACTGGGGTGGGAAGTTCAACTTTGTAACATTATAACCTCTGGGAGGGAACCCCAGTCTTGGTTTCACTTTTGATTGTTCTTTAAGGCAGGGGTCCCCAACCTATGGGTACTGGGCTGTGGGCTCTTGGCCAGCAGGCCGCAGAAATGGCTGGCCAGGGCACACACACATGGGCACACATACCCCCCCCCGCTTCCATCTATCTATCTATCTATCCATCTATCTATCCATCCATCCCATCCATCCATCCATCCATCCATCCTATCTATCATCTATCTATCTATCTATCTATCTATCTATCTATCTATCTATCTATCTATCTATCATCTATCTATCTATCTATCTATCTATCTATCTATCTATCTACCTACCTACCTACCTACCTACCTAATCTAACCACATAGGGAAGATGAATCTATCCATCTATTCTTTTTATCTATCTATCTATCTATCTATCTATCTATCTATCTATCTATCTATCTATCTATCTATCTATCATCCATCCATCCATCCATCCATCCATCTATCTATCTATCTATCTATCTATCTATCTATCTATCTATCTATCTATCTATCTATCTCTATCTATATCTCATTTATCTTTCATCTCTATCTATACATTATCTATGTCTAACTCCTATCTATCTATCTATCTATCTATCTATCTATCTATCTATCTATCTATCTATCTATCTATCTATCTATCTATCTATCTATCTATCTATCTATCTTTATCATCTCTAGCTAATTAAATACCTCTCCTGATTGGCTATCATCTGATTTATCCCTCTCTCTCTTTATCTTTCATTTACCATCTGTCTCTCTAATCACCTGCTTCATCTGTCTGTCTATTTATCTGGAGCGCAGAGAGAGGTCATGCACGAAGCCTTCCATTAAAGGGCCTGGAGCAAGTAGAGCACTTTCTCCCATCTCCACTACCCTCCAGGGGTCTTCAGCCAACTCCTCATTACTCCCCATCAGCTGCAAGGTCCAACCCTGGCTGAGAATTATGGGAATGGAAGTCCAACCACCCAGATGGCACAAGAGAGAGAGAGAGAGGCAAAGAAAGGCAAAGAAAGAAAGAAAGAAAGAAAGAAAGAGATATTGAGATAGAGAGAAGATATATATCGATAGAAGATAGATAGATGATAGATGATAGATGATAGAAAGTGAGAGAGAAAAAGAAAGAAAGAAAGAGAGGGAGGAGGAGGGAGGGAAGGAAGGAAGGGGATCCCCTTGCTAAGGGCGCCCCCTGGTGGCGGCTCCCCTCTCCCCAGCGTACCAGCAGGGGCCCGGCGTTGGCGTCCTGTGGGGAGTAGCCTCCGGGATAGTCGTCGTCTTCCTCCTCCTGCATCTGCTGAAACGTCCTCTTCAGGGACTTCTTCTCCTCTGTAACTGAGGGAGGGAAAAGCCGCCTTTTGGGTGCTGGCAAAATCAAAAGGGGCACAATTGCACACGCACGCACACGCACAAACACACGCACAACTGCCCACCCCAAGCAGTTCATCGACCGGGGGTGGGGGGGGTGGAGTGCCCAAGACACAGCATACTCCCCCACCCCCACCTTCGCTGCTCCTCGGGGCTCACTTCGACACTGCACAGAGCCCGGCCTCACTCAGGTCCAGAAGCATCAGAAACTCACCCAGCCCTTACTTCCACCGTGCGACTTGCCAAGGCCAATCCAATCAGATCAAATCCTAGAATCCTAGGGCTGGAAGGGACCTTGGAGGTCTCCTAGTCCAACCTGCAATTAGTGCAGGTTCGCATCCCACCAGGCTCAAGGTTGACTCAGCCTTCCATCCTTCCCAGGTAGGTAAAATGAGGACCCAGATTGTTGGGGGCAATAAGCTGACTTTGTAATAACGCCGCTTGGGGTGTGTGTGAAAGCCCTAATAAGCAGGCAGATACATAGAATGAAGGCTACTGCTAAGCTTGTAAGCCGCCCTGAGTCTTCGGAGAAGGGCGGGATATAAATGGGATTAAAAAAAATAAAAATAAAATAAAATAAACCCACCCACCCCACCCCCAGGGCAGGAATACAAGCCTGGCACGGGTCTCCTGCCCCTTACACAGATTTCAGGCATATTTCTGCCCTGTGGAACTCTCTCACACAGGTAAGCAGGCCCCATTTCTCCTGGCCTTCAGGAAAGGTGCCAAAACATGGCTCTGAGAGAGAGGGGGGGGAGAGAGAGGGGGAGAGAGATGGGTGGGTGGGTGGATGAACGGACAGAGATGGATGAAGATGGACGGACAGGTAGGTAGGTATGTAGGTGGGTGGGTTGATGGATGGATGGATGGACAGACGGACAGAGATGGATGGAGATGGACAGATACATAGACAGACAGGATGGATGGATGGATGGATGGATAGATAGATAGATAAGATAGATAGATAGATAGATATAGTTAGATAAGATAGGCAGGCAGGCAGGCAGCCAGCCAGCCAGATGGACAAACAGAGGGATGGAATGGACAGATAGACAGACAAAGGAAGGAAGGAAGGAAGGAAGGAAGGAAGGAAAGAAGGAAGGAGAAAGGTTAAGTCAAAGCACAGATATTTACTGCTCCCATGGAAGACGAGTCAAGCATCAGAGGCAGGTACCCAGACTGCTCTACGTGAAGAGCAAGCCCGCACTGCACAACGTGAGTTTCAAGCCACGGTTCCCAAGTCACAACTGGCCGGGTTTATACATCGTTCCCAGCCAAAATCAAAAGCTAGGGAGGGCTCTGGAGTCTGTCCTTTCAATAGGAGATGAGAAAGCCCCCACGGCCAAAAGGCCAGGCCAGGTCAAAAAGGCCTCTGCCCAGGTCCGTCAAATCAACCGCTGGGCTTCCCCTCCCTCTTTAGATTCACCTGTGCAGGTGAGCAGGACCCAGCCGGTCGGAAAACGTTCCTCCAGGGCTGGGCGGTGCAGGGTGGGAGAGGCAAAGAGAGGAAGGATCCTTAACTTTAATTCCTCGTTTCAGCTCTGCACGTACACACACACACACACACACACGGCAAGAGGGGAAAGAGCAGAAGGGTCTCAACGTCGCTCCTGCTTGAAGCCGCTGCAGAACCCCCTGCCTGGCGTAACGGCGGCTGCAGCGCCCTGCAGTTTCGCCCACCGTGGGAGCCGCAAAGACACCGCCGCCCAGCAGCAGGAGCTGGCAATTCCAGAGAAACCAGTAAGGGAGCCTTCCGGCCATTATTCAAAGCCTCAAGAGGTTCTGCAGGACACCACCCTGCCCCACCCAAAAAAAACAACACAAAACCCTACATGAGAATTAATGGGACGCTTTGGCAGGTGCGAAAGGTGGAGTTCGGCTGGCGTAGGAGAAGGGATGCCAGGGGGCAGGCCTGGAAGAGGAGCCGTAGCAACAGCAGCTGGCGGCAGCGAGGGGAGACGAAGCGCCAGCTGGCCAGGGAGCTGCCGCCCTCCGCAAAGGGCTTCAGGGTGCCCGGCTGCTTTGCAGAGCGCCAAGGAAAGGGGAAGCCAGCTGTTCTACGGCCATTCTCTCTCCCGAGCATCGGCGGAGGTGCCACGCACGGCAATGCATCTGCAAAGCGCCCCTCCGTGCCTCCTTTCTGGGGAAGCCAGAGCCTCAGGTCCGCAGCAGGCATCCTTCTGGACCAGCCTTTCCCGTAAGGCAGAGGCCCCCAACCTTTGGGGCACCAGGGACCAGTTCCGTGGGGAAAGCTTTTGTGCCACCTGCACCCCACTGGTGGGCCTTTGCTTCTTTCTGCGGACCGGTCGCTGGCACGCCCCGGGCCGGTATCAGTCCACGGACCCAGGGGAGGAGGGGTTGGGGACCCCTGCCGTAAGGGACGCTGGGTGCCCCCTGAGCTTGTTTCCTTGTAGACCTTACATTGCCCAAATTGGGCAACATCGTCAGAGAAGAGCAACTGATGGCTGCAGTTTGTTGAGTAACCCGGTTGTTAAGAGAATCTCTGCTGGTTAGGAGGTCCCAAAAGGGCATCACATGACTCCGGGATTCTGCATCCGTCATAAATACGAGTAGGTTGCCCAGCGCCTGGATTTGGATCATGTGACTGTGGGGGGAGGGGGAAAATGATGCAACGGTCGTTAAGTGTGGAAACCGGTCGTAAGACACTTTTTTCCCAGTGTCATTGCAGCTTCGGACAGTCCCTAAGCGAATCGTCGTGAGTCGAGGACCACCTGTAACCCGAAGAGTTCCGAGAAAAGGAGCAGAGGGCTTACCTTTGGGTTGGGGGCTATTGGAGTCCTCCATGGACAGTTTCAGCTGCTGTATGAACTCCCCGCCATACACGCTCCGCTCCTGCCAGATGTTCAGCAGCCGTTCCAAGGGCTTCTTGCAGCCCTCGTCTGCCTCCCTGCCAGGTGGGGGGAAAGGGCAGCGTGAAAAGCAGGATCAGAAACAGCTGCTACCAAAGACGTCTAGGGCTGGAAAGGACGAAAACGGAACAGAATAGAAAAAGAAATAGAATAGAATGGAACAGAACAGAACAGAATAGAATAGAAAATATGGAATAGAATAGAATAGAATAGAATAGAATAGAATAGAATAGAATAGAATAGAATAGAATAGAATAGAATAGAATAGAATAGAATAGAATAGAATAGAATAGAATAGAATAGAATAGAATAGAATAGAATAGAATAGAATAGAATAGAATAGAATAGAATAGAATAGAATAGAATAGAATGTAGGAATAAAGGATAGAATGGAATGGAATGGAATAGAATAGAATAGAAATAACAGATGATAGAAATAGAATAGAATATTTGATATTATATACAAACATACATACATATCTTTAAAATCAGTCTGGAGTCTGGACAACTATACGGACAGGATCATGTAGATATATATATATACATATGAAGAACAGTTGTTGGAATTGGGTATGTCCGGTTTAATAAAGAGAAGGACGAGGGGAGACAGGATAGCAGTGTTCCAATATCTCAGGGGCTGCCCCAAAGAAGAGGCAGTCAAGCTCTTCTCCAAAGCACCTGAAGGCAGAACAAGAAGCAACGGAGGGAAACTCATCAAGGAGAGAAGCAACCTAGAACTAAGGAGAAACTTCCTGACAGTTAGAACAACTAACCAGTGGAACAACCTGCCTCCAGAGGTGGTGAATGCTCCAACACTGGAAGTTTTCAAGAAGAGACTGGACAGCCATTTGTGTGAAATGGTATAGGGTCTCCTGCCTGAGCAGGGGGTTGGACTAGATCACCTCCAAGGTCCCTTCCAATGTTTTTATTATTATTTTATTGATTATTGCAGTCAGCCAGATGTTCAGACTGGATTTGGCATTTTTGTCTACCTATCGAGTCCTTCCCAAGGACCTGGGATAGGCAGATGTGGATGTTGGATGGTATTACAGATCTCGTCGCAGGATGGAAGCAGTTCCTAGTAAGGCCGCCTTTTGCAATTGACTGAGGGCGAATTTGTCAATGCCGATGATGGTGTTCAAGTGGTGCTCCAGTTGTTTTGGGGTTGCACCCGAGGCGCCTATGACTATTGGAACTACCCTTGCTTGCCTTTGCCACAGTCGTTCTATTTCTATTTGTAGGTCTTTGTATTCTGTTATCTTCTCCAGTTCTTTCTCGTCTATTCTGCTGTCTCCAGGCACTGCCACGTCCACTATCCAGACTTTTTTGTCTTCCTTATCGACAATTGTTAAGTCTGGGGTGTTATGTTGCAGGTACCTGTTTGTTTGCATTCTGAAGTCCCAGAGCAGTTTAACTTTATCATTTTCTATGACTTTCTCTATTTTATGATCCCACCAGTCCTTGCTTACAGGCAAATGATATTTCTTGCAGATCTTCCAATGCACCATTGTTGCTACTTTGACATGCCACTGCTTGTAGTCAGTCTGTGTGATCTTCTTGCAGCAGCTTTACCGGGTGGTCCACTGTTTCTTCCGCTTCTTTGCATAGGCGGCACTGACTGTTTTGCTGTCTTCTCAAGTATGACTTTGTATGTGTTTGTCCTTAAGGCTTGGTCTTGTGCAGCCAGAATTAGTCCCTCGGTCTCTTTCTTCAACTTTCCTGCTCTTAGCCATTGCCAGGTCTTGTTATTATCTGCTTTCCCAGCCATTTTTATAAATGTACTGGCCATGGAGTGCTTTGTCTTCCCATGCCTCTATTCTGTTCTTCACTTGGTCTTTCTCGTAGGCCAGTTTGGTCTCTCCAGTAGTCAGTAAGCCTTCCTGATATACTAATTTCAGTGCATCTTCATCGTTGTCCTTCGGATATTCTTCCAAAGCCATTTTTTTTCTTTTTCAACCATCTGACGTACTTGCAGCATTCCACGCCCACCTATTTGCCTTGGTAGGAAGAGTCTGTCAATGTCACTGCGTGGATGAAGGGCATGATTCATTGTCATTATTTTTCTGGTCTTCCTATCCATTGCTTTTAGTTCTGCTTGAGTCCAGTCCGCTATTCCAGCTGTGTATCTAATGACTGGAATTGCCCAGGTGTTGACTACCTTCACGGTATTTCCTCCATTGAGTTTGGACTTTAAGATCTTCTTCACTCTTGTGATGCATTCACCTCTAATCTTTTTCTTGACTTCAGTGTGCTTGACGTTGTCAGCTTGAAGGATACCCAAGTATTTGTAGTAATCTTCCTCATCCAGATCTTAATGTTGTTTCCGTGGGGCATCTTGATTCCTTCAGTTTTCACTATTTTTCCTTGTTTGAGAGTAAGTGTGCACATTTGTCCAGTCCAAAGTCCATTGCAATCAATATCTTGGCTATATATACGGACAATGTTGAGCGGTGATTTTATTTCAGATGATGTTTTTCCATACAGCTTCAGATCACCCATGTAAAGGAGGCGGGTTAGTGTGACAGATGTTTTTGATGTTTGATAGCTATGTCCTGAGTTGTTGTTGCTGTTGTTCGTTGTTGTTTGTACAGCAGTTAGAAAACCTCCACCAGCCAAGAGAAATGGCCTTTGCACAACTGCCTTTATTCATTCGTTCAACGTAAGACAAATTCAGCATGCAGTTAGTCCTTGGCTTATGGCCACGATGGAGCCCCAAATTTCTCTTGCTAAGTGAGGTTTGCCCCATTTTACGACCTTCCTTGCCAGTTGTTAAATGAATCACTGGAGTTGTTAAGTCAGCAACACGATTCTCAAGCGAACCTGGCTTTCCCCTTGACCTTTGCTGGTCAGAAGGTCGCAAAACGGGGATTGTGTGATGCTGGGAGGCTGCGACCATCGTAAATCATTCGTGGTTTTGGAGTTGGGTATCATCAATACGCTGATGATACCCAACTTTTCATTTCGACCCCAAACCACCCCAGTGATGCCCTCGCTGTGATGTCCCGTTGCCTGGAGGCGGTCCAGGTCTGGATGGGGAGGAACAGACTTCGGCTCAACCCTGACAAGACTGAGTGGCTGTACATTCCGGCATCCCGGGACATTCAAAATGTTCCATCCCTTTCTATGGGGGGTGAGTCTTTACCCCCCGTGGATAGGGCTCGCAACTTGGGAGTCCTCCTAGACTCACGGCTTACCTTAGAAGATCATATAGTAGCCGTGACTAGGGGGGCCTTCGCCCAGGTTCGCCTGGTGCGCCAGTTGCGGCCCTATCTGGACCGGGATGCCCTGTGTACGGTCACTCATGCGCTCGTGACCTCTCGTCTGGACTACTGCAATGCTCTCTACATGGGGCTTCCCTTGAAGACCACTCGGAGGCTCCAACTGGTACAGAATGCGGCCGCGAGAGTTGTCTTGGGAGTTTCCCGGTACTCCCATGTTACACCTTTGCTCCGCGAGCTACATTGGTTACCAGTTGTCTTCCGGGTGAGATTCAAGGTCTTAGTGATGGTTTTTAAGTCCTTACATGGCATGGGTCCGGAATACCTCGAGGACCACCTGCTGCCGGCGTCGACCCCCCTCCGCCCCGTGCGTTCCCACAGAGAGTTCCCTCAGGGTGCCTCCGGTCAGAGAATGTCGGCTGGTGGCCCCCAGGGGGAGGGCCTTCTCTGTGGGCGCTCCGGCTTTGTGGAATCAGCTGCCGGTGGAGCTCCGGATGGCATCGGACCTCCGCTCCTTCCGGCGTGGGTTAAAGACCCATTTATTTGAACAAGCTGGCCTGGCCTGATGGGGAATTACTTAGGGTTTTAATATTTATATATATTTTTTTATTGTTTTTATTGTGGGCAATAATTTAATTCTTTTTTTAACTTTTGTACTTTTGTAGTTTTAAGATATGCCCTGTTCACCGCCCTGAGTCCTTCGGGAGAAGGGCGGTATAAAAATTTAATAAATAAATAAATAAATAAATAAATAAATAAATAAATAAATAAATAAATAAATAAATACGAGTCAGTCGCCAACCGACTGAATTTTGATCACGTGACACACACATGCATCCATGTGATCACGCTGCGACGGTCGCTAAGCGTGAAAAACGCTCCCAAGTCACTTTTTTCCCCAGTGCTGTTGTAACTTCGAAACCATCACTAAATGAGCTGATGTTAAGTCGAGGACTGCCTGGCGTTTGGTGCGTTTCGCACACGTATGCACCTGCTAGGATTGGCGGGCATCTTGCCCTTTTTTTAAAACAAACAAACAAAATAAGCGCCTTCAAACGTGCAAGGCTGTCTAATCGGCTAAAAAAAATAAAAAAAGAAATTAAATACAGGTAAGTCCTCGACTTACAACACATTCGTTTAGCGACCGTTCAAAGTTACAACGGCACTGAAAAAAGTGATTTAAGGACCTCTTTTTTTCCACACGCACAGCCACTGCGGCATCCCCCGCCGTGGTCACGTGATCCAAATTCAGACACTCGGCAACTGACTCGTACTTATGACGGTCGCAGCGTCGAGTGACTCCCTTTGATTCCCCACGTCAGTTGTTAAGTTAGTCGCTTGGTCGTTAAAAGTGAAACAGGCTTCAATGGGGGGGGGGAACTGACGGGGTTCACGTTAACGACAACAGTGGCAAGGAAGGTCATAAAAAACGGGGCCAAACTCCCTTAAGAAACGTCTCGCTTAGCAACAGAAATTCTGGCTCGCTGGGGGTCATAAGCCGAGGACTACCTGTAAATGCGCAGCCATCTTCCCCACCCCAGACTCTTCCTGCTGCCTGGGGAACAACATCAGCCCAAGTGGCCTGAAGCTCACGCACATCTGGAGGGCGCCAGCTTGGGGGAGCCGCGTCCCTAATCTTTTCCCCTGCGCCTTCCCCACCGCGTCCCTTGGATGGCAGAAGGCCCTGGCTAAATAATGTCCCCGTCTTTAAACTAGCCGGTAATATATTGGCTGCCAGGAAATAACACGGATCTGCTCTCGTTTATAGCTTGCCCCACAGTGGGAGAAGCGTCACCCAGTGACAGATGGAGCAAGCCGAGCAGAAAGACAATCTGGAAAAGGAGAGAGAGAGAGAGGAGGAGAAGAAGAAGAAGGGGGAAAATAAATAAATAAATAAATCTGATAAATCCCCACCGCTTGAGTCGCTGGCCTCACTTAAAAGCGTGTTCAGATATAGAGGCGAGGCGTGTGGCATAACTAACCACCACGCAAAAAGTGCCAACTGGGATCCGAAGGAAGCAGGCGGATACTCTGAAGGGGAATCTTTGCGCCGTCCATCCGCTGGCCGCTGTGTCGAAAGACGAGGGGGATTTGCTGGGACCTGGACGTATTTTGCGATGGGCGGGAAAGGAAATCAAAGCAAGGTTGTGTGAAGCAACGTCTTGCGTGGCTCGTGGCCATCGGGTCAAAATGAGAGGCTTCAACGGCTGCGTGTGGCAAGGGGATCCTTTTTTCCAGAGGATCCTGCCCCCCCCCGCTGTGTCAAATGCGGGTTCCTTCCCAATTTCTCACAGGGATTTCTCTGCATCGTAAAGAATGAAGCTATCAATACTTCGTGGCATCATCTGAAGACGCAAGGGCCCACTGCTGGAAAAGAACTAACACTGGGGTGCGGTTGGTCCCTGGTTTGCCCAGGGGGAGACTGATGGGGGTGTCACAGAAGAAATCAAACCATTTGGGAATTAGGACGCTGAGCTTGTCGATCAGAAGGTCGGCAGTTTGGCGGGTCGAATCCCGAGTGCCGCGTAGCAGAGTGAGCGCCTGTTACTCGTCCCAGCTTCTGCCAACCTAGCAGTTCGGAAGCACGTCAAAATGCAAGGAGAAAAATAGGGACCACTCCGGTGGGAAGGTAACAGTGTTCCGTGTGCCTTTGGCATCTAGTCATGCCGGCCACATGACCACGGAGAGGTCCTCGGACAAGCGCTGGCTCTTCGGCTTTGAAACGGAAATGAGCACCGGCCCCTAGAGTCAGAAACGACTAGCACGCACGTGCGGGGGAACCTTTACCTTTACCTTTTTAACCCTGCTTTTATGGACAGCAGCAGCAAATTCACATGGCTGATATTCAAAACAGATTCTTGTGAGTATTTGGAGTTATTTTCTTTTGAACTCTGCGTGCCACTTGTAAAGAGAGCAAATAAAAATAAATAAATTGCCAATGCGTACAAACAGAATGGCGGCTTTTGATCCCACCGTTATTATTTTTACAAATAACCCGAGGCAGCGCACACATCCAAAACAATTTCCTTCCCTCACAACAACAACCCTGTGAGGCGGGCTGACAGAGAGGAATTGGCTGAAAGTCACCCGGCTGGCTTTCCTGCCTAAGGCGGGACTAGAACTCACCGTCTCCTGGTGATTGGACCAAAATCACCCAGCCGGCCTTCATACCTAAGCTGGGACTAGAACTCACCGTCTCCTAGTTTCTAGGTCAGCACACTTTAACCACTTGAGGTTAACTGAAGGGAGGGAGGGAGGGAAGGAGGAAGAGAGTTTTAATCTAAAACATAAAAACATAGAAAATGACCTTTGAATCTGCCCTTTGAGGTTTTTTTTTATTATTTTGTTAAATTTTTGTTAAGACTTTTTCTGTGAAGTCGTCCTTTCTAACATGACTGTTGAACTTCCCTCCTGTCAGTCAGAGGCGATGCCCCCATTTTGTTCTAGTCAGGTACATCTTGTGATCCTGTGCAGAGAGTGCGTGCACACACACGCACGCACGCACACACACACACACCAAAACCTGCATCTTACAATGCCACTGCGGTATGGCAGAAGAAAGACGGCAACAGAGCAAGACCACATGCCTGCTCACACAAAAACACACACACACACACACACTTGGCATGCCCTTCCCATCTCCGCTACAGCCATGGACAAAAGTCTACTCCAGAGGAAGACGTAAACTGGCAGCTCTGCAGGAAAGGTGGAAAGACACAACAGGACACAAATATTTCAGCCACCCCAAGCCGGCTTTCCTTTGGAATCACTGCAACGGCAAGGATGGTCTGTGAAAAGCCCAGGGGCGAACCTGCTTTCCAGCAGCCCTCAACACACACAGAGAGACAAGCAAGGAAGGTGTTATACGCACCTGGCCACGTGTGAAAAGGCATCCACGAGCACAGTTTCGAATTCCTTCGTGAACTCGGGTCCCTTCTTTTTACTGTTCTGGATGACATCGTTTGCCAAGTATAAGAAAGTCAGTTTCCTACTCGATTTGGCTGGGAAAGGAAAGGGAAATAAAGAAATATATATATATATATATATATATATATCTCCCTACGTAACACGGCATTCAACTCGCATCTCAGATTTTCACGTTCCCATGTGTTCGGAAGCTAAGATCTTTTTTTTTTAAACCACGGTTTACTGAATTTATCTACTGCCTAAAATCCCGCTGATGAAAGGAGACGTCCCAGAAATCCCTCCACAGAAAAACCTCTCCAGCCAACCAACTGCACTGCTGCTTGGATCTAAACAAGGTCTCCGAGGGCTCTGCGGTTTCAGTGTCATCAGAGAGAGAGTCAATCACTTCCTACAACCTTCTTTAAACAGCCAAGTTTAAAGGCTGAGGAAAATGAAAACAAAAAAACAAAAAAAACTAACCCGATGCCATAATAAGAGGATTTATTTATTTACGGCATTTATACCTTGCCCAAATCTGCAAACGCTCTGGGTGGCTAAGGATTTGAACCATAACTCTGGGAAGGCCAGGCTGTCCGCAATTTGCAATCCTTCATTTACTGACCTTTCCAAATCACAACAGCATTTTTTTTAAAAAAAAAGGGGGGGTTTACAACCACCAGTCCTCGCACTTACGACCACTGCGGCATCCCCAGGGTCACAGAATCGAAATTCGGCCGCTTGGCAAGCAGCGCGTTATCGACGATGGCTGCAGCGTCCCGGGATCGTCCTTTGCGAACTTCCCAGCCAGATTCCGACAAGCAAAGTCAATGGGGGAAGCTAAACGGCCACCTGATTCGCTCAACAATTGTGCCACACCCACACCCACCCACCATAATACTTCTGATGACCATTTGCCATGAACCAAGGGAATATGACTGATTTGGTTTGTTTCTGAACACAAGCCAGAGAGGAACCATGTAGGCCTGGGGGGAGGGTATTTTAAAGGGGGGGGGACTGCCACAAAGAAGGCCTGTCATCCAGTCTGTGCCCATCAATCTTTTTTTTGGGGGGGGGGGGAAATGACTATTAACTGACCTTGTCTCGATATACTTAATTTTGTTGGTACACAGTAACAATAAAGATATTCTATAATTTCTATTCTATTCTATTCTATTCTATTCTATTCTATTCTATTCTATTCATGCCCCAGTCTTCCTCCTCCTCCTCACAAACCCACCTCTTCTAGCACTGATGATGTTCCCTAGTTGGGCCATGAAACGCCTGCAAGAAAACCGCCCAGCTCAGAGAGGACCCAGGACCATCCTCATTTCAACCCTTGAGCTGGAAATATTCTCCTTTAAAATCACCCGTCTCTGAAACTCGCCTTTTTTTTTAAAGAAAAAACGTTGGATTCTTCCTGTTTTTTTATTTTTTATTTTGACATACTGGACCTCCAGGTAGGGAGAAACGGCAACGATCAGAGCAGCCCTTTCTTCCCAGAGCTTTTCGCTGGAGCGTGGGAAATGCAGCATCTGGACTGCGTTCTTTCAACAGCAGCGGCTCTTTGTAACACGGACACATACAGAGTGTTAAAAACATCAGGTCAAGCAGGTTAACAGGTGGGGGGGAAGAGGGGGCTGCTCTTGGGCACCTAAAGAAGGCTCAAGCAGGGAGACCGCTGCAGGGAAGCCACTGCGGGTGTGGAACGGGCGTTGTGCACTCACAAGGACGCCATTCAAGCGTAACAGCTCAGCACAAGCTGGGCAGGGCACAGAGACAAACCAGCTAAGGACGGCCTAGTTAAAGCCTTAAGGCTGCCGTATTTGCAGTTCCACAAGAGTTGCCCTGCGGCAAGATGGGCGGCTTAATAAACATAACCAATAAAATAAAATAGAAATGGCACTTGATTTGAGATGCCCTACGCACAGTCACTCACGCGCTCGTGACCTCCCGTTTAGACTACTGCAACGCTCTCTACATGGGGCTGCCCTTGAGGACCACTCGGAGGCTTCAGCTGGTGCAGAATGCGGCCGCGCGAGTTGTGATGGGGGTTTCCCGATACTCCCATGTAACACCTCTACTCCGCGAGCTGCATTGGCTTCCGGTTGCCCTCCGGGTGAGATTCAAGGTGCTGGTGATGACCTATAAAGCCCTAAATGGCCTGGGTCCGGGATATCTGAGGGAACACCTGCTGCCGGCATCAAGTTCCCTTCGTCCTGTGCGCTCCCACAGGGAGGGTCTTCTCAGGGTGCCACCGGTAAGAGATTGCCGGCAGACGACACCCAGGGGTAGGGCCTTCTCAGTGGGGGCGCCTGCCCTCAGGAACCAGCTGCCAGTGGAGCTTAGGACTGCCCCTGACCTCCGCTCATTCCGCCGGGACCTGAAGACCTGGCTCTTTGAGCTCTCTGGCCCAGGCTGAGAATTTTAATTTTAGTTTTAACTGGGGTTTTATTTGTTCAGGGACGGATATAATTTCTTTTTAATTGTTTTTAACTTTTGTATTTTTGTTTTTAATCACCCTGTAAACCGCCCTGAGTCCTTCGGGAAAGGGCGGTATATAAATGTAATAAAATAAAATAAATAAATAAATTTACACTGTGTGCACAATGGTTAGGCGAGCGAGCATTTTGACCGATCGTATCACCATTTCCGTGCATATTTTCCACCTCCAAGTGATATAAACGCTTAGCGGATAGAAGCATATCAGGTGATGTGTGTGTTTGTGTCATGAGGGAGGAGATCCACACCCCTATACCAAGGTGTGCGTAATTATTCGGCAGCTTCTTTTCCTTGGTGCAAAATGGGCCAAATAAAATGAGATTTATCTGACTATGAAATGCCAAACATTGTAAAAAGTCTTTCACAGGGATGTAGCACTCTGGAAATGGCTAAGATATCAGGGTGTGATCACAGAGCCATCAAACGTTTTGTTGCAAATAGTCAACAAGCAAACCGTACTCTACGAGTAGTCTTCAACGACACTACATCCACATGGAGGGAAGTAAGCAGTGGGGCACCACAAGGCTCCGTCTTAGGCGCAGGACTCTTCCAATATCTTCATCAATGACTTAGAGGAGGGAATAGAAGGGGAACTCATCAAATTTGCAGGTGACACTAAACTGGTAGGAGTAGCCAAGACCCCAGAAGACAAGCTCAGGATCCAAAAGGATCTTGACAAACTTGAACAATGGGTCCTGTCCAACAAAATGAGTTTCAATGTGGAGAAAAGCAAAGTTTTACATTTAGGCAGGAGAAACCGAAGGTATAAAAGTACAGATTGGGCGAGACTTGGCTCAAAAACAGCCACTGTGGGAGGGACCTTGGAGTCCTCGTGGACGATCGCTTGACCATGAGCCAGCCGTGTGCAGCAGCCGCCAAAAGAGCTAACACAGTCCTGGGTTGTATAAAACAGAGGCATAGAATCAAGATCATGCAGAGTATTAGTTCCGCTTTATAAAGCCCTAGTGAGGCCACACCTGGAATACTGCATCCAGTTTGGGTCACCATATCACAAAAAAGATGTTGAGAGTTTGGAAAAAATTCAGAGAAGAGCAACTAAGATGATCCAAGGCCTGGAGACCAAAACATATGAAAAAAAAGGGTTGCAGGACTTGGGTTTGGCCAGTCTAAAGAAAAGAAGAAATAGGGGCAACATGATAGCAGTGTTCCAGTATTTGAGGGGCTGCTACAAGGAGGAGGGGGTCATGATATTCTCCAAAGCACCAGAAGACAAGACAAGAAGCAACGGATGGAAACTGACCAAAGCGAGAAGCAACCTGGAATTAAGGAGAAACTTCCTACAGCCTGTATGCTGCTTCATCATCAGGGGTTTTTAAGAAGAGACTGGACACTCACTTGTCTAAGATGGTATAGGTTCTCCTGCTTGAGCAGGGGGATGGACTAGAAGACCTCCAAGGTCCCTTCCAGCTCTCTTCTCTTCTCTTCTCTTGAGGGTTGCAAGAAACACATGGAGAGAAAAGGGATGCACATGAACTACCAAAGATTTGAGGAGAACCAAATGGGAAGCTACCAGCAACCCAGGATCCTCCAGGGCTGTCATATTCCAGAACTGTCCAGAAGTACAAGGTGTTCCGGTGCTCACTTGCCTAATAATGGTGCACACGTTGTACACTATACCGCCTCACAGAGCTTTATAGCCCTCTCTGGGCCGTTTACAGAGTCAGCCTCTTGTCCCCCAACAATCTGGGTCCTCGTTTTACTGACCTGGGAAGGACGGAAGGCTGAGTTAACCTTGAGCTGGTGAGAATTGGAAAATGTCCTTTTTCGGTTGGGGGGAGGTTGTACCCGGAGGGCAGCTCCTCTCCCTCCACCCGCACAGGAGGAATGCTGCAAAACCCCACTTATTTCCGAATAAACTCGCCACACTGAGCTTGGTCGCTTCCTTGCAGAGGTTTCATTGCCCAAACTAAGTCCAGGCAGTCCTTGGCTTACAACAGTTCGCCTAGTGACTGTTCAAAGCTACAACGGCGCTGGAAAAAGCGATGACCATTTTTCACACGCTTCCGGCCATTGCAGCACGGCTGGCTCAGGGATTCTGGGAGTTGAAGTCCACCAGTCCTAAAAGGGCCAAGGTCCCCCACCCCTGACCTAGCTAGAACCCGGCCTGCTCCGCTAGCTCCCATTTCTGGGCCAGCTGCAAGGACAGGGCGCCAAGCAGCAGAGCCGGCCGCGTGTCTGAAGAGTTATCAGCGTGCGGGACACGCTGCAGTCACGCCCTGACCGAGTCCAAAGGAAAGTTTATCTCGTCTCACAGCTTCAGCTAGAAAAAGTGCCACCGAGGCTCTTTGCAGGGAGAGGCCGGCACCGCCGTCTCTGCCACCGCTTCACCGGATTCAGCCTAACTTCTTTCCAAGCTCTCCGGGGGCTTCAGAAATAATGGCCTGGCAAGGCAAACAGCATTACCTAGTAATTACTGAGGTGCCGGCGTTAGCCTCTGGTCGGTCCCCAGAGAGGCTTGCCACGTGAAAAACAAGTCCTGAAACCCAATTCACAAACTTAATTTGAAATATTTAGGAGTTATAAGCTACCACTACAAATATCATGGCGAAGGAAGGAAGCATCTCTCTCTCTTATTGAGGTTGTTTTATTGTTTAATGTAGTATTCCAGTATTTGAGGGGCTGCCACATAGAAGAGGGCATCCAACTCTCCTCCAAAGCACCAAAGGGCGGGACAAGAAACAACGGAGGGAAACTAAGGAGAAACTTCCTGACAGGGAGGACAATCGACCAGTGGAAGAGCTTTTGCCTCATGGCTGCTCCATCTCTGGAGGTTTTTAAAAAGAGACTGGACAGTCACTTGTCTGAAATGGTATAGGTTCTCCTGCTTGAGCAGGGGGCTGGACTAGAAGACCTCCAAGGTCCCTTCCAGCTCTGTTCTGTTCTATATTTTATTTTGTTCTATATTCTATTCTATTCTCTATTCTCTTTTATTCTATTTATTCCATTCCATTTCCATTCCATTTCTATTCTATTTCTATTCTATTTCTATTCTGTCCTGTCCTGTCCTGTCCTGTCCTATTCTACTCTACTCTATTCTATTCTATTCTATTCTATTCTATTCTATTCTATTCTATTCTATTCTATTCTATTCTATTCTATTCTATTTTCTATTCTGTTCTGTCCTATTTACTATATTCTATTCTATTCTATTCTATTCTATTCTATTCTATTCTATTATTTTACTTCTATTCTAATAGCTGTGAAATACCAGTTGTTTCTTTTTAAAAAAAATTAAGCAGCTTATTTAGTTTCTTTGTTCTGTTCTTTTTGCAGCTGTACAAATCATACTAATGAACAGGGGCTTAATAATATTAGCAGCCCACCTCTCTGGCAGTTCTTTGCCCCTTGGGTGGGCAGAACCACACCAAATGCAAGAGCAGAGAGGCTGTTCTTTGATCCAAACCACGAGATCAGATAGACCTGTGGAGTCCTCGGTGCTCTCTTGAGTTGGTGGCTTTCTTGCAGACATTTCCTGACTCAGTTGTGCTGATGGTGTCGCCCAGCTGGGTCATGAAATATCTGCAAGCTAACTAAAAAGCAAGCTCAGAGAGCACCAAGCAGCCCACAGGTCTCCTCCTACCCTCCTCCCTCTCCTCCACTACTCAAACCTTATTGGCCTCTAGTAGTGATGACGATGATGATGATGCTACCTGGCTGGGTCATGAAACATCTGCAAGGAAACCACCAAGGTCAAGGAGTCCCAAGGACCCCACCGTTCAACCCTGGGGTACAAAAACTGTCTTCCATTGGTATCAGATCACCAACTGTTTATTGATGTGGGACGTCAACTATATCAGTTGCAATTTGCCATACCCCACCCGGGGTCGCGAGGTTGGTGTTGGCTGGACTAAGAAATCCATGGAAGAAATGAAGCTCCAGAATCTCCGGGGGGGGGGGGAAGCTTTCTCTCAAATGGTTCCCCAAGAACTCTGTCAAGTTGCAGCAGAAAGAACATGACACAATGGACTCTGGAGCACAGGCACCGAAGCCCTTCCACGCTCACGGATGCATCTGCCATTGACCATCACACCTGACAGCCTAGCCATGGTCTGGGGTAGACAGTTACAGAATACGAGGGGTCCCAGGTACTTGCTGGTTTTCTTGCAGACGTTTCATGACCTAGCTAGGGAACGTTATCAGTGCTAGAAGGGAGGGGGGTTGGCGTAGGGCAGGAGGAGGAGGAAGGAGGGAGGAAGTGGTGGTGATGGAGGAGGAGGAGGAGGAAAGGACTGTTGGTCCTTGGTGCTCTGAAATGGATTGTTTTCTTGCAGACGTTTCATGACCCAGCTAGGGAACATCATCAGTGCTAGAAGGGAGCGGGATTGGCGTAGGGCGGGAGGAGGAGGAAGAAGGGAGGAAGGAGGAGGAGGAGGTGTTGATGAAGGAGGAGGACCACGACAACAACGACAACTGTGGGGTCCTTGGTGCTCTCTGAGCTTGGTGGTTTTGTTGCAGACGTTTCGTGACCCAAACTGGGTTAGGTCATCAGTCTGATGCTGTTACCTAGTTTGGGTCACGAAACGTCTGCAAGAAAACAAGCACGCTCAGAGAGCACCGAGGACACCTCGTTTCAACCCTGAGCTAAAATATTCCCCTTTATTAGTTAGATGTCTATCTGTATATCGTACTGGAGCTTTCAAAGCTTTCTTGATTCATCTACCTTTCTCCCGACTGTAGCGGTGCCGAAAAATCTCACACTTCACTCTTTATTTTGCAACGGAACCGGTGCTTGGGCTGCCTTCATTTCTGGGACTCTTTAAACAAAAATACAGATTTCCGAATATCCGTATTATTCCCATATACGTGCAGCAGGCAGGCTGGGAAGCTCTACTGATTTTGTGCAAGCTTCTACAGCCACGCTGTTTCCAGAGAGGCCTCCCGTAATCTGAATTGTTTTTGCCTTTATTCTTTATTCTTGTGGCGTTGCTGTTCTGCGTGGGGAGAGGTTGTTTCCTATTGACTTTCCTATGCCACCCATCGAGTCATTTTTTTTTATTGTGGCAGCATACAAATATGCTTAAACAAACAAAACAAGCAGGCAAAACGAAAAGGGAAAAGTAATCCATGCTCTACAAACTAAAACTTCCTCATATGATTGTTTGAGGTCAAAGCGCATATAAATATTCTTAATTTACTTTCGAAAGGAAAATAATCAAACCCATCCTGGCATTTCAACAGGAGTATGTTTTTTTTCTTCCACAACGTAACTTTAGGTTCATTTCAGTAGCACATTTTCCCCCCCCGCTCTTTACTGGGGACACAATTCCTGGCAATTGTTGTTGGGATGGCAAGCGAACCCTAGGGCTGAAAAGGACCTTGGAGGTCGTCTAGTCCAACCCCCTTCCTAGGACAGGATCCTATCCCAGAAGACAAAATGGCCTTGTGTGGGACACAGGGAACTAACTGCCTTTGGGTGCTTCAACTTGCACAACTGAAAGTTGTTTTACTTAAAAGGGTTCTTCAAAACTATGAAAACCTAATTTTCATTACTATAGTAAAAGGATAAATGTGAGTTAGATCCACAAGTCATAAAAGGGCCAAGTTTGAAGACCCCTGGGCTAGACGTTGAATGGCATGTAAGTTGAGTTGTTAGTATTACTGTCATCGAGGTAACATTTTTGAGCAGGTAATTAAAATCAAGCTTCCTTGAAAAATCAGGAAAGGATGCATACATTAAATGACTGGCACACGAGAAAGATACCACGGAGCTATAAAGATGGGTGTCGATGGAAATTTTAAGAAAATGTATTAGGAGGAAGGAGGCTAAATGAGCATGTGGAGCTATAAAAAGAGAGAGTTTGCAAATAGTTCAGGTTCTAAAAGGAGATAAAACAAGATAAAACTAATGTCCCCTTGGCTGTTTAATGTGTTTATAGATACAGGTTGTCGTCGACTTAAAACCGGTTTACTGCAACCCATTTTGGTCACCATATCACAAAAAAGATGTTGAGACCTTGGCAAAATTTCAGAGAAGAGCAACTAAGATAATCTAAGGCCTGGGGGGGGGGGGTCAAACATACGAAGGACGGCTGCAGGACTAGTCTAAAGAAAAGAAGAAACGGGGCGACATGACAGAAAGATTCCAGTATTTGAGGGGCTGCCAGAAAGAAGAAGAGGGGCTCACGTTATTCTCCAAAGCACCCGAGGGCAGGACAAGAAGCAACGGATGGAAACTCATCAAGGAGAGAAGCAACCTAGAATTAAGGAGAAACTTCCTAACAGTGAGGACAATCAACCAGTGGAACAGCCTGCCACCAGAAATCGTGGGCGCTCCATCACTGGGAGGTTTTCAAGAAGAGACTGGACAGTCACTTGTTGGAGATGGTCTAGGTTCTCCTGCTTGAGCAGGGGGCTGGACTAGAAGATCTCCAAGGCCCCTTCCAGCTCTATTCTATTCTACTCTATTAAGTCCTGCCTGAAAAAGGATTAGAAATTCTGATGGTCACCTCCCCGCAGTGGCATGACCGGGCTTTGCTAACTCTGCCACACTTACAGCCACATTTCCAGCATCCTGTGGTCACGTGACTGTTTTCTGTGCCGGCATTTACTTCCGTCTTTCAGCAAAACTGCCTCATTTGGGCTCGCTTAATGACCACAGCTTTCACTTAATGGCCATGACCACAGCATCCGCTCAATGACAGCCACAACAAATGTGGTAGAAACAGATCAATCGCAGGGCCTAGCCATTTTACAACCCTTACCACTTACGACCATCATGGGTAGGCTCCGTGTACGGTTGTAACTTGAGAACCACCCGCAATGAATAACTGTGTGTTATGCAGAACTGGAGAAAAGCCGCAGACCTCGACGGAGTGATTAAGAAAGCGGGGAAAATTCAACGTCTCACGTTCACGAGCAAAGGTTGAAAGAAGCAAAACCAGTTGCATCTCGGCGTGTGCTTTCTGTGTCGTTCGGTGCAAGTAAGTGGGAGTCGGGAGAAGCAGAAGAGCTGAATGCAGCCGGAAGAGGCTACGGGGTGGAAGAGAACAAAAAAGACTGGCTAAGAATAAAGGGGACCTGGGGGGGGGGGAAAGAGGGAATTCAAAAGTAGCCCCACTGGGGGGGTGGCCTAGTCATCAGCAGGAGTCAGAACGGACTGCATTAATGGAGAGCTGCAAGGGGAGAAGAGAGAAAGGAAGGGGGGAGAGAGAGGGGGGGGGCAGACGATTAGTCTGGTGACCCCCAGGGGGAGAGCATTCTCGGTGGGTGCGCCAATCCTTTGGAACCGCTTACCAGCTGAAATCCGGATGGCCCCCGACCTTCGCTCCTTCCGGCGTGATCTAAAAACTTATCTATTCCAACAAGCCGGCCTGGCCTGATGGATTTGGGTTTTAAAATTTTCTCACTTTATTGCTTTATTGTATTCTTACTTTATTGCTCTGTACACCGCCCTGAGTCCTCCGGGAGAAGGGCGGTATATAAAACAAACAAATAAATAAATAAATAAATAGTTTAAAGAATAAAAGGCAATGCAGGACAGGAGGCAAAGGAGGAGTGACAATAATGGCAAAAGCATAGAATGGTAGGGAATGGCACTGGTATAATTTAGCTTTCATTTCCTATCTTTCTATCCCTATCTTTTGATTTAGGGTCCTGATTTAGTCTAGAGAAAAGAAGAAATAAGGGAGACACGATAGCAGCGTTCCAGTATTTGAGGGGCTGCCACAAAGAAGAAGAGGGGGCCACGTTATTCTCCAAAGCACCAGAGGGAAGGACGAGAAACAACGGTTGGAAACTAATCAAGGAGAGAAGCAACCTGGAATTGAGGAGAAACTCCTTGACAGAGAAGACAATTAGCCAGTGGGACAGCTTGCCTCCAGAGATCGTGGGCGCTCCATCACTGGAGGTTTTCAAGAAGAGACTGGACAGTCCCTTGTCTGAAATGGTATATGTTCTCCTGCTTGAGCAGGGGGCTGGACTAGAAGACCTCCAAGGTCCCTTCCAGCTCTGTTCTATTCTGACTTCTTGCTCCGTTTTTGGCTTGCCAATCAGCTGCCACCAGGTCAGTGCTGACTCTGAGCGACCACATAGATCAGAGGTGGGCAAGCATGGCAACTTTACAAACTGTGGTCTTTGACGGCCAGCATGTCTGTCTCAGGAATTCTGGGAGTTGAAGTCCACGGGTCGTAAAGCTGCCAGAATTGCCCACCACTGACCCAGGATAATCCGCCCCCAGCTTGGTCCTCCAGCTCTTCCAATAGGGCCCTCAACAGCCCTGAATCCATCCACTTGCTTGCTGGTGTAGGAAATTTTTATATCGAAATAAAACACGTTCTTTATGCTTGTTCCCAGCTTTCCTTAACCCAATAATGTAATCTACAATGGACTGAGAATCGGCGTCTCTGTCAGATAACCGACAGTCAAGCTGAAACTAAGTTAATCAAGTCATAATTGCAAAGGGAGGGAAATTTTTACTCAAACTTCCTCAAACAAGTTATTTATTTATTTATTTATTTAGTTTTCTATACCGCCCTATTCCCGAAGGACTCAGGGCGGTTTACAGGGCAATATTTAAAAGACAATATAAATTAAGATAAAATAGAATTAATAATAATAATAGCCCAACAATAAAACAATGTTAAAACTTAAAACTAAAAACCCCCTCAGTCCAGGCCAGATAGATCGAAAAGCCAGGTTTTCAGGTCCCGGCGAAACGAGCGCAGGTCGGGGGCAGTCCGGAGTTCCACAGGTAAATCATTCCAAAGGGCAGGCGCGCCCACAGAGAATGCCCTCCCTCTGGGGATCACCCGCTGGCATTCCCTGACCGGCAGCAACCTGAGAAGGCCCTCCCTGTGGGAGCGCACGGGACGAAGGAAGCTTGATGCCGGCAGCAGGTGTTCCCTCAGATATCCCGGACCCTCGCCATTTAGGGCTTTATAGGTCATCACCAGCACCTTGAATCTCACCCGGAGGGCAACCGGAAGCCAATGCAGCTCACGGAGAAGAGGTGTTACACGGGAGTATCGGGAAGCTCCCATCACAACTCGCGTGGCTGCATTCTGCACCAGCTGAAGCCTCCGAGTGGTCCTCAAGGGCAGCCCCATGTAGAGAGCGTTGCAGTAGTCTAACCGGGAGGCCACGAGCGCATGGGTGACTGTGCGTAGGGCATCTCGGTCCAGATAGGGCTGCAACTGGCGCACCAGGCGAACCTGGGCAAAAGCCCCCCTGGTCACGGCTCCTATGTGGTCTTCCAAACTGAGCCGTGAATCCAGAAGGACACCCAAGTTGCGGGCCCTATCAACGGGGGGGTAACACCTAACCCCCATAGTTAACGATGGACAAAACTGGTTCTCCCAAGATGCCGGTATGCACAGCCACTCAGTCTTGGCGGGATTGAGTCGACCTAATCCACATACCAAAGGATAGGGTCTGTAAACACACAAGAATTGGTCTCCCTGCAGAACCCAACGTTCACAAAGACAAACATCAATACACCCATGCCCCTCAAGGGTCACCCTAGAATCAGCACGTATATTCTTCCACATTTAGGACAAGCTCCCCTATAAAACAGTGTCTCTGTACCCCATTTCCCTGCAGCCGCCACCCCCCCAAGTCAAACCCCTTTGCTTTTGGGAATAAATATTTCTCCTTTCCTCACAGCTGTTAGGATTTCATTTTCATTTCTTATCGCAAAACCGCAACTCAATTGGGAACCCCAAATTATCCTTCTGACACTGGTCACCTTCTTCTTCTCTTTCCTTCCACTTTTCCCCACGATATGGACTTCTCCAAGTCTTGACTTTGATTGATCGTGCCATCACGTCACTCCTGACTGTCCCAAAGGTGCTTTTCCAGGAGGCAACTGGACTTTCTTGTTTTTTCCTTCGAAGACGTTTCGCTTCTCATCCAAGAAGCTTCCTCAGGTTCTGACCGGATGGTGGGGAAAGGGAAGGATTTATACTCCTTGCAGACAGCGGGGCATTTGCCTCCTTTTAGTGGGTCGTTGAGGCCACTTGGAGGTTCGCCTGTGTCCTCAGGGTCACCTGAGGGGTGCAAATGGGTGTGGAGTCGTCTTGGCTGCAGGATGTTTTCTGCCCTGGGTCCCTTCACTGTTCCTCACCATCCAGTCAGAACCTGAAGAAGCTTCTGGGATGAGAAGTGAAACCTCTTCAAGGAAAAACAAAGAAAGTCCAGTTGCCTCCTGAAAAAGCACCTTTGGGGCAACCAGGACCCGGGTGACTGGGAACCTCCATAGACATTTAGCCACGCACTTGGGGACGGACACCCTTCAAATGGTGCCAGGGCATGAATGGACTTGCAGAAAACATTGCAGACCCCAGGAACCCTTTGCGCTTCAGATTGAGATGCAGACAACACAGACTCATCCCCATCATCCTGAGCCTGTCTCTAACCGTGACGGGACCCAGGGCTGAAAACATCCTGCAGCCAAGAAAGCTCCGCAGCCATTTGCACCCCTCAGGTGACTCTGAGGACACAGGTAAGCCTCCAGGTGGCCTCAAGGACTCTCTAAAAGGAGGCAAATGACCGGCTGTCTGCAAGGAGTATAAATCCTTCCATTCCCCAACCACCCGGTCAGAACCTGAAGAAGCTTCTGGGATGAGAAGCGAAACCTCTTCAAGGAAAAACAAGAAAGTCCAGCTGCCTCCTGGAAAAAAAGCACTTTTGGGACAACCAGGAGCTGAATCTCCATAGATTCTTGGGAACTGAAGCCCCCAAGGAGAACCGACTTGCTGTTGTGTTACCGGTAGTCCACAACTTACGACCGCAATTGAGCCAAAAAATTCTTTTGCTAAGTGAGGCAGCTGTTAAGGGCGTTTTGCCCCATTTTTTTTTTGCAACCTTGCTTGCCACGGTTACTAAGCCAATCGCCCCAGCTGTTAGCAACAGGGCTGTTAAGCGAATCAGGCGTCGCCAGAGGGGATCCTCTAGGGCAGGGGTCGGCAACCTCGGCTCTTTTATGACTCGTGGACTTCAACTCCCAGAATTCCTGAGCCAGCTATGCTGGCTCAGGAATTCTGGGAGTTGAAGTCCACGAGTCATAAAAGAGCCGAGGTTGCCGACCCCTGCTCTAGGGTCACTGCAACAGTCCTAAGTCCTAAAGCGAACGTTGTGGTTACGTGAACCGCCACAGTTGTTAAGCGAGCAACACGGGGGTTATTAAGTGAACCCGGCTTCCCCCCATTGACTTTGCCAGAAGGTCAGAAAAAGGGGATCACGCGACCGTCACAAAGCGAGTCTGTTGCCAAGCGTCGGATCACCCGAGCTTGGGAATGCCGCGACGGTCGTAACTGCGAGGACCGGTCATAAATCGCTCTTTTCAGCCACGGGGTAACTCTGGGCAGGTCACTAAGCGAACCGTTGTAAGTCGAGGACCGCTGGACCCGGCCCAGCCCAGCCGATTCGCCCCGGGGACGACCTCTGAGACCCCCAGCGAGATGAAGCCTTTCAGAGCCCCCCCCTCAAAGAAGCCCCTGTGGGACTCTTTCCCCCCCTCAGCCCCCTCCCCGCCACCGCCCGCAGCCCCCCATCCGGGACCAGCCGGGGGGGGCGGCCTGGGGATGATGGGGCCGGTGGTGGGGCTGGCTCCCGGCCCTCTTACGCGGCGGTTGCGGCTCGCTGGCCTCCCCGGCGCCGCCGCTCTCTCACCCTTGCGGAGCTCGCGGTGCCAGACGACGACGATGGGCCCGGCGTGCTTGCGGTGGTGGATGAGCCACAGGCTCAGCGTCTGCACGCTCTGCTGCGAGTTGCTCAGCTCCGACAGCTTCCGCTCCAGCGCCGACTCCGAGAACGACGACATGGCGGGACCCGCCGCCGCCTCCGCCACTCGCCCGACCCGCCCCGGCTGGACCGGGCCCCGGCCTCAGGGGCGACCAACCGCCACAAAATGGCCGCCCGCCCTTTCACCCCGGCGCCGCCGAGGGTCAGAGGGCGGCATGCTACGGGTCGCCGGAGGGGGTCAAGCGGCGAGGAGGCGGGGGGGGGGCGCCGGCACGCCGAGTTGCCAAGTGACCGCGGGGAGTTTGCGGCCGCCGAGGGCCACGCCTGCGCAATCCGCTCCGGGAAGGTGCGCGCCTGCGCGGTCCGCCCCGAGCGCTCGCGCCGGTTGCCGGAACGACGCCTCCGGGCATGCGCGGCCGCTCGCGCAGGCGCCTTGAGCGTCGGGAAAGGTAAGGGGGCGCGTCTGCCCCTCAGGAGGCCCGAGCGAGGCGGGGGGGGGGTCCTTCTCCGCTGAGGGCGCTGCCTGGCCGCCCCTACCGGGCCTGGGGGCCCCTCCCAGGCGGGTCCCCGGACTCTGGGTCAGCGCCAGGGGCCTAGGCAGGACCCGTGGGGGTCTGGGGAAGCCGCCCAGGTACGGGGTGCTTAAGACTAGAAGTCAGGAGTTCTAATCCTGCCCTGGGCAGGAAAGCCGGCTGCGTCACTTTGGGCCTAGTCCCCCTCCCTCTCCGCCCAGCCCACCTCACAAGGTTGTTGTGAGGAAAAGAGGAGGAGCACAAGTCGTCCTCTACTTACGACCACCATTGAGGCCAATGTTTCCGTTGCTAAGCAGGGCGGTTGTTAAGTGAGTTTCTCCCTCGCTTGATGACCTTTTTTGCCAGGATTGATGCGTGAACCACTGCAGTTGTTAAGTGAATCATATGGTCGTTAATCGAACCTGGCTCCTCCCTTCCCCCCCATTGGCTTTGCTGGGAAAGTCACAAAGGGGGATCGTGTGACTCCGGGACACTGCGACCGTCATAAATACGAGTCAGTTGCCAAGCGTCCAAAGTTTGATCGTGTGACCCTGGGGGAGGCTGCAAAGGTCTTTTGAGCGTGAAGCCTGAGCATAAGTCACTTTTTTCAGTGCCGTTGTAACTTTCAATGGTCACTAAATGAGTGGTCATAAGTCAAGGACTTCCCCTATTAGGTATGTTCACTTCCTTGAGTTATTTATTTAAAAATAAATGAATAAAGGCAGGATGTAAGTGAATCAATAAAAATATCCTTTTTTTTCTCTTGCTGGCAGGATGGACACCGAAGGAACCTGAGAGCGGGGCAGCGGCAGCCATGGCCATTTTCGACACCCCCCAGGAGGCCTTCGGAGCCCTGCGTCCCGCCTGCGTCCAGCTGACCAAGGCCCAGACGGTGGAGAACGTGGAGCGCCTCCGCTCACAGTTGCGGGCGGTCAGCGACTCGGCCCTGCAGGAGCTCCAGGAATACGTCCTTTTCCCTTTGAGATTCGCCCTCAAGACCCCCGGGCCGAAGCGGGAGGGGGTGGTCCGAAGCGTGGTGCAGTGCGTCGGCTTTGTGCTTTCGGCCACCTGCGTGAAGAAGGCGGATCTCCTCCTGGAGCTGTTCTCCGAACTCTGTGTCTGCCTGGCGTCCCCCTCCAGCCCACCCCAGCTGGCCCCGTTGTCGGAAGAACTGAAGCAAGACGTGGCCCAGGCGCTGCTTGCGTTGCTCCACTCCGCTTACGGAGATGTCCTGCTGTCTCTCTACCAGCCTTCCAGCCTTCCCCAGCTGGGCTTCGCCGTCTCCCTGCTTTTGGGCCTTGCGGAACAGGAAAAAGCCCGGCAGGTTAAGATCACCGCCTTGCGGTGTCTGCAGGCTCTCCTTCTGCAGTGTGACTGCCCCCAGGGTCACCAGTCCCTGGAGAAAGAGGAGATGAGGCAGTGCGGGGATCTCTTTGCCTCCTTCCTCCCTGGGGTCTCCATTGCTCTCTCCAAGGTTATCACGGGAGATGTGAAGCAAGGTCACGCCGTGGCGGTCTCGGCCATCAAGCTCTTCTCTGGGGCTGTCAGTCTGGTGATGGCCGATGAGCAGCTAGCGCAGATCCCAGAGGAGGGGAAGAAACCGGCCTCGGAAGAGAGCAAAATACAGGCCCTCGTGGTCCGCCGAGACTCGGACTGGACGAGAAACACTGCATGCAGACTCTCCATCCTGATCGAGAAGGTGGTTGGATTTGGCTCTGTTCACCCCCACTGGAAGGTGCGATGGGAGCTGGTGGAAATGGCTCGCCTCCTCCTGACGACCTGCGGGCGCTCTTTGGTGGACTCAGCCGGCCAGTTGCTGAAAGCCTTAGTTGGCCTCGTGAATGATGAGAGCGCCGAGGTCCGGCGGGAGAGTGAGAGGGCGTTGGAGGATGTTGCTGCACAGGAGAGCGTGGCTGGGAACAGGCGCCTGGCCGACCTCCTGTCTGAGGATCTCCACTCTCTGGCCACTTCTCTGCCTCGCTTCATGACCTCCCAGAACGACCGAGGCAAGATGGCCACCTTAAACCTGCTCCTTGGGTACCTGAAGCTCTTGGGCCCAAAGGTGAGCCTGGTTCTCAACTCGGCCTCCCACCTCCAGCGTCTGTCCAAGGCCCTGATGCAAGTCCTGGAGCTGGAGGTGAAGGATATGAAGGTGGTGGAGGAGAAGGGGGGCGCCCCGGAAGCACTTCAGCAGCCCTGGCCGGTCGGCCTCCAGAGGAAGTACTTCCGCTTCTTCACAGATGAGCGGATTTTTCCTCTCCTGCAGCAGATTTGCCGGGCTCTGGGCAGCCACGGGAATCTCTACCTGCTCGTGGATCACTTCATGGACCTGTACAGAGAATCGACTGTCTACCGGAAGCAAGCCGCAGTGGTTGTCAACGAGCTGATTGCTGGAGCCGCAGGGCGGGAGGCACAGAACGCTTCGCTGAGCTCAGAGGATCTTGTGGCCATCGTCACTTCCGTGCTGGAAGAATATGTGGACTCGGGAAACTGGCATTTGGTCACCAGCTTGGAGGGCCAAGAATCTTGGGCCGAAGCCGCAGGTTCCAGACCTCTGGCTGTGACGTACGAAGCCTCTCGGGGGCCTCTGTTGCCCCCAGAATCGAGCCCCAACATCCGCTGTATGAACAGTAACATTTGGCAGATCTGTCTCCAGCTGGAAGGGATTGGCAGCTTTGCCTCTGCCCTGGGGAAGGACTTCCGTTTCCTGTTGATCTCTGCTTTGTACCCCGTCCTGGAAAAGGCCGGGGACGGCACGCTCCTGGTCAGCCAGACTGCAAAGTGGACCCTGGCTGGCATGTGCCGGGCCTGCGGCTACGTCTCCATCCCTGAGCTGCTCAGGCAGAACGCTGATTACTTGGTGAACGAGATTTCCTTGCGTCTCAGGCACCCAGCCGAGGAGGCCCAGGCCTTGCGGGTGCTGGAGGCCATGCTCCGACACTCAGACGCCCGGGTGGCCCCCTTGGTGGAGGACCTGGTGGAAGACGTTTTGGCCAGGTTGGATCAGTGCCACAGCGAACGGGCCCCTTCCTTCTTGGCAGCTCTCCGTACCCTGATGGCGTCACTAGGTAAACTACGAATGAGAGATTGGGAGGGGTTTTCGGAATGCCGGAGCTTCAGAACTTGCCGGTTGTGCTTGGCTACTGTTTTACCCTTAAGATAAACTCACATTTCCAGCCCTGTTAGCCTCCGGATCTGTTAGACTTCAATTCCTATGTTCCCCAGCCAACGCAGGTAGTCCTCAATTTGCAACGGGTTGCTTAAGGCAGAGGCCCCCAGCCTTTTGGGCACCAGGGGCCAGTTCCGTGGAGAAAGGTTTTTCCGCAAACCGGAGGGTGTGGTTTTGTGTGCTGCCTTGTTTGTGCGGACTGGTTGCTGGCATGCCGCCGCCTGGTACCAGTCCACGGGCCAGGGGTTGGGGACCCCTGGCTTAAGGTTAATGTTTAAAGTTAATGACCAATTTAAAAAACTTACTTGGCACCAATCCTCAGAATTTTGACTTCCACATAGCGCACACACACACACACACACACACACTTGGCCACGTGATTGTATTTTGGGTGCTTGGCAGCAGCGCCTTGAGTCCACCTAATGGCACTTTTAAATGTTTTTGCCCTTTTCTGACAAAAATGCCCATTGGGCAAGCTGGATTTGGAGTTACAGCCATGCGATTTGCTTTAATGACTGTGTGTGTAAAATGACTGTGTAAAAACACTCATAAAATTGAGTCCGGTCTTATGGTAACTCAACTTAATGACTGCAGCCATTTACAGCCAGAATTTTGAGCTCTATTATGGTCATACGTTGAGGACTCCTTATATGAGTCCCTGCTGGAATCCACTCACCTCCAGATGTCCCAAAGTTGCTTGTTTCAAGAGGCAACTGGACTTTCTTGTTTTTCCTTGAAGACGTTTCGCTTCTCATCCAAGAAGCTTCTTCAGCTCTGACTGGATGGTGGGGGAAGGGAAGGATTTATACTCCTTGCAGAGAGCTGGTCATTTGCACTCTTTTAGAGCAGACGTGTCAGAACTCGTGACATCACGTAACGTCATGCAACGTATCAGGATGCTTTTGCCATTGCCGTCAATGGGGTGCGTGCAGCTTCTGGATGATGCGTCCGGCCCGTGGGCCGGCAATTTGACACCTGTGTTTTAGAAAGTGGCTGGGGCTACTTGGAAGTTTATCTGTGACCTTAAGGTCACCTGAGTGGTGCAAATACAGACAAACCTCCAAGTGGCCTTAACGACTCTCCAAAAGGATGCAAATGACCAGCTCTCTGCAAGGAGTACAAATCCTTCCATTCCCCATTCTCCAGTCAGAACCTGAAGAAGCTTCTTGAATGAGAAGGGAAACGTCTTCGAAGAAAAACAAGAAAGTCCAGTTGCCTCCTGAAAAAAAGCCCCTTTGGTACAACCAGGACCCGGGTGACTGAGATTGTCCGTAGACACTTACCTCTGGAGGGCATTGGGAAGGCCAGCAATAAACCACAGGAGCAGTTAAGCCTGCCTTTATGTCTGACTGGGTTTAGAAGAGGCTAGACCAGGTTAGGAGAGCTAGCTTGGCGTCGTGCAAGGGTGTCCCAACTTTGGCAACTTTTAAGACTTGTGGACTTCAGCGCCCAGAATTCCCCAGCCAGCCTAGGAGTTGAAGTTGAATTGAAGTTCGCAGGTCTCAACGTTGCCAAGGTTGGACACACACACCCCCGGTGTGGCGGTTAAGGATCAGGTTAGAAAACCAGAGTCTGGGAGTCTCCGAAGTTTTTACCTTAGCCCTGAAACCCGTTGCTAATCTTGGCGCCGTCACCTTCCTTCAGTCCTAGAAAGGGAACAAGAACAAACCAGTCGCAAAAACCTTTTCAAGAAAACCCGTTGGGACTTGTTCAGGAATCGGAAACGGGCTTGGAAACGCACACAAAAGACCAAGATGGAGTCAGCTACCTCGTGGCCTAGCCTGGCTTAAGAGAGCCCCTTTGATCCACTGATCATTTCTCAGATTCTTGGGAATCGGTTTATTGCTTGGAGGTTGCATGCGGTGTGAATGTAGCAGTTGGGTTTCTCCAACTTGAGCTAAAGGCTTTGCTCATTTGCTAATCATGCGTATATGGCTGCCCACCTTAATTAATGAAACTCTGGTCAGGGAACAGAGAAACGTGTTACTTAACCTAGTTGGCTTCCAGGTGGAATTCAAGACACTGGTCACCACCAATCAAGGCCTGTGTAAGGCCCGGTTACTCGACGGACTGCCTGTCTACCAACTCTGACTTTACCTGTCTGTTATATTTGGGCCGGGGAGTAGGGGGGCGGCTGTGGTCTAGGTCCCCTCAATTAAATGTCGCCTTTTGAGAGTGAGGAAGCATACCTTCTCTGTCACAGTCCGGCTTTCTCTTACATCGTCCGACCTCACCTAGGTGAGGTCGCCCCCCCCCCATTTAAGGTTTGAATCAACAGTAAGAACGAGCGTCCCAAAGGTGCTTTTCGTGGCTTTTTTTTTCCCCTTGAAAATATTTCACTTCTCATCCAGGAAGATAAATAACTTTTATTGTCGTTCTTTTTTTTTTTTACTGTGGCCACACTGGCACACATTAAAAATGAGATTCTGTTTCCTGCTCTCAAAAGCGTACATGCGCATAAACATGCTGTATGCAACGCGTGTGTATATATACCTGCCCCCTTACGCATGAATACCTATAAATATTAATCCCCATCCATCTTGAATGCATAGCGGAAAGAGGAAGCTCGAGAGAGAACCGAAGCTTCTTCAGATCAGAACTCGGATGAGAAGCAAAATGTTTTCAGGAAAAATAAAAAAAAACCGAGGGTGTCCAGTTGCCTTTTGAACCCTTTGGGACAACCAGGACCTGGATGATTGAGAATCTCGGTGGACATCAGTGCAAATGGTAATGCCCGATTATGCCCAGTTATGCCAACTCCATCCAGGCCAGAGAGGCTGTTGAGCTTCTGCCAGGAAATCATGAGCTGGTTTGCACTGGGAGGACCTGTCTCCATCTTACTCCAGCCAAGACTGGGTGGCTGGGGGGGTGTGTGGACCGCCCGGATCGGGGGATATTCTATCTTTGACCTTGGAACAGGAGAACGTTTCCCCATTCGAAAGTGGCGCACAATTTGTAGGTCGTCTGGACTCACAACTCCTTCCTCACGCGCAGGTGGCTGCTGAGGCCAGGAAGACCTTTGCATGACTTTTATCTGGTGCACCAGTTGTGCCCGTTCCCAGATCAGGAACCCTTCACACACTCACACTCACACACTCACTCTCTCACACTCTCTCTCTCTCTCTCTCTCTCTCTCTCTCCCCCCCCCCCAAAGGCAAACTGGACTTCTCTTGCTGTTCTCTTTGACAGCGTTTCGCTTCTCATCCAGGAAGCTCAGAATCGGAGACTAATTAATATGTTAAGATGGGCAAGCAAATAAACATGCTGAACAATTCTGAAGAGGCTTCTTGGATGAGAAGCGAAACGTCTTCAAAGAAAACACCAAGAGAAGTCCAGTTTGCCTTTTGGAGAGAGGAAAAAAACAAAAAAACCTTTGGGACAGCCGTGACCTGGAAGATTGATTGAGAATCTCCATACACCAAGGGTCTTCAAACTCGGCCCTTTTATGACTCATGGACTTCAACTCCCAGAATTTCTCAGCCAGGCATGCTGGCTGAGGAATTCTGGGAGTTGAAGTCCATGAGTCATAAAAGGGCCGAGTTTGAAGACCCCTGCCATAGACCTTCAGACGCAGGCATGGGTCACCTCCCAGTTTGACTCCTACCGTGCTCTCTACACGGGCTGCCCTTGACCACCGCTAGGAAGCTGCGCCCGGTCCAGAATGCAGCAGCGCAGGCGGCAGCGGTAGGCACACTTCGGTTTGTAACCTCTGCTTCCTGAGTTGCACTGATTGCCAGTTTGCTTCTGGATGTGATTCAAGGCTGTCTCGAAGGCCCTCCCTCGCACAGGGCCTGCTTACTTGAGGGACCACCGCCTCCCATACCATCCACCAGGCCAATTTTAATTTTGCAAAGGGTCTCCACATTCCTTCCGCTAAGCAAAGCCCTCTATCCATATCCCAGAATCCCCCTTTCTCTGTAGCAGCCGCCTGCCCTCTGGAATGAGTTTCCCCCAAGACTCGAACAGCCCCCCCCTTACTGGTGTTTCAAAGGGCCGCGAAACCCTGGCTGTGTGCAAGTGTGATTGAAGCCCTCTTTGCTTCTTTCCCTTCCTTCCCATCTGGATTTCTTCTCTCTCCCGTCATCGATCTTTTTTGTGTGCAGTTTTCTTAAATGTTTTCACATTTTGTAAACTGCCCAGAGTCCTTGAGAGTCAGATGGCATATAAAATTATTATTATCGTCAACTGCACTAGACCAGAAAACGAGCAGCTGCTAACTACAAGCTTCAAGCTACGCGTGCCTGCGAGAGAGAGAGAGGGGGCTGTACATCCATCTTGCACCTTTTTGTCCGGCCTGACAGTGTTTTATGTTCTAAGCGCAGGTTTGTTTCTTGGCAGAAATGAGCTTGGCATCTATGCATTTTTATTTATTTTAAGGACCAGATTTCTACCCCGGGGGGTCCCCAGGTCCTGGGCCGTGGCGTGTTTGTAGCCAGACCGCGCAAGTGATGGGCAAGTCTGCATGCGTGAAGCTCCACTCACACGAGTGGAGGGTGCTTGTGGTCACGCGTGAAGCTCCATTTGCGTAAATGGAGCTTCGCTTGTGCGAGTGGAGCTTTGTGCGCACGCCAGCATCTTCCACTCGATGCGCAAAGCTCCATTCGCACAAGCGGAAGGTGCACACACAGGCATGCTGCTCACACCCATGGAGTTGTGCACGCGTGTGTGCGCCGGCCATTCACACACCCCTGCGCTGGGCCTCCCAGGTGGCAAAGTTGTGGACTGCTGTTCTACACCACCCACCTCACTTACACGACTGGGCAGTTTTGCAAATAAAAGCAGAATAACAGAGTTGGAAGGGACCTTAGAGGTCTTCTAGTCCAACCCCCTGCTCAGGCAGGAGACCCTAGACCAATTAACATCTAGACCAGTACCGGGCTGCGGCATGCCAGCAACCGGGCCGCACAAACAAGCCAAGCCCCATCCGTGAGATGAAGGTGTCACACAAAACTACACCCCCTCCAGTCCGCGGAAAGCCCTCTCTCCACAGAACTGGTCCCTCTGCCCTAGACCATTCCAGACCAGTGGCTCTCCGATCCCACAACTTCTGGAGGCAAGCCATTCATTCCATTGATTAATTGTTCTCACTGTCAGGAAATTCCTCCTTATTTCTACGTTTGTTCTCTCCTTGATTAGTTTCCATCCGTCGCTTCTTGTTCAGCCTTCAGGGGCATTGCAGAATAGCTTGATCCCTCTTCTTTGGGGCAGCCCCTGAGATATCGGACCTTAGATGTTGGATAAGTCATAATTGAACAAGGCCAAAGGAGCACGCGGAAGCCACCAACCCCTGCCCCCCCCCAAGGCTGCGTGCCACTCTTGGGCCCCCGTGCCAGTTGGCAGAGCCAAATGTTGATGTCCAAGAAGCCCAGGAGATTGGGGGCCCGCCTCACCTCCGGGGCGAGACCTTCCCTAGGGCAGGGGCAATGTCTGTTCTTCTAATGTCTTCTAGTCCAGGCCCTTGCTCAAGCAGGAGGTCCTACACCATTCCAGAGAAATGGCTGTCCAATCTCTTCTTAAAAACCTCCAGTGATGGAGCACCCGCAACCTTTGGTGGCAAGCTGTTCCACTGGTTAATTGTCCTCACTATTAGGAAGATTCTCCTTAGTTCCAGGTTGCTTCTCTCCTTGGTTAGTTTCCATCCATTGTTTCTTCTCTTGCCCTCTGGTGCTTTAATAACTTGACACCCCCCCCCCTCTTCCTTGTGGCAGCCCCTGAGATACTGGAGCACTGCTATCATGTCTCCCCTAATTCTTCTTTTCCTTAGACTAGCCAAACCCAAGTCCCGCAGCCGTTCTTCGTCTGTTTTAGTCTCCAGGCCTTGGATCATCTTAGTTGCTCTTCTCTGAATTTTTTTTTCCAAACTCTCAACATCTTTTTTGTGATATGGTGACCAAAATTGGCTGCCCTATTCCGGGTGTGGCCTCACTAGGGCTTTATAAAACGGTAATAATACTTTGCGTGATCTTGATTCTGTGCCTCTGTTTACACAACCTAGGACTGTGTTAGCTCTTTTGGTGGCTGCTGCACACGGCTGGCTCATGGTCAAGTGATCGTCCACGAGGACTCCAAGGTCCCTCTCACAGTGGCTGTTTTTGAGCCACGTCTCGCCCAATCTGTACTTTTATACCTTTGGTTTCTCCTGCCTAAATGTAAAACTTTGCTTTTCTCCACAATGAAACTCATTTTGTTGAATAGGCCCCATTGTTCCAGTTTGTCAAGATCTTCTTGGATCCTGAGTTTGTCTTCTGGGGTGTTTGGCATCACTGGGGGTCCATCTCATTGCCATCTTGGGGATTCAGTTGTTCTCCATGCAGAGAATATGACCTGGAAGTTGGAGGCTTCTGCTCGTGGCAATGTTGTGTAGTATGCAGGAGAAACTCTTTCGGAGCGCTTTGTGATTAGTACATTAGTAATATGGTCAAAATAGTAAATCTTTAGGTTTTGGCAAAGGCATCTTAGTTGGAAGAGGTCATACGTGTTCATACTTCCTGATGCCTTCCAAATCCTGCTGGCATAAAAGGCTTTAAGGGTCACTTTAGAGGCGGCAAACAGAGTTTAAAGTTTCAATGGATGGAAACTAATCAAGCAGAGAAGCAACCTAGAACTAAATTTCCTGACGTTTAGAACAATTAACCAGTGGAACAGCTTGCCTCCAGAAGTTGTGGGTGCTCCAGCACTGGGGTTTTTTTTTAAAGAAGAGATTGGACAACCATTTCTCTGAAATGGTGCAGGGCAGGGGTCCCCAATGTTGGCAACTTTTAAGACCTGTGGACTTCAACTCCCAGAATTCCCCAGCCAGGATGGCTGGCTGGGGAATTCTGGGGGTTGAGGTCCACAGGTCTTAAAGTTGCCAAGCTTGGGGTTGGGGTCTCCTGCTTGAGCAAGGGTTGGACTAGAAGACCTCCAAGGTCCCTTGCAACTCTGTTATCCTGATGTAGACGAACTAAGGGTTTTCACCAGAGGTTGGTCTGAAATTCTCGCTGCCACCCATCCCATCTTTGATCCAGGAGGCCCAAATGCATTTTCCTCCTCTTGGCAGCTTCCTGGTTTGGGCCAGAGCAGCAGACCCACCACGAGCCGGAAGGTGGTTCTTCCTGCCGGCGGGCACAGAGGCTGACCAACCTGCCCACCGCAGCAGAAATGGAAGAGTTCTTTTCGGCATACGTGAAGCAGAAGCGGATTGCAGAGGGGGATCTCGAGGAAGAGGAAGAGGAGGAAGGTTGGTAGATCCATAAAGGTCTGTGGCCGGGCAGGAGGATGGGCAGTGCTCCCACAGCTGTTGGGCCGACGGTAAACGTCTGGCCAAGCAAGTTTCCCTTCTGCCCCACTGGCTGTGCCCACAGCTGTGGCTGTGGTGTGGTATTAGTTACACATAATATTGCAACAACGTGTGAAAGCAGGGGCTTTTGAAATAGGAGATGATAAGACAATGGCGGGTTGGAGAAGAGGGAAAACCTGCATTTCGAACTAATTGGAGAATGCGGTTTGTGACTGTTAATTGGAGGAGGGAATTGCGTTTGATACCATGCGCTATGGGGAGGAAAATTCAGATTTTGGCTGCGACCCAATACGTGCCGATGCCCTGCTGATGCCGTGCTGCTCGAATAAAGATTCTTTAAGGTAAACGATGCCTCGAATTTCTTGGAAGAGTTTCATCTGTCGGAGCCATGACATTGGCCTCTTGCCTCCCCAGAGGATCCTGCCGTGCGGCCCAAAGCACCGGAGGAGACTCCTGGGCCCGAGAGGCCGTTGCCCTTGCAGGCCCAGATGGCCAAGGATGTCCTGGAGAGGGCTGTCCACTTACTCCCCAGCAAGAGCCTTGCAGTCCGGCTGAAGGTAAGGGAAGCCACGCCACATCAACGCAGCGCAGCCATCCTCTGATGCCGTCAAGCCCTCAAGTGCCCTGTCCTTGCTTTGGTTAGCGCAGGGGTGACCTCTCCCTTCACCTGCTCAGGTGTCTTTTTAAGTTTTGCTCCAAGTTGTTAAGCAGGGAACAGGGGTAATTCGGGGCGAACGAGGAGACAGAACCCAGATCTCTCTGGATAAGCAAAGGCATTTGTTTACCTGAGCAGAGGTGGGTCCTCCGCGGGATTGGAAGAACCCCAAATGCAGGGTGAAGCAAGTATGGGTGGGTTTCTTGCTTTTACTCAGTCGCATCAGAAGAAGCCAGCACACGACAGATCAGATATATGTAAGTTATAAAATATACTCATTTGTGCCTTTCTGTGGTTTTGGACCCATGTTTAACCCAGAGCAGGGGTAGGCAACCTTGGCTCTTTTATGACTGGTGGACTTCAACTCCCAGAATTCCTGAGCCATCCATGCTGAGGGGAAAGGGAGAGGTTTCTAAGCCGATCCGTGCTGGCTCAGGAATTCTGGGAGTTGAAGTCCAGAAGTCATCAAGAGGGCCATAGTTCCCCCATGCTGGCTCAGGAATTCTGGGAGTTGAAGTCCACCAGTCATAAAAGAGCCAAGGTTGCCCCCCCCCCGACCCAGAGACTTGTGGTTTCCTTTGGAACTTTCCACAGCCCCAAAGCAAGGCTGAGGCCTGAACGTTAATTCTTCCATCTCAGCCTCTGTACCTTTTAACCAATCCTCAGAGTTGATCAGAATCGTGGCGCACAGAGAGGCATGTTCTTGTCAGGCTCAGAAGGACCTGACCTCGTAAAGGAGGAGACCGTCTTGAGCAGAACACCGAAGCTACCCTTACCCCAAGCCGAGTCCGACTGCCCTGGGCGAGGAAGGCCCTCCTCATGTGTTCCTCTTTTCCTGCTGGAAAAAGGTTCTCACCGGACTGGAGCCGGATGAGAAGGACACTTATCCACTCCACGGCCTCCAACTGAGGCATGACATGACTCTCCATCTTCCTTCTTGCTCGGCCTTTGCTTAAACTTCTCACTGTCCATAAGGACCGAGCACATTATACGTTGTGGCGTCCTTGGTGCTCTCTGAACTTTGTTTTCTTGCAGATGTTTCATGACCCAACTAGGGAACGTTATCAGTGCTAGAAGGGAGGGTGTGCAGAGAGGACAAGGAAAAGGAGAGGAGGAGGAGGAGGAACTGGGGTCCTTGGTCCTCTCTGAACTTGGTTGTTTTCCTGCAGATGTTTCATGACTCAACTAGGTAGCATCATCAGCGCTAGAGTTGGGTTTGTGGAGAGGACGGCTGTGGGGTCCTTGGTGCTCTCTGAGCTTCGTTATTGCAAGCATTTCGTGACCCAACTAGGGAACATCATCCATGCTAGAAGGGAGACAGAAGGCACGGATGATGTTCCCTAGCTGGATCGTGAAATCTCCATAAGAAATCAACCCATCTCGAGAGACCACTAAGGAACCCACATTTCAACCCCGAGCCACAAATTCACACATTACGAATGAGAGTCTCAGTCCTCTGTTTCCCCAACGTCACCGCTCGTCTCCCTTAATCCTGGCATGCTTATCCTCTGACTCTGGGGCTTCTCCTGATAGGCCCTCGATGTCCTGGAACTCTGTCTGGTGGTCCTTGGTCCACATGAAAACGTTCTCCTTCCACTGGCCCATCGGGCGTGGCCGGCTCTCGTTTGCCGCTTGATTAACGACGACCCCTTGGCTGTTCTCAGAGCCTTCAAGGTAAGGCGAATCTACATGACCCATCCTAAGGTTGCAGGATCCCATCTGGGTTGGTCACAGGGACCAGAGGAGGAGGATAATATAATAATAATGAGGAGGAGGAGGAGGATGAAATATCACGACGTGGCCATCGAAACTGCGCGATTATGGATGAAACATGTAACAGTGATACCCATTGTCATCGGGGCACTGGGAACCATGTCCCAAAACTTTGCAAAATACATCAAGAAACTGCAGCTTCCTGCAATAACTCCAGCAATGCTGCAAAAAAACTGCGCTACTTGGAACATTTTACACTTTAAGGAGGTACCTGGTTGATACCTAGGACGCTGGCAGCAACCCATGTCAACCATCAGCGCCAGTCAATTTGAATGTTCAGTTGACTGAGGTTCACGTCTTAATGAATAAAAGATAATGTTGTTAGCTGCGAAGTCGTGTCCGACCCATCGCGACCCCACGGACAACGTTCCTCCAGGCCTTCCTGTCCTCTACCATCTTCTGGAGTCCATTGAAGCTCACGCCTACTGCTTCGGTGACTCCATCCAGCCACCTCATTCTCTGTCGTCCCCTTCTTCTCTCGCCCTCAATCTTTCCCAGCATGAGGCTCTTCTCCAGTGAGTCCTTCCTTCTCCTTAGGTGGCCAAAGTATTTGAGGTTCAGCTTCAGGATCTGGCCTTCTAAAGAGCAGTCAGGGCTGATCTCCTCTAGGACTGACCGGTTTGATCGCCTTGCAGTCCAAGGGACTTGCAGGAGTCTTCTCCAGCACCAGAGTTCAAAGGTTTCAATAATGATGATGATAGAAGGTTTAGAATTGTGCTGGAGGGCAGCCTCAGGGAGAATTTCGCTCTCTCCTTCTTTCTTCCTGGGAGAAACAAGCCCAGGGAAGTGGGTCACAGGACCCTGGCCAAGGGCGCTCTCCTTCCGTTCAGCAGGTGGGACCTGTCTCGGGGGGGGGAGTGACCACTCGGTGGGCTTCCCAACAGGTGCTGTGCACTCTCGGAGCCTGCAGTGGGGACTTCCTGAGGAGCCGTTTCTGCAAAGACGTCTTGCCAAAGCTGTCCGCCTCCCTTGCCGCCCAGGCCCCCACCAGCGCCCACGCCGGGCCCGTCTACGGCCACAGCCTGGCCTTCAAGCTGCAGCTGGCCGTGCTGCAAGGCCTGGGCTCCCTCTGTCAGGCTCTGGATCTGGGTGAGTACCACACAACACTCCAGGCTGAGGTTCCTGTTCTGGCCTGCCGTAGTTCACGCAGGGATCCCCAGTCCGTGGACCAGGAGCGGGCCACGGCACGCCAGTAACCGGTCTGCACAAACAAGCAAAGCCCCGTCTGTGGGACGCAGGCAGCACACAAAACCAGCCACTCTCCGGTCCGTGCCTGGCTGAGGAATTCTGGGAGTTGAAGTCCACAAGTCTTAAAAGTTGCCAAGGTTGGGGACCTCTGCTCTAGACTGAGGTACCCATTTTTGGCGCGTTCAGCGCCGAGCTCGCCTTGACTGAATTGTGAGTTGTGCCATGAACTCTTCCTTTCCAGTTGTCAGGACCCACCCCAATCCACGTCTTAGGAAGACAAAAACTCTTGGAGTCAGTTCTAGTCCAAAAGGAATTTTTACTAGGACATGCTTGATTGTGGAAATACAAGACAGGACTTGGTATTGTTTTACAAATTGAAACTTTATAAAGAGTTCCCGGTTCAACCCCCCTTCCCTTGACCCCATTTGGTCAGCCCCCCATCCTTCTACTTCGTGTCATCCCTTTCGTGGGAAAGGGAAAAAAAGGAACTTCGAATCTTTATGGTTATTGCCTTCTTCCTCTCCAGAATTAAACGAAGACACAGGCCAGATGCCTTCTTCTCTAACCCTCCCTTTTGTTCCCCCCAGTTCAAAAGGTTCCCTTGGTCTTTGAAATAACCTAAGGCAGGCTGAATCCACATCCACTCCTCCTTCCTCGGGAGATGGCAGAATCCATGGGGGGGGATAATGTTTTAAACATACATTTATGAATGTGATATAAATGGATTCTGACACCCATTCCTCCTTGCTCCCCTTTCCTGGCCGGATTCCTCTTCCTGCCAGAGAAGGCAGTTAGAGGCAGGTGGGAAGGCCGAGTAATAAATGTATTATGGAGAGGACTCGCACTGATCCAGCTCTCTCTTCTTTGTCAGAGGCACAGATGCCCCATCCTGCGGAATTCAGTCCTTGCTGGCAAAGCCACTGCACCAGGGGTCTTCAGACCTGGCCCTTTTACGACTGGTGGACTTCAACTCCCAGAATTCCTCAGTCGGCCATTTTGATGAACCTGCGGGCTTGGATCCAGACTCTCAGGGGTCTTCAGACCTGGCCCTTTTGCGACTGGTGGACTTCAACTCCCAGAATTCCTCAGTCGGCCATTTTGATGAACCTGCAGGCTTGGATCCAGACTCTCAGGGGTCTTCAGACCTGGCCCTTTTGCGACTGGTGGACTTCAACTCCCAGAATTCCTCAGTCGGCCATTTTGATGAACCTGCAGGCTTGGATCCAGACTCTCAGGGGTCTTCAGACCTGGCCCTTTTGCGACTGGTGGACTTCAACTCCCAGAATTCCTCAGTCGGCCATTTTGATGAACCTGCAGGCTTGGATCCAGACTCTCAGGGGTCTTCAGACCTGGCCCTTTTGCGACTGGTGGACTTCAACTCCCAGAATTCCTCAGTCGGCCATTTTGATGAACCTGCAGGCTTGGATCCAGACTCTCAGGGGTCTTCAGACCTGGCCCTTTTGCGACTGGTGGACTTCAACTCCCAGAATTCCTCAGTCAGCCATTTTGATGAACCTGCGGGCTTGGATCCAGACTCTCAGGGGTCTTCCAGCTTGTCCCTTTTACGACTGGTGGACTTCAACTCCCAGAATTCCTCAGTCGGCCATTTTGATGAACGTGCGGGCTTGGATCCAGATTCTCAGGGGTCTTCCAGCTTGGCCCTTTTGCGACTGGTGGACTTCAACTCCCAGAATTCCTCAGTCGGCCATTTTGATGAACCTGTGGGCTTGGATCCAGACTCTCAGGGGTCTTCAGACCTGGCCCTTTTATGACTGGTGGACTTCAACTCCCAGAATTCCTCAGTCGGCCATTTTGATGAACCTGCAGGCTTGGATCCAGGCTCTCAGGGGTCTTCCAACTTGGCCCTTTTACGACTGATACCTGGCTAAGGACTTCTGGGAGTTAAAGTCCACCAGTCATAAAAGAGCCAAGTTGGAAGACCTCTGCACTACACTTAGTCCTTGACTTACAACAGTTTGTTTACTGACCGAAGTCACAAAAACACCGAAAAGAAGTGAGGTAGGGCTGTTTTTCACACTTAATAACCATTGCAGCATCCCCGTGGACACGTGATCAGAATTCGGAGGCTTGGTAACTGGCATGTACTTGCGATGGGTTGCAGTGTCACGGAGTCACGTGATCCCCCTTTGTGACTGTCTGACAAGCAAACTCAACGGGGGGAGTCAGATCCACTTGGCCACCGTGTGACTGACTTAACAACTGCAGTGATTCACTTAATAACTGTGGCAAGGAAGGTTGCAAAACGGGCTGAAACTCCCTTAACTCTCTCACTTAGCGACAGGAGGGTTGGGCTCAGTTCTGATTGTAAGTCGAGGAGCACCTGCAGTTGACTCCAGGGAGGGGCTGGCGTGTGCCATGACCCTCCCCGCATCTCCGTGGCTGGCCTGGGCTGCCTCGTCTAGCAGGCTCTCCTGGACAGATTTACCCAACCTTTCCGGCTTGGCGTCCCGGAGGGGAGGGGGTGGAAAGAGGGGAGGGTTTTGTGGGGGGGGCAGGCGTGCAGGAAGATGCGTGCACACACGATCACCCGTTGCTTGCGCAAGTGAGCCCCAGAGCACCCGCGACACTCATGCGTGGGCATGCAACAGCCAACGATCCGGTGGTGGGCCGCGGCCCACAGATTGGGGACCCCTGCTCTAGGGAGATGGGGGGCAGGTGTGAGGGGGCTGTGGCTGAGCACTCCTCCTTTTCAGCTACCCATCTTAATTGTCTCTGCAGGCGAGAATGACCTGAACACGGTGGTGGATGCCTGCCTGCCCTACCTCAGCGCCAGGCAGCCTGTGAGACTGCAGGAAGCTGCTCGCAGGTAAGACCGGTGTGCCCGCAGGTAAGACAGGTGTGCCCGCAGGCTGCAGAGAGAGCCTCAAGGCTGCAATCGGAGGAGGTTTCCATTCGGTCTTGGGTGGCTGCTCACTCTCTGGCCTCTGCAGGGTCGATCTGTTCCCTGGAGGCCCTTGCAAGTCCTTTCCCAGATCAAAAAACATTTGCGTCGCACCGTTAACTCCAGCCAGGGAACTGAAGTTCGCCTACCCCCCAAATCCGCCAAGATCGAGACAGGTTGGTTCCAGGGCGCTCGGGCAAGTGGTCCAAGGCCCAGAGCAGAAATAATGAAAGTCCCAAGAAAGTCTGGGTCACCAAGCCTGGCCACTTTAAAACCTGTGGACTCCAGCTCCCAGAATTCCTCAGCCAGCATAACTCCATCCTCAGTTCTGGCCATAAGGCAAGGACTGCCTGCTAGTTGCCAAAGCTCTGGATTTTGACGACCGGGCCACAGGGAGGCTGCACCGTTCGTTAAATAGCACCAGCCCTTAGGCTTATCTACCGCTTCACAGGCCTTCACCCTTTCTAAGCGGTTTACACAGTCAGCCTGTTGTTTCCCCCCCCCTCAACAATCTGGGTCCTCATTTTACCGACCTCGGAAGGACGGAAGGCTGAGTCGACTTTGAGCCGGTCAGGATCGAACTCCCGGCACTGGGCAGTGAGCCAGCCTGCAATACTGCATTCAAACCGTTGTGCCACCAGGGTCCTTCCTTCCTTCCTTCCTTCCTTCCTTCCTTCCTTCCTTCCTTCCTTCCTTCCTTCCTTCCTTCCTTTTCCTTCCTTCCTTCCTTCCTTCCTTCCTTCCTCCCTCCCTCCCTCCCTCCCTCCCTCCCTCCACACTTAGCAATAGCCCTTAGACTTAAATACGGCTCCACAGCGCTTTACAACCCTCTCTAAATGGTTTACAAAGTCAGCCTATTCCCCCCCCCTCAACAAGCAGGGTCCTCATTTTACCCACCTCGGAAGGACGGAAGGCTGAGTCGACCTTGAGCTGGTCAGGATTGAACTCCCAGCAGTGGGCAGTGAGCCAGCCTGCAATACTGGATTCGAACCGTTGTGCCACCAGGGTCCTTCCTTCCTTCCTTCCTTCCTTCCTTCCTTCCTTCCTTCCTTCCTTCCTTCCTTCCTTCCTTCCTTCCTTCCTTCCTTCCTTTTCCTTCCTTCCTTCCTTCCTTCCTTTTCCTTCCTTCCTTCCTTCCTTCCTCCCTCCCTCCCTCCCTCCCTCCACACTTAGCAATAGCCCTTAGACTTAAATACGGCTCCACAGCGCTTTACAACCCTCTCTAAATGGTTTACAAAGTCAGCCTATTCCCCCCCCCCTCAACAAGCAGGGTCCTCATTTTACCCACCTCGGAAGGACGGAAGGCTGAGTCGACCTTGAGCCGGTCAGGATCGAACTGCCAAATTGCTGGCAGCCGTCAGTCCACGGAGGAAGCCTGCAGCGCTGTTCTCCATCACCGCTGCGCCATCACGGGCGCTCCTTTTTTTCAGTGGCATTGTAATTTTGAACGGTCAGCAAACAAACGGTTGTAAATAGAGAACTACCTGTCTGCCCCCCCCCCCCCGGATTCTTCTGGTGGAGTCAATAGTGCAGATTGCCCTGCCAGCCTGCCTGATCCCCTCGGAGATTTTGGGGTGCAGCAGCGCCCCCCCCTTCCCCCCGTTCAGCCTGGGTGGGAGGACCTGCCCTAGCTGGTCGCCCCAGGAAAGCAAAACTCTTTGACTCCATTGAGGTTCATCAGAGGAAAGGAAAGTCCAATGGAATCTGGAGGCCCCACGCAAAGCGTAAAGCAGTTTCGTTCCCCCCCCCCAAACCCAGCCTCCCCCCCCAAAACCAGTCCACCAGCAGCCAATGCAATGCCGCAAAGATGTTTTGAGAATGCTGAGGTGCCGGGCAGATAACAGGTCATCCTCAAGAGGCAGCGGCCTTGGAGTCAGGCTGGAACCGTCCATCTTGTCTCTGAAGACGATCCCCCTCCCTAATTCCCAAGCGGTTAAGCATGTGTAAGATACCAGCAGTCCCTCCTCTCCTTTCCCCCCCCCCACTTCCAACCGAATGTCGTGAGCGAACCCCGGTGCCCGGCTAAGCAAAGGCGAGCTGGAATCGATAACACTTCACCGAACACAGCGAAGGTGGTCAGAAGTGCAGGCTGGGTTCACCCCGGAATCTTTCGCCATGGAAACACAGGTTGCTTGGAAACTGCCAGAGACATTATTTTTAAAGAAGACGGCAAGCCACCCGGTCCAGTTTCTCCTTTATAAGCTTCAGAGATTTCCAAACCATTGGAGGAGCCATTGGTCTCCGATCCCAGCAAGCCATCATCATCAGCTGTCTGAAATGGGGCCTTTAACCACTTGAGGGTTCTAGATAGCCAAGATGGCGGAGATGTTTTCTTACCGGAGTTTCTGGACAGATGCAGCCAGTCGGCATTGCAGAAGCAGGCTGCTTGGCTGGGTCATGCGAACAAGACTCTTAACGTTGCAGAAGCAAGCCCTCAAAAGGAATGGGGAGGTGGGCTGCCTGCGGGAATACTTTGCAGGGTTGCAGGCGGAAGAAGATCAAATGCAGGAGCCAAAGAGCTTTCTCGAACCTCTGCTGGCATTTCCCAGGTGACCTCAAGACAGCAGCGCAGCCAGTCTCACGTCCCTTCAATAATGATGATGATAGGGACCTTGGAGGTCATCTAGTCCAACCCCCTGCTCAGGCAGGAAACCCTATACCATTTTTGTAGACACGGTGGGCAGAAAAAAAAGTCAGCTGATGTTAAGTAGTACAATCGCTCGGCCTCTTTCAAGGGTGGGTTTCCTACCAAGCGGAGGCTGAAAGGAGCGGTCCTCAACTTTACAAGAGCTCATTTAGTGACCGTTTAAAATTACAACTGCGCTGAAAAAAGTGACATGACAATTTTTCACACTAGTGGCTTGAAGCATCCCCAGGGTTGTGTGATCAAAATACAGATGCTGGGCAACTGACTCATATTTATGACAGCTGCAGCGTCCCCGGGGTGTGTGTGTGTGTCATGTGATCCCCTTTTGCCACCTTGTGACCAGCAAAGTCAATGGAGGAGGAAACAGATTCGTTTAACGACCGTGTGATGAATAGAATGGAATGGGATAGAATAGAGTAGAGTAGAGTAGAGTAGAGTAGAGTAGAGTAGAGTAGAATAGAGTAGAATAGAATAGAGTAGAGTAGAGTAGAGTAGAATAGAGTAGAGTAGAGTAGAGTAGAGTAGAATAGAGTAGAGTAGAGTAGAATAGAGTAGAGTAGAGTAGAGTAGAGTAGAATAGAATAGAATAGAATAGAATAGAATAGAATAGAATAGAATAGAATAGAATAGAATAGAATAGAATAGAATAGAATAGAATAGTTGGAAGGGACCTTGGAGGTCTTCCAGTCCAACCCCTGCTCAAAGCAAAGTCCTTATACCATTCCAGACAAATGCCTGTCCAATCTCTTCTTTAAAATTTCCAGTGATGGAGCACCCACACTTCTGGAGGGAACTTCTCTTCCACTGGTTAATTGTCTTCACCATCAGGTTGCTTCTCTCCTTGATGAGTTTCCATCCGTTGCTGCTGCTTCTGCCTTCTGATGCTTTGGAGAACAGATGGACTGCTTCTTCTTTGTGGCAGCCCCTCAAGGCTTCTATCGTCTCTTTCTCTCTCTCTCTCTCTCTCTCTCTCTCTCTCTCTCTCTCTCTCTCTCTCTCTCTCTCTCTCTCTCTCTCTCTCTCTCTCTCTCTCTCACACACACACACACACACACACACACACACATATTCCTTCTTTTCATTAAACTAGACAATACTGCTGCAGGGATTCACTTGTGGCAAGAGAGCTGGTAAAAGGGGGCAAAACTCAGCGACAGATTTTGGGCTCAAACGTGGTCGTAAGCCGAGCACTAGCTGTATACGAGATGCAGATGTAGACAGAACAGTCAGGTAGAATTGGGCCCAGAGGGAGCCGCGCGTTCAGCCTCGTGTGTCGTGATTGCAAAGCAGCTCCGGCCGAATTTCCATCCGACAGCCGCATCGATTGGGCTGTGGCAGCCTGACAGGGAAACCTCTTCCGTGCTCCCCGAATCGTCCAATCAGTTGAACGAAAGGAAGGAAATCTTATCTGGCAGGAGGATCACAAGAGGCGGCCGGATTTAAAGCAGGCATCCTAGAGCAGGGCAGTTGAGGGCTGATTGATCGATGAGGCCCCGTCGGGTTGCTTTTGACGCCCGCCGGCCACCTAAGTGACTTTTCTCCACCACGATCTGTCCTTCAGCCGCTGTTTTTCAGATCTCCCCGCTCTGTGGGGGGTTTCGCGCAGTCCCGCTTCAGAGAAAAGTTGGAGGTGGAAAGCTCGGCTTGGTTTGCCATGGCGACATTGGGTGGTGCCCATTTTTATAAATCAGCCTTCCTCTGTCTAAACCAAGAAATCCATAAGGCCATTTTCATGGTTTGAAAATGCTTCCCTAGCTAGACAGCTCCGTTCTCCACTTCTTCCTCCAGGCTGGGAGAGAATAGGAAAAGAGATGAGAACTGAGGGAGGGAAGGAAGGAAAGGAAAGGAAAATGGAAAGGGAGAGGAAGGAGGAGAGGAAATAAGGAAAAAAGTGACAGGAAGGAAGAGGAAGAGAGGGAGTTCCCTACATCTTAAGGGCTGTATATTCTTACGGTAGGGACGCGGTGGCTCAGTGGGTTAGGATGCTGAGCTTGTCGATCGGAAGGTCGGCAGTTTGGCGGGTCGAATCCCGAGTGCCGTGTAGCAGAGCGAGCGCCTGTTACTCGTCCCAGCTTCTGCCAACCTAGGAGTTCGAAAGCACGTAAAAAATGCAAGTAGAAAAATAGGGACCACTACGGTGGGAAGGTAACAGTGTTCCGTGCGCCTTTGGCGTCTAGTCGTGCCGGCCACATGACCACGGAGACGTCCTCGGACAAGCGCTGGCTCTTCGGCTTTGAAACGGAGATGAGCACTGGCCCCTAGAGTCGGAAACGACGAGCACGCATGTGCGGGGGAACCTTTACCTTTATTCTTAACAGTACTTTTTAGTGAATTGTGCTCGTTCCTGTTCTACTATGGTCTTAGCCAACTAGTAGATGTACAGACATTAGAGAGTTCTTGTCTCCCTTCGTCCTCCTCTAATTTACACACACGTTACTTTCCTCTACACTACGTGCTCCGTCATTCCGTCTGCGGCTTAAAAATCCTTTCAAGTGTCTTTTCACTTAGAAAAGAGGGGAAGAGGGATAGATGACCCTAGCCTGAGCCCCCGGGAAGTCCAGTTTGGGGAATCTTGTCTTGGTGTTTAATGGGTGCCGTCCAACGGGAGTGAGCGCTGAGGAAGTGGAAAGTGAAAACCGGATCCTGGGTTTGCAAAAAGGACGGCGTTTGAAGCCAGAGGAGAGCTGATTCGGGGGAAGGAGATAGCAGCCTTTAAATTGTGGAGTAGGACACTTCTCCGTACGGGAGGCGTTGGGCAGAGAGGCTGGAGGGCCGTTTGGGACAGGGTGCCCCAGAAGGAAATGCTGGTTTGTAGACTTGGCTTGCTCTGTTCCGTGGCTATCGAAAAGAATCTTGGAGAAAAGTCGAGAGGTGAAGCTAAAAATCAGAGTTCCTTAAGCCGCCAGAGCCTGTTTGGACGCGGCCTTGGGCGGCTGAATGGATAGCCCATTTTGGAAATTGACCTCCTAAGACGTGGACTCATAAACTTAACAACGCGTGTTGGATTTGCACAAGATACGGAGCTACACCAAAGATTAATGAAGCTTAGCATGTTTCGAGAATAGATTTTTTATTTATTTGGTGCATGGCGCCCACTGGGGTCGTGCAATCACTTGATACACAGACATAAGTTTAAATAAAGCAGCAGCAAATATATATACATAAGGTACGTATGGCCTCACTTGCCATCCGCAGCCTTTTTCTCTACTCCTGCCTTTTTGCAGCGTTTTCCTTCGCCTGATGGAGCTTGACCCGGATGCCATATGGTTCTTCCTCTGCAATGTTTGGTGCCCCAGAAACCTGGAGGCCCCCCACCCCTCCATGCACCCTGCGAAACTAGCGGGGAGCGAGAAGACGCGAAACGAGTTCACGGACAACGTGCAGAGTCTCTTGGACCAGCTGGGCGGTTGAGGGCAAGGAAGGAGCGCCCGGGCGCACTCACGCTCTGGAGGTAGGAGGCTTGGACAGGGCCCCTCCGGGTAGGAGGGGAAGGGTGAGTGGGGTGCCAGCCCTTGAACTGGCCGAGTAGAGCTGGGGAAGATCCCCGTTCCTCCCCACACCACAATCCTGAGTAGTCGTGCTTGGAAGGATATTGCGACTGTGCCATTTTAAGCAATTTAGGAGACTGTGTGTAGCTCGGGGTCGAAATGAAAGGCCTTTGCTGTTCTCTTCCCCTGAGGTGGGATGTTTTCCTGCAGAAGTTTCATGATCCAACTAGGGAACATCTTCAGTGCTAGAAGGGGGGAGGGTTTGCGGAGAGGAGGAGGAAGAGGAAGAGGGAAGACCGTGGGGCCCTTGCTGTTCTCTGAGCTTGGTGGTTTTCTTGCAGATGTTTCATCACCCAACTAGGGAACATCATCAGTTATTCCATTCCCCTTCTAGCATTCCATCCCCTTTTAGCCCATGTTGGAAGAGCTACCTAGTGGCCATTCAGATGTCACTGTTAAGATGACGTTTTCCTTCACAGTTCTGCACCTGGCAGGTGAGGGCGTTCGTAAATTTCAGGCTTCGGCTGCAGAACATGCAGACATACCTGTGGGCTGGCAGAAGTCCGGAGCGGAGAATTTGATTTAGCTTCAGGGTCTCGGTAAATGTTTCTCAACCTTGGCCTCTTGGAAGACATGTGGATTTCAGCTCCCAGAATTCTCTGGCACTAATGCATTCCTTTTCATGGGTAGCCCCATTGTGTCCTGCTTACTCTCTTGTAATCCCTTCCTTTGCAATCTTTCTGCTCCAGGGGCTCAGAGAAAAAACAACAACCCGGCTTGGCTGGCTGGGGAATTCTGGGAGTTGAAGTCCACCGTCTTCAAGTGTCCAAGGTTGAGAAAACACTGTTCTAGATCAGACATGTCAAACACAAGGCCCGGGGCACGGATCCGGGCCACGAAGTGGTTTCATGTGGCCCACGAAGCCATCCTGGAAACAGTGAGGGAATGGCCCCCTCTGCCTTGGCCCTGGCCCAGAGACCCTCCTTCTGCCAGAGACCCTCAGATCTGTCCCACTCCTGCCCGGGCCCCCATAGGCACCCTTGATGCCAACGATGTAGAGCTGGCCACGCCCACCCAGTAGGCCATATGCACTCTAGCCACGCCTACCCAGTAGGCCACGCCCATCCTGGCCATACCCACCCGGCCCCCTGAGGGCAACCGCAATGCTGATGCGGCCCTCAATGAAATTGAGTTTGACACCCCTGCTCTAGATGATCAGAAGCAGAAAATGAGGCAGTAGCTGGCTACATTTGGTAAACAGCCTAACCCAGGGGTAGGCAACCTCGGCTCTTTTATGACTCATGGACTTAAACTCCCAGAATTCCTGAGCCAGCTGACTCAGGAATTCTGGGAGTTGAAGTCCATGAGTCATAAAAGAGCCGAGGTTGCCTACCCCTGACCTAGACCAAGGCTCTCCAAACTTGATAGCTTTGTGGACTTCAACTCCCAGTATTCCTCCGGCAGCCATGCATGTCGGGTTTTTTTCCCCCTCCCACTCCCTACAGCGGAGAGATTTCAGAGGAAAGGATTACAAGAGAGTAAGCAGGCCACAGTGGGGCTACACCTGAAAAGAAATGCATTGGTGTCAGGGAATTCTGAGAGTTCACGCCCACAAGTCTTAAAAGTTGCCACGTTTGGGGATCCCTGATCTAAATCACGAGAAGACTGCTCCTCACTACCTGGAGGAATGACAACCGGTCCTGAACTATGTTGAGAAATAGGTTTATGTCCCTAACCCAAGTCCTTCCGTCCTTCATTCCTCTCTCCCTTTCTGTCCGTATCTATCCTCCCTCTGTCGTCTAGGTCCAAGACCCCGGGGGCGCCCTGAGCAACCCTTTCCAGCACCAAGAGAGAAGCAGCTGACTTTAGCCAGTCTTCTCCTCTCTCTCCTTCAAAGGCTTTCCTGACTTCAGCGGGTGGTTGTTCCACAGGGCCGGGGTCACCACGGAGAAAGCCACCTTCCAGATTTCCGAGCATCCGAAGGAGGACCCTCCCGGCTTACCCACGCAGGTCCTGGTGCAAAAAAAAAACCCAAAAAACTTTGGGGCACCTAGAACCCGAATGGCCAGGGCTGCTGGCAGACGATACCCAGAACTGCGGCTGCATTTTGCCCTTCGACTCTCTGTTCTGACGGAAGCCACCAAAGACAGACCCGGTGCTAATCCTGGCTGGGCCCAGAACGGAGTCCGTTTCCTGGTTTGCCACGTGGATTATTAAGAGGCAGGTGGAGGAGCAGAGGAACCCAAAGCTTCCCACCCTCCTTTTGCCCCAGTGCTGCCAATGTTTGAGCTCAGCAACCCCCCTCCCCCCCCCCGCCACTGGTGTCCTGAAACTTTGCGGCATCATCCGTCCTGGGCGTCCTGGACCGTTGCCCGTTGCAGAGAGAGCAAACTTAATATGCAAAGCACCAGCCAGGAATTAAGCAGGCAGCGTGCAAATGCCATTTGCCTCCTCTGACCGTTGCGTAGCTTCAGACAAAAGCAATTTGCTCTGCCTGTAATAAAGCTGAGGCGATAACGAAGCTCTTGAGCCTTGTGTCTGCCCAGCACACTTGTGCACGCACACACACGCACACATCCTCCCACAGGCTGCCTCAGTGTCCACCAGGCACCACTGCAGCTTCCCAGGGAACGTGGAAGGGAGCTGGGGGAGGAAGGGGGGGGGAAATCGGTTGCCTTATGGGTCAGGCGCTTCTGACTTCTTTATTTGAGAAAATTTATATAGTCCCCTACTCGCTCCCAGCGACTCTAGACGGCTTACAGACAACGAAAACACAACGTAGGAAAAATAAAAGTAATTTTAAAAGATCGTAAAATAAAAATAAAATACTAACACACACACACCCCATTGCCACCATCATTCGAGTCAGCCCTTTAATGGGAAAACCATGTCGTTTAATGTGCAGTGTTTGTCCATCCCAGCCAATCAGCCTTCAGTTTGGGGAGCCCCAACCGTGTGTGTGTGTGTGTGTGTGTGTGTGTGTGTGTGTGTGTGTGTGTGTAAAAAAGTCATGGGGCTGCTGAAGCCCCCTCTGTAGCCCCTCTGCCAGCCAGTGGATTTCCAGAGGCAGAGGTCTGGGGTCTTCTTATACCTCTGAAAGACAAATTCCCAGGCTTGCCAATAAGACCACCTCCCTGGGAGACTTCAGGAGTGTTGGGGGGGGACACCCAAAGACCCCCCCCTCCATAGCTGCGTCCTGGGTCAGTGTTTGTGGTTACTGTCCATTGGAGTGAATAGCCAGTCATTGGGGATTCCTGAAGTGGCTCCTCTCTTAATAGATCAATTGGATCCTTTCAAACCCTCCGGTGCTTTGAATGGCCCGCCATCCACCCACCCACCCACCCAGCACAGGTCGTCCTCGACGTACGGCCACAATTGAGCCCAAAATGTACGTTGCTAAATGAGACGGGTTACGTGAGTTTTGCCCCGTTTTACGACTTTCCTTGCCACAGTCATTAAGCGAACTGCCGCAGCTGTTAAGTTAGCCACCCGGTTGTTATCTGGCTTCCCCCACTGGCTTGTCAGAAGGTCTCAAAAGGGATCACGTCTCACACACACACACACCTGGACACAGCAACCGTCGTAAATGTGAACCAGTTGCCAAGCGTCTGGATTTCGGTCCTGCGACCGTGGGGATGCTGCAGCCGTCGTTAAGTGTGAAAAAAGGGCCATAAGTCACTTTTTCCAGTGCTGTCGTGACGTTGGAGCAGTCACTAAATGAACTTCCCGTACGTGGGGGTCTGAGGGCTTTTGCTTCCTCCCTTTGGAAAGGCAGAATCGGAGGGCAGCAACGAAGCGCAATTGGCTTTGCCTCTCCTCCCTGGCTCATCCCTAAAGGAGGGGAGGGAGGAGGTAAGACCGTGGGGGGTGGGTGGGTGTAGCAGCCCCCCCATCTCCTCCCTACCGGCCCTTGGACCGGCTGGCCCCCTCCCCTTCCTTTTGCCGGGAGGAAGGCGCCCACCCTGGGTCTGTCAGCGCAGGTCCCTGGGAAAAGGATGCTCGGGGCTCCAGATTCTGCCCGAATAGACCCCCCCCCCTCCTCTCCCCTCCCCAACCTGGAGCTGCCGTGGTGCGTATTTCATTTGTGACAAGACAATCAGGCTACTTACAGGGTTCTGCACCATTTAACCTTGTATCCCGTTGTAGGTAGCCAGGGGTGGGGTGGGGGGGTGGGCGAGAGACGTGATGCTCTGTACGTTTGTCTGGGCCTCTTAGGAGGGCGGAGATCTGGGGAGACCCCCACTCCTCTCCTACCGGGCCTGCCTGCCTGGTTTGCCCTGTTCTCGGGGGGGGGGAGGAGGGAGAGCAAAAGGGTCCGTGGTGGGAGGAAAGGCCGTGGGGCTGCCTCCCTCCCGGACCCTCAAATGAGGCACCTCTGGTCCTGCGCCCTGCTTCTCCCTGGGCTAATGTAGTGTGTGGGTGTGTGGGGGGGGTGTCCTGCAACCCAGGTAGCCCCTCTCTTCTCCCCCCCCAGGGGGTTTTCACCCAATGGGTTCCAAAGCAGGTCTCTGGAGGTGGAAGAGAAACACGGTTGGGGAATCGGGTCTCTTTGAAAGCCTTCCGAAGTGGGGAGCTGGAACCCTGGTGGCCCCGAGTTCCACAGGCTAGCCAACTCTTTCTTTCCTTTCCCCCAGATCCGTTTGTCCCTCCTACCCTTCCCTTGCCTCTACCCTCCCCGTTCTCCCTTCTCCCCCTCCCTTCCCTTCATCTATTCCCTTCCCCTCCCCTCCCTTCATCTATTCCCTCCCTTCTCCCTCTCCCTTCCCTTCTCATTCCATTCCATTCCATTCGTCTATTCCCTTTTCACCCCTTCCCTTTCGCTTCCTTCCCCTCCCTTCCATTCTTCATCTATTCCCTTCTCATCCCTTCCCTCCCTTCTCCACCTATTCCATTCTCAACCCTTCCATTCCATTCTTCATCTATTCCCTTCTCATCCTTTCCCTCCCCTCTCCCTTCCCATCCCTTCCCCAAAGGCTTCTGTTTATCAGCCTCTCGGGCAGAGCTCCAGGCTGGCGACTAGCAAGGCATCTGGATTTGCCCCGCCAACACCCGGCCCCACACCCTCTCCACCACCGACTGCCACACGCCAACGTGTGTGTGTGTGGGGCGGGTGGCAGAATCTCCGTGAGGCCCAGAGCATCCAGAGAGGGTGGGGTGGGGATCCTTTCCCAGGGCCGTGCCAGTTCAACTGCCCATCCCACTCCAATCTTTGGGCGGATTTAGCAAAGCAGATTGTTTCCCTGTCAGCCCTCATTACCTGTCCGTGATTTTAGGGCTGGAGCCCCGGGTGCTCAGCTCCACGGGATGTGATCACACAGCCTGCTAAGCCAGATTCCATTGTAGCTTAGTAGGTGAGCTGTGTTCTCATTAGCCAAGAAAAGCGGCTCCCCCCACCCCCGGAGTGATTAGCTGCGGTGGAAATGAATTCTCTCGCTGCTGCTCCGATGGTGGGCAGGAATTGCAGGCGCCCGGCTTCACGGCATCTGCCGGCTTCTGATTCTTCCGTCTGGCCTGGCTGGTCTCAGACAGCGACGCGGGATCAGGATGGATCAATGGTCGGGAGAGACCAGCAGGCAATCCTGATCACTAAGCTAAACCAGGAGCTGAGAAAATAGCACTAGCCCTCTCTGGGCAGTTTACAGGGTCAGCCTCTTGCCCCCCCCCCAAACAACCTGGGTCCTTGTTTCACCCACCTTGGAAAGATGGAAGGCTGAATCGACGCTGAGCCCCGTCAGGATCAAACTGCTGGCAGTGAGTTAGCCTGCAATACTGCATTCTCACCACTGCGCCACCACGGATCTTAAAATGATCTCTAAAGAGAACCAGCACCAAGTCTGCTCTGCAGGGCTGTTGCGCAAGCTACTCGGCAGAGTCTTGAGGAAGTGACCGGAGGGACGTTTTGCCCTGACCTCTGGGTTTCACGCGAGCTTGTGGGGTTTCGGGGAAGAGTGTATAGTGTAAGCTCTGCCACTGTGTGATTTGGGCCTGCGCCCAGCCTGGAGGGGACCACCTCTGTGTAAAGGGCGGTGTGGATGACTTTGGGGGAGGAGGAAAAGATGTGCCTATGAAACAACCAGAGAACAGAAGGAGGAGTCGCTGAACGCCCAGAGGATAAAATTTAGAAGGCATGGCACACCTGGGGTTAGAGTCAAGAGAGGAATTAGCCTGGAATCCCAATGTAGCTGCAAACTAAGTCCAACCTCTTTTGAATTCCATTGACCCCTATCTAATACCAAAGTAGTGCTAACCTTAGTCTAGATCAGGGCTCTTCGAACTTGGTCCTTTGATGACTTGTGGACTTCAACTCCCAGAATTCCTCAGCCAGGCACGTGTGCCTGGCTGAGGAATTCTGGGAGTTGAAGTCCACAAGTTATCAAAGGACCAAGTTTGAAGAGCCCTGATCTAGATTCTTGTGCCTAGGCACCAGAAGGAATAAATCAGTTTCATTGGAACGTCACTTGCGATCCTGCCCTTCTGCACCTGACCGGGATCCACCCTAATGGATCGAGCAGTTACAAGCAGGAGCAGCAAGGACCATTTTCAGACTTACAAGATCGATGCCAACCCTTCCAGGTAAACCAGGAAGGAAACCGGACTAGACAAACTAATTCTGTTTTGTTTTTTTTATAAGGCTGCATTAACAAAATCTTGCAAATCTGAAAGTACAAAACTCTCCCACCGTCTCTTTTACAGCCTGAGAAGTTAGGGAGTATCTTCACCTATTATGCAGCTTTGGGCTACCTCCTCTCTCATCCCTCTCCCCCAAGGTCATCTACACAATCCGTTGTGTCCTTGTGGTGTGTATTGGTATGTGCACATGGAAAAATTCCTCTTTGACTAGACGGTGAACTATAGCACAATACCAGAGTTGGGAGGGGCCTTGGAGGTCTTCTAGTCCAACCCTCTGCTCAAGCACCTGTGCCATTCTGGATAAACAGTTGCCCAATCTCTCTCTCTCTCTCTCTCTCTCTTTTTTTAAAATCCTCCATCCACAACTTCTGGTGGCAAGCCGTTCCACTGGTTAATTGTCCTCACTGTTAGGAAATTCCTCCTTAGTTCCAGGTTGCTTCTCTCCTTGGTGAGTTTCCGTCCGTTGCTTCTTGTCCTGCCTTTAGGGGTTTTGGAGACGAGGGGGGAGACCCCCCCTCTGCTTTGGGGCAGCCCCTCAAACATTGGAAGACTGCTATTGTGTTGCTTGACTGTGTCTGGCTTGGGGAGGGGATGCAATTAACCCAAATGCAGTGAGATTCCTGACATTTTTCTAGCTCTCCCCCCTCCTTCTCCATCTTCCAGAAAGACACCCCTCCCCACCCTTCAAAGAAAAAAAAAAACAACCACACAACATTTTCTATCCAGGCAGGTTTTTAATTTATGTTTGCTTAGGGATATCAATGGGATGTATTTATTATTATTATTTTTTATCCGTGAGGTTTGGGTGTTTGTTTTTTCTCTTTCCCACTTTTATTACTCTTGCTGGCTGCATTGATTTTTATTTTACGGTGCTTATCTCTTGTCCGCTGCCTGGAAGGCGGGGCTGAGAAACAAAGGTGGGGGGGGATGTTCATGAATAAAAGATGGAGAGCAGGAGCTGGACTTAAGGGGGGGGGGTCTCAGCCTTCAGGGGCCAAAGGAGCCTAGAGCAGAGACTCAAGTTGCTTGCACCGTAAGTATCTTCACGGGGTGCCATTAGGACCCTCACGATCCCCCTTGCCCGTCTGGGCCCCTCTGCTATATTCTCCTGTTGCATGAAACGGACCCCCCCAACGTGGGTTATTTGTGCAGCGTCACGACACGTGCGGTGCCACTTTGGCCATGAAGTCTAGGTGCTGCCTTTGGGGACTGAAGGACCCTTACCAATTGGGGGGTGGGGTGGCTTAAACCCCACTGCTTTCAGTCCCATCTGGTCTGGCCGGGAATGACGGAGGCCACAGCTGAAGAATTTGCTGGAAAGCTTCCGCCTTGGCTACACATCTCTCTTCAATCTCTGGTTAGGATATGGAAAAATGAAATTTGGCCCAATCGTTGAATTAGTTTGGCCTTTCTGAGCCTTGGCAATTTGAACAAAGGTGGACTTCAACTCCCAGAAAGCTCCAGTCAGTCACGCCCGTCTCTCTCCCTCCCTCCCTCCCTCCCTCTCTCTTATCCCCTAGAGGGGAGAGATTGCAGAAGAAGGGATTACAAGAGAGCAAGCAGGCCACAATGGGGATATGCATGAAAAGGAATGCATGAGCGCCAGGGAATTCTGGGAATTGATACCCAGGGGGTTCTGGGAGTTGACGTCCACCCCTTTTCAAGTCACTGAGGTTGAAAAAAACATCGATTTAGAATGTATGGAAACACGCCACTGTCTCATCTTGTGCTTTCCCCGATCGATGGGTGAGTTACAGGTAGTTCTCGACTTATGACCATAATTTAGACTACAAATCTCTGTTGCTAAGCAAGGCAGTTGTTAAGTGAGCCACGCCTGATTTTATCACCTTTATGCCATGGTTGTTAAGCGAGTCACTGCAATGAAGTGAATCATGCAGTCGTTAAGCGCAACCGGCTTCCTGCATTGGGGGTTGGACTAGAAGGCCTCCAAGGTCCCTTCCAGCTGTTATTCTGTTATTCTATTTATTTATTTATTGTGCCTCTTGGAAGCCAGCTGGGAAGGTCATAAATACACAGTTGTCCTAAGTGCACGACCGGTTGCCAAGATTTTGATCTCGTGTATGATAGTCATTAAATACGAGCACCAGTGAGAAGTCACCCCTGCTGCTGTGACTTTGAAAGGTCGCTAAATAAATGGTCGTAAACCGAGGACTACCAAAGGAACGATGGTCCCTGACCATGTCCAGAGTGCTCCCCTTCACTGCCCTGCCTCTGCAACTGGGGTGGTGTGTGTGTGTGTGTGGCATTGGTTTGCTAGGCTCCCAAAGGGAGAGAGGCGAGTGCTTTGGCGGTTTAATGAGAAAGGAGACCACAAGGCAATCTCCACTTAAAAGATCTTTTATTCACTTCAGCTGGTCACAAACTACTTCACACAGTGCCAGGGTGCTCCGTAGCCTGCCCGCCCCCCTCCCTCTCCCCCCCACCCTTGTCAGCTTCCATGCTTAACAACCAATGCAGCATTTTGGGGCTCCCTTGGGGCGACAAGTCACTCTCTTGGTCGCTAAGGGAGACCCCCTGGCTGGCTTGTCTGTCTGCCTCTCACTCCAATTCTACCTGCCTCAAGAAACAGCTGCCATTAAATCAGAGCTTCTCGACCCCAGCAGCTTTAAGACGGGTGGACTTCAACTCCCAGAATTCCCCAGCCAGCCTAGCTTTAAGCCAGCCCAGCTTTAAGACGGGTGGACTTCAACTCCCAGAATTCCTCAGCCAGCCTAGCTTTAAGCCAGCCCAGCTTTAAGACGGGTGGACTTCAACTCCCAGAATTCCCCAGCCAGCCCAGCTTTAAGATGCATGGACTTCAACTCCCAGGCTGGGGAATTCTGGGAGTTGAAGTCCACCCGTCTTAAAGCTGCTGAGTCCAGAAACTCTGATGTAGACATAGCCCAGTACAAGGGGTGCAGACGGGAGGAAGAAGAGGGGGCTGATAGAATCAAACCAACAATGATTGTCTGTTCAGGGGTCAGTAAAGTCTGCCTTCTCTGCCCCCCCTCCCCAGTTGCCAGAAAGCCCCCATGAAGCCAGGCAAAAGGATCCCAAGGAATTCCTTAAAGGGGGGGGAATGGAATCGACTGCACCCCTCCTCTTTTCCACCCCAAGGAATATGTGTGGGAAGGGGAGGGGGTCCTCAGATTGCACCCTTTCTAAAAGGGGGGGGGGAGTCCCAAGACTTTGTAAACCCCTCCCCAAATAGAAGCGAAGCCCAAACCCCAGGCCAGACAGCTTCGGAAACTCTTTTGTAAAAATGAATAAATAAACCCTCGGAATACAAAGCAGCGCTGGAAAGAGACCCCGACCCACCCACCCCACCCCCCACTTTTTTTTTAATTTTAATTTTTCTCTCTCTCTCTCTCTTCTCTCTCTCTTGGCCAAAGAGTGTAACAGAAACACGTCACAGGTATATTAATAGTCGTAATAAGAAGATGGGTAGAAGCATAAATATTCCTTTTGGTTCGTTGGTTTGTTTTTTTAAAAGAAAGGGGAAAAAAGAAGAAGAAGAAGCACAAGCAATTCTTAAACTCCAGCGCAGAGGCTCTAGGGCTGAGCTCACACAACATGCTAACCCCCTCCCCTGCCGCAAAGTGGGGCGAAAAAAATACACCGGACCATCCATGAGACCCCCCCGTCTCCTCCCCTCCCCTCCCCACGGGGCGGGTGCGCGCACAAGACACGGAGCGACGGGAATCCTAAGGAAGCCGAACCCCGACCTGCATGTTGTGTGAACGCAGCCGGGATGGAGTTCCCCGTCCCGCGGAAGAGGACGGGGGTCTGCGTGCGGGTGCGTGTGCGTAGCGGTGGTGGGGGGGGGTGCCTTCCCCAGCCCCCAGATCTCCCCCTCCCCAAATTCCCACCCACTCACCCCCCCACCCCCGCCGTCTCCGGCTTCCTGCTTGGCTGCCCGGACCTCAGCGGGGCGCGTGTGTGTGTGTGTGTGTGTGTGTGTGTAAGTGTGGGGGGGGGGGGCTCGGGGCTATTTACAGGCGAGTCCAGTTGCGAGCGATCCTCCGCAGCAAGTTCGTGGGGAGCGGGGTCTGGGGTGCGGGAGACGAACCCCCCCCCCCAGTCCAGGGCAGCCGGGCGGGGAGGGGGCGCGGAGCCGGAGACCCTTCCCCCTGCGGGGCGCAGCCAGCCAGGGGCTCCTCGGCGCGGCTCCGGCGCTCCGGCCCGGACTCCGGCTGCGGCGGCGGGGTCGGGGGTCTCTAGCGGGCGCAGGCGGGGTCTCCGTCCAGCGAGCGCTTCTTCAGCTCCTTGGCCAGGCGGGGGGCGGCCGGCCTGCCGCGCTCGGGGGGGCTCTGCCCGGCGGCCAGGAGCAGCAGCGGCGTGTCTGGCGGGGGGCGGGCGGCGGCCGGGGGGGCGCTGTCCTCGGCTGCCACCCGCAGGAAGGCCTTGACCTTGTGGTGCCGCGCCGGCCGGTCGCTGAAGTCGATCACGCGGCACTCGTAGGTCCCTTCGTCGGCCGGCTTGACCCGCGAGAGGCGCAGCTTGTGCGAGATGTTGCTGCCCGCCACCTTCACCACCTGGGGGGGAGGGGGGAGAGAAAGCAGAGCAGAAGGGTCGGGCCGGGTGGGGGTGCTAGGGTTGGGATAGATGACCTCCGAGGTTCCCCTCCGCCGCTTTGCGGCGAGCCTAAGGCAGGGTCCTCCCCCGCCCCACCCTCTGGCTTGCTGGGCCTGGAGGCAGGGAGAGGGGCAACAAAGAAATTGAATAAATAACAACAACGACGACAACGACGACGATGATGATGATGATGATGCCCGCTTGGATGACCACTTGAATACCCAGGGGGGACGTTGGGAGAGGTTGCTGCCCTCCACCTTCACCACCTGCAGGCACAGAGAGCAGAGCGGAAGGGTGGTGGGGTGTGTGTGTCTCTATGCGTGCCAGCGACAGAGTTGGCTGGGTGGGTGGGTGGGTGGGATAGATGACCTCTGAGGTTACCCTCCACCACTTTGCTATGATCCTAAGGTGGGCTCCCCCACCCCCTGGCTTGCTGGGCTTGGATGTCCCCGTCCAGTGAGATGGGCAGCAAAGAAATTCTAAAATAATAATAATAATAATAATAATAATAATAATAATAATAATAATAATAATAATAATAATAATAATAATAATAATAATAATAATAATACCCACTTGGATGACCATTTGAATGCCTAGAACCCCACCTAATTGTAGAGGGAGGATATGGGAGAAGTAGACAAAGCACAGCAGAAGAGGGGGGTGCTCTGTGTGTGTGTGTGTGTGTATGAGAGACCGAGAGGCAGAGACAGGAAGGTTCCCTGGGTAGGGGCTGGGATAGATGACCTCCAAGGTCCCTTCCATCCCTATTTTATGTACCTAAGGCAGGGGTAGGCAACCTGAGCCAGGAATTCTGGGAGTTTATTTATTTATTTATTTATTTTATTATATTTATATACCGCCCTTTCCCGAAGGACTCAGGGCGGTTTACAGGGTGATTAAAAACAAAAAATACAAAGTTAAAAACAATTTAAAAAATTATATCCGTCCATGAACAAATAAAACCCCAGTTAAAATTAAAATTAAAATTCTCAGCCTGGGCCAGAGAGCTCAAAGAGCCAGGTCTTCAGGTCCCGGCGGAATGAATGGAGGTCGGGGGCAGTCCTAAGCTCCACAGGTAGCTGGTTCCAAAGGGCCGGCGCCCCCACTGAGAAGGCCCTATCCCTGGGTGTCGTCCGCTAGCAATCTTTAACCGGCGGCACCCTGAGAAGACCCTCCCTGTGTGAGCGCACTGGACAAAGGGAACTTGATGCTGGCAGCAGGTGTTCCCTCAAGTATCCCGGACCCATGCCATTTAGGTCTTTATAGGTCATCACCAGCACCTTGAATCTCACCCGGAGGGCAACTGGAAGCCAATGCAGTTCACGGAGCAGAGGTGTTACATGGGAGTATCGGGAAACCCCCATCACGACTCGCGCGGCCGCATTCTGCACCAGCTGAAGCCTCCGAGTGGTCCTCAAGGGCAGCCCCATGTAGAGAGCGTTGCAGTAGTCTAAACGGGAGGTCACGAGCGCGTGAGTGACTGTGCGTAGGGCATCTCGGTCCAGATAGGGTCGGAACTGCCACACCAGGCGGACCTGGGCAAAAGCCCCCCTGGTCACAGCTCCTATATGGTCTTCAAAATTGAGTCGTGAATCCAGCAGGACGCCCAAGTTGCGAGCCCTATCAACGGGGGGTAACACCTCACCCCCCATCGTTAGAGATGGAATAGTCTGGTTGACCCGAGATGCCGGTATGCACAGCCACTCAGTCTTGGCGGGATTGAGACAAAGCCTGTTTCTCCCCATCCAGACCTGGACCGCCTCCAGGCAACGGGACATCACGGCGAGGGCATCACTGGGGTGGTTTGGGGTCGAAATGAAAAGCTGGGTATCATCAGCGTACTGGTGATACCCCACCCCGAAACCACGAATGATCTCACCCAGCGGCTTCATGTAGATGTTGAACAGGAGGGGCGAGAGGACCGACCCCTGAGGAACTCCACAAACGAGAGGCCTCGGGGCGGATCTCTGCCCTCCCGTCAACACCGACTGCGAACGGCCCAGGAGATAGTAGGAGAACCACTGAAGAACCGTGCCTCCCACTCCCAATCCCCTGAGACGCCGCAGTAGGATACCATGGTCGATGGTATCAAAAGCCGCTGAGAGATCTAAAAGGACTAGGACAGAGGAACAACCCCTGTCCCTAGCCCTCCAGAGATCATTCACCAGCGCGACCAATGCCGTCTCCGTGCTGTGTCCGGGCCTGAAGCCCGATTGGTACGGGTCCAGATAATCAGTTTCCTCCAGGAACAGAGGAAGCTGATGCGCCACCACACTCTCAACAACCTTCGCCAGAAAGCGAAGGTTGGAGACTGGACGATAGTTATTTAAAACAGCCGGGTCCAAGGCAGGCTTTTTGAGGAGGGGTCTCACCACCGCCTCCTTCAAGGCGGCAGGGAAGACACCCTCCTTCAAAGAAGCAGTTATTACTGCCTGGAACCAGCCTCGTGTCTCCTCCCGAGCCGCATAAACCAGCCAGGAGGGGCACGGATCCAACAAACAGGTGGTGGAGCTCAGCCTCCCCATGATCCTGTCCACATCATCAGGGGAAACAGGATCGAACTCAGTCCAAATAACATGCTCAAGACCGTCCGATTCCTCCACGTCAGACTCTTGAAGTCAGACTCTTGAAGTCCACGAGTCATAAAAGAGCCAGGGTTGCCTACCCCTGTAAGGAGACCCTGTTTAGGTGCCAAGCTACAAACTAGGCATGAAAGCCAGCTGGGTGACTTTGGCCCAACCGCCAGGAGATGGTGAGTTCTAGTTCTGCCTTAGCCATGAAAAACCGTCGGGTGACTTTGGGCCAGTCCTTCTTGCCCAGCCCAGCCCAGCCCACCTCACAGGGTTGTTGTTGTGGGGAATATCTGAGGGATATCTGGGATATCTGAGGGAACACCTGCTGCCAGCATCAAGCTCCCTTCGTCCAGTGCGCTCCCACAGGGAGGGTCTTCTCAGGGTGCCGCCGGTTAAAGATTGCCGGCGGGTAACACCCAGGGGTAGGGCCTTCTCGGTGGGCACGCATGCCCTGTGGAACCAGCTGCCCACGGAGCTCAGGACTGACCCCGACCTCCGTTGATTCTGCCGGGACCTGAAGACCTGGCTCTTCGAGCTCTCTGGCCCAGGCTGAGAATTTTTAATTTTTAATTTTAACTGGGTTTTTTTTTATTTTTCTCTCAGGGTTTCATTTAATCTTTTTTAATTGTTTTAACTTTTGTATTGTTTTTCTTTTAAACATCCTGTAAACCGCCCTGAGTCCTTCGGGAAAGGGCGGTATATAAATCTTAAATAAATAAAATAAATAAATAAATAAAACAGGAGAGGAAGAGACACACCCTGGGCTGTTGGCTGTTTGCAAAGTCACTTGGCAGCTGCCAAGCAAAAAAGAGAAAAAAATCATGTTTGCGCGCGGCTTCTAAGGCCGTCCGTCTGAAGGAGAGGGATCCCCATTTCTCACTTAGCAAGTTTGTGACTTTGCCAAAGAATTGTGTCGCCTTCTTTTTCTCTCTTTTGCAAAGTGATATTTATGGATCCCCATCACACACACACCCCTCGGAAGAAAGCCTGGCACATGCACTGGGGGTGGGGAGGAATTTACCAGGGAAAGAGCAGGGCTGATTTTTAAGATCCCCATTCCTGGGTGGGGGATTCGCACACATCATAATAAAACAAAAAACAAAAAAGGTCCAATCGGTCAGACAAGCATATCTCCAGATGCTCTCAGGCTGGCTGGCTTGCAATGTACCCTCACGCACAACACTGCCGCCAACATGCACAGAATTGGCATCATTGCGCAAAATCGACAACCTTGCAGACCTCACCAGCCCTGTATGATCCAGGAACATTTGTGGTGTGTGTGCATGTGTGTGTTGTGTGTGTGTGTGTCAGAGCAGAGAAAAAGGCGCAGAGGTCCACTTTTGGTCTGCAGCTGATATCGTTTGTGGCAGAGATGCAGTGTGGGGGGAGTGATCTTGTGATGTTTATCTCTTCTAGCTGCCAATTCGGGGCTGTTTGCAAGACACACACACACACACAACACATACACACACACAAAACCAAGGTGGTACCCGTATTGATTGTTTCCTGACCGCAGTCTGAAGACACACATAGAAGCCTCTATTTTCTATGCAATGTATGCCAACACTGGACCAACGGCGGTCAGCTTAGCACAGAGAATAATAGGGGTGGAAGGGACCTCGGAGGTCTTCTAGTCCAACCCCCCCTGCTCAAGCGGGAGACTCGATACTATTCTGGACCAATGGCTATCCAAGCTCTTCTTCGAAGCCTCCAATGATGGAGCACCCACAACCTCTGGAGGCAAGCTACTCAGAATAACAGCATGGCCAAGTTGGAAGGGGCCTTAGAGGTCTCCTAGTCTAACCCCCACCCACCCACCCACCCAAACAGGAGACCCTACTACACCGTTTAGAATCAAATGGCCGTCCAGTCTCTTCTTAAAAACCTCCCACAGTTTCCGGAGGGCCAGAGAACAACGTCAATGAACTGCAGAAAAGGATGGAGAATGCCAGAGACACCCCCCACCCCCACCCAGCCTTTGCCCCCAGCCCTAGCCCTCCGCTTGGCCCACTTTCCCCCTCCCCCAGTCCCTATCCATCAAGGGGACCCCGGGGAGGGGGCGGTCTCTCCCTGGCAGGGCCCTGAAGTCAATGTGTCTGTGGCTCACAGCGAGCTAATTAGCTTTCCTAGCAAATGGTTTGGCTGTTGGAATTTATCACCTAATGAAATTTAAGACTTGCTCACTGGCTGCAGATGCTGTTCTGGAGCCGGGTCAATAAATCAGCTTTATTACCCGCCCTGAAGCCACTGCCTCTCTTCCCCATAATGGGGGGGGGAGAGGAAGGAAGGCCCCCACTGCCTTTCTGGAGGCTGAGATTTTTTTCTTGTTTAAAGAGTGGGCCAAGGTCAGGGGCAAACGGGCCCATTCCTACAAAGTAGGAGGGAGGAAGAGGAAGGTTGGCTAGAAGAGGCTCCGGGAAAGAGAGACTGGAGAATTTCTGGAGCGTCTCCCTGCCTTTGGGAATGGCCAAGCCACCCTGGAGGGCTCTGTGCCCCCCTCCCCCCACCTCCCAAATCTGTTTTCCAACACCAGCAGTTCTGGTGAAGTCTTGGACATCCCCAAGCTGGAAAGGACTGCCCCAGCCGGCAGATTGTACCTGGTTGGGGAATTCTGGGAGTTTATTTATTTATTTATTTATTTAATTTATATACCGCCCTTCTCTCAAGAGACTCAGGGCGGTGAACAGGGCAATACATAAAAATTAGATACAAAAGTTAAAATTAGATTATTAAAACATAATTAAACAATGCCCAGAGATAATACAAATTTAAAATTGAAGTCGTTAATAAAAATCCCACCCCATCCCATCAGGCCAGGCCAGCTTGTTTAAAGAGATAGGTTTTAAGGTCGCGCCGGAAGGAGCGGAGATCGGGCGCCATCCGGAGCTCAACCGGAAGATGGTTCCATAAATCCGGTGCACCCACAGAGAACGCCCTCCCCCTGGGGGCCACCAGTCGGCATTCTTTGACCGGCGGCACCCTGAGGAGGCCCTCTCTGTGGGAGCGTACTGGGCGGAGGGAAGTTGACGCCAGCTGCAGGTGCTCCCCAAGGTATTCTGGAAGTTGAAGTCCTTACATCTTAATTGCCACACTTTAAAAGGTTAGGGTCATGATCGAGAAGGACTTCGACAGACTCGAACACTGGACCCTATCTGACAAAATGAAATTCAGCGGTGAGAAAAGTAAGGTTTTGACACTTAGGCAGGAAAAATCAAATGCACAGGTATAGTATAGGGCAGGGGTAGGCAACCTTGGCTCTTTGATGACTCGTGGACTTCAACTCCCAGAATTCCTGAGTCAGCACAGGAATTCTGGGAGTTGAAGTCCATGAGTCATAAAAGCCTTGGTGGAGCAGTGGGCTAAGTGCCTCCTTAAGTAACACCAGCTGCCTGCAATTAGTGCAGGTTCGCATCCCACCAGGCTCAAGGTTGACTCAGCCTTCCATCCTTCTGAGGTAGGTAAAATGAGGACCCAGATTGTTGGGGGCAATAAGCTGACTTTGTAATAATGCCGCTTGCCCCCCCCCCCCGAAAGCCCTAATAAGCAGGCATATACATAGAATGAAGGCTACTGCTAAGCTTGTAAGCCGCCCTGAGTCTTCGGAGAAGGGCGGGATATAAATGTAATAAAAATAAATAAATAAATAAAAATATACATAGAATGAAGGCTACTGCTAAGCTTGTAAGCCGCCCTGAGTCTTCGGAGAAGGGCGGGATATAAATGGAATTAAAATAAAATAAAATAAATAATAAATAAATAAAAGAGCTGAGGTTGCCTACCCCTGGTATAGGGAGTACCTTGCTCAATAGTAGCAACTGTGAGAGGGATCTCGGAGTCCTAGTGGACTATCCCTTAAATATGAGCCAGCTGTGTGCTGCAGCTGCCAAAAAAGCCAACACAGTGCTAGGCTGCATTAATAGAATCAAGATCATGTGGTGTGTTGATACCACTTTACAATGCCTTGGTAAGGCCACACTTGGAATCCTGCATCCATTTTTGCTCACCACGATGTAAAAAAGATGTTGAGACTCTAGAAAGATTACAGAGAAGAGCAACAAAGATGATCAGGGGATTGGAGGCTAAAACATACAAGGAACGGCTGCTGTAATTGGGTATGTGTAGTTTAACGAAGAGAAGGACGAGGGGAGACATGATAGGAGTGTTCCAATATCTCAGGGGCTGCCCCAAAGAAGAGGGAGTCAAGCTCTTCTCCAAAGCACCAGAGGGAAGGCCAAGAAACAAGGGATGCAAACTGATCACGGAGAGAAGCAACCTGGAACTAAGGAGGAATTTCCTGATAATGGGGAACAATTAACCATTGGGAAGACTTGCCTTCTGGACTTAGGGGTGCTCCAGTACTGGAGGATTTTAAGGAGAGACTGGAGAGCCATTTGTCTGAAATCGTATAGGCTCTTCTGCTCGGGTGTGTGGGGTGGGGTTGGACTGGAGGACCTCCAGGCTTCCTTCCAACTCTATTGTTCTGTTTTGTTATTCTAGTACTCTTTTACAATCATGTGTATCCATGCCACCAAGCCCAAAGAAAGTCCGGAATGGTATAGGATCTCCTGCCGCAGGCAGGGGGTTGGACTAGAAGACCTCTAAGTTCCCTTCCAACCCTATTGTTCTATGTTCTGTGTTCCAAAGGAGCTGCCCCCCTTCCCCAAACTCCCATTTATTTATTTATTTATTTATTTATTTATTTATTTATTTATTTATTTATTTATTTATTTATTTATTTATTTATTTATTATTGGGACTTATATGCCGCCCTATCTCCCGAAGGACTCAGGGCGGCTAACAACAATAACATACAATAAATACAGAAGTTAAGATAAAATTAAAATTAAAGGCCTCTGTACAATAAATTAAAATTAAAATAAATTAAAAATTAGAGTTAAAAAATTAAAAACATAATTAAAATCCCTGTCAGTCCAGGTCAGCCAGGTGGAAAAGGAGTGTTTTGAGGCCACGGCGAAAGGACCGGAGATCTTGGGCCATCCGAAGCTCATGGGGGAGCTGGTTCCATAGGGCTGGTGCTCCCACAGAGAAGGCCCTCCCCCTGGGGGTCGCCAGCCGACATTGTCTAGCCGACGGTACCCTGAGGAGGCCTTCTCTATGTGAGCGTACTGGACGATGGGAATTTGTTCCCGGCAGCAGACGGTCCTGCAAGTATCCCGGGCCTAAGCCATGTAGGGCTTTAAAGGTAAGTACCAGCACCTTAAATCTCACCCGGAGGGCAACTGGCAGCCAATGCAGCTCACGCAGGAGGGGTGTAATATGGGAGTATCAGGGTGCTCCCATCACTACCCGTGCAGCTGCATTCTGCACCAGCTGAAGCCTCCGGGTGGTCTTTAAGGGCAGCCCCATGTAGAGAGCATTGCAGTAATCTATACAGGAGGTAACGAGTGCGTGGGTGACTGTGCGTAGGGCATCTCGGTCCAGAAAGGGGCGCAACTGGCATACCAGGCGAATTTGGGCAAATGCCCCCCTAGCCACGACTCCAATATGATCTTCAAAACTGAGTCGTGAATCTAGGAGGACGCCCAGATTGCGTGCTCTATCAACGGGAGGTAACATCTCTCCTCCTATAACCAAAGATGGAACCTCTTGGACTAAACGAGATGACGGTACATAAAGCCACTCAGTCTTGGCCGGGTTGAGCTGGAGCCTGTTCTTCCCCATCCAGATCTGTACCGCTTCCAGGCAACGGGACATCACATCGAGGGCATCACTGGGTTGGTTCGGGGTGGAGATGAAAAGCTGGGTATCATCAGCATATTGATGATACCTCACCCCGAAGCCACGGATGATCTCTCCTAGCGGCTTCATATAGATGTTGAACAGGAGAGGGGAGAGTACCGACCCCTGAGCCACCCCACAACTAAGGGGCCTAGGGGTTGACCTCTGCCCCCCTGCCAACACCGTCTGCGAATGGCCCAAGAGGTAGGAGGAGAACCACCGCAGAACGGTGCCTCCCACTCCCAACCCCTCAAGACGCCGCAGCAAGATACATGGTTGATGGCATCAAAAGCCGCTGAGAGATCTAATAGGACCAGGACAGAGGAATAACCCCTATCTCGGGCCCGCCAGAGATCATTCACCAGCGCGACCAATGCCGTCTCCATGCTATACCCGGGCCTGAAACCCGATTGGTATGGATCCAGATACTCAGTTTCCTCCAGAACCAAAGGGTAGCCCCAAGAGTAGCTGGATTACTCGCATGGAGACCCTTCTGCAGGCCTGGTCAGTTCTCAGCTCTCCTTCAGCCGAAAATCTGCTCTCTGCTTCTTTTTCACAGCCTCTGCAGACTGACGATCCTTCTCGTGTCAATCATCCAGGGCTCAGAATTGTTCTTTAGGGGACACCAGAGTCCTTTTCCAAGTAAATTGGCACAAAAGTTAATTCCACCCCTGGCAAGGACTGATGGGCTTCTCTCCTCAAGATGGCCCTGGAGGGGGGGGGGGTCTCCTGGGTGCAGCCCCATTTCTGAATCATCGGCGCTTGAACCCCTCGGAGGGGAGAAATGGCTGTGGCTGCAGATGGTTTTCTCACGCATGGATGCACACTGCTCAGCCTACGGGGGGGGGGGAGTGGGGAGGATCCTTCCCCCAATCTGGAGACACAATGCTCTCCTGAAAACCAGTTCTGGCTTCGCAAGCAGAACCTGGGGGCTTGGAAGCCCCTCCAAGGAGCGGGTCTGCCTCCGTTCTCCTCGCCAGGTGGGTCCACGTCACAAACACACTTAACAGAATAGCACTCAGCATTTAGACTTATCTACCGCTTCACACGGCTTTGCAGCCCTCTTTGAGCGGTTTACCGAGTCAGCCTATTTGCCCCCAACCATCTGGGTCCTCGTTTTACTGTCCTGGGAAGGACGGAAGGCTGAGTCGACCTTGAGCCGGTCAGGATTGAACTCCTGGCTGTGGGCAGAGTTTGCCTGCAACACTGCATTCTAATGACTGAGAGGGAAGGAAGGAAGGAAGGAAGGAAGGAAGGAAGGAAGGAAGGAAGGAAGGAAGGAAGGAAGGAAGGAAGGAAGGAAGGAAGGAAGGAAGGAAGGAAGTAAAAGGGAGGGAGGAAGGAAGGAAGGAAGGATCATGTGACGTGTTAATACCACTTTACAAGGCCTTGGTAAGGCCACACTTGGAATCCTGCATCCAGTTTTGGTCACCACGATGTAAAAAAGATGTCGAGACTCTGGAAAGAGTGCAGAGAAGAGCAACAAAGATGATTGGGGGACTGGAGGCTAAAACATATAGGGAACAGTTGCTGGAATTGGGCATGTGTAGTTTAATGAAGAGAAGGACGAAGAGGGACATGATAGCAGTGTTCCAGTATCTCAGGGGCTGCCCCAAAGAAGAGGGAGTCAAGCTATTCTCCAAAGTGCCTGAATGCTGGACAAGAATCAACGGATGGAGTCTAATCAAGGAGAGAAGCAACCTGGAACTAAGGAGAAACTTCCTGACAGTGAGAACAATTAACCAGTGGAACCACCTGCCTCCAGAAGCGGTGAATGCTCCATCAATGGAGGCTTTTAAGAAGAGACTGGACACCCATTTGTCTGAAATGGTATAGGGTTTCCTGCCTGAGCAGGGGGTTGGACTAGATGACCTCCAAGGTCTCTTCCAACTTTATTATTGGAAGGAAGGAAGGAAGGAAGGAAGGAAGGAAGGAAGGAAGGAAGGAAGGAAGGAAGGAAGGAAGGAAGGAAGGAATCAAGGAAGGAAGGAAGGAAGGAAGGAAGGAAGGAAATCCATGTTTCTCAAGCCTTGTTGCAACTGAGAAGGATTGCGTTACAAGAATCTGGGTCTGATTAGCTGGTATTAAAATAACATCATGTCAGAAGCGAAGCGCTCTTAAAATATTCTTCTATATTTATCCTGGGCAAAACTCTCTGCTGAAATGAGCAAAGAAATAATTGCAAAAGCTTTCCCGGCCCCTCCTTGTTGGAGCAGAGCATGGAGAGAGACTGGAAAGGGCAGGTAAAACGTCTATTTTCTTTGCTAATTAGTTGACTGCCTGAGTCTGTTCCCATGAATTTCTCTGGCTCAAAATCTGTGAAGGAAAAGGGGAAGGGAAGGTAACCGGGATACAAACCATGATGCTTGCGAAAGAGCTAGGATTGGGCCATAGTGGGTTTCCTAGATGTTGCATTAATTTTCCTTCTCAGATATGCCAGACCTTATCGCAATATTCCTCAACCTTGGCCACTTCAAGATGGATGGACTTCAATTCCCAGAATTACCCCAGCCAGCCAGCATGGACTTCAATACTCCCGAAGTCCTAGACAGCATGCATAGACTTCAAGACCCAGAATTCCCTGGCCCCAATGCATCCCTTTCGATGTGTATCTCCATTGTGGCCTACTTATTCTCTTGTAATCCCTTTTTCTGTGATCTCTAGGCTAGTGGGTAGGAGAAACAAATAGGCATGGCTGGCTGGTGAATTAGTCCACCCTTCTTCAAGTGGCCAAGATTGAAAAACACACTGGCCTAGAAGAATTTCTTCACTCTTTCTGACCTTTGGATCCCATCGATTAACACAGCTCTCCCATTATACTCATTCAGGGAAGAAACCTTTCCAGGTGAGCCTCAGAAAAAGCCGATTCAGCCAGACGAGTCCTGAGAAATAAATTTTCAGGTTTTTAATCCAGCCTGAACATTGCTGGCTAAGCCTGTCTGGCTCCATAAAAACGAAAGATGGATCATTTTTATGAGTCTGGGCAAGGATCTCAGCAGCCTGTTTTTTTCCCCCCTCAGAGTTAGGAGAAGGGCCTCAAAGTTCGTGGGGATTTTGGAGGGTCCCAGGTTTGGGAAGACTGCCCTAGAATATTCCATGCAATACAATAGTTGTGTTCTCTAAGTGTGCATAAGATGAGAAACGCTATTCCAGTATAACTAGAGCTAGTTTGGACTGGCGATTTGGGCACCAGGCTAGAAAGTGAGGGGCCATGAGTTCAACTCCTGCCTTAAGTTCAAATCTGGCTGGCTGATTGGGCAAATCCCCAGGAGACAGTGAGTTCTAGTCCTGCCTGAAGCATGAAAGCTGGGTGACTTTGGGCCAATGGCCAGGAGACGGTGAGTTCTAGTTCCACCCTAGGCATGAAAGCTGACTGGGTAACTATGGCCAAATTCCCAGGAGACGGTGAGTTCTAGTCCTGCCTTAAACATGAAAGCTATGTGACTTTGTCCCAATCACCAGGAGACAGTGAGTTCTAGTCCCGTCTGAAGCGTGAATGCCGGGTGAGTGACTTTGGGCCAATCACCAGGGCACGGTGAGTTCTAGTCCCGCCCTAGGCATGAAAGCTGGCTGGGTGACTATGGGCCAATCCCAAGGAGACGGTGAGTTCTAGTCCCGCCTTAGGTGCGACTTTGGGCCAGTCCCTCTCTCTCAGGCCAACCCACCTCACAGGATTGTTGTAGAGGGCAAAGGCGGAGGAGGAAGTTCTACTGGACACATCCGCCCCCTTGAGTTATAGGTAAACGTAGCAAAGAGAGGGCACAAAGGGACAGAGAACGAAAAGGACTGGGCGAAGGGTCCCCCCTACCCAGCCGGGGCTTCAGCTTCCCGAATCTCCCAAGGGGCGGCCCATCTCCTGGCAGGTACTAGAAGCGAGTGGGGCTTGTGAGGAGGAGGAGAAGGAGGAGGAGGAGGAGGAGGAGGAGGAGGAGGAGGAGGAGGAGGAGGAGGAGGAGGAGGAGGAGTGTGGGGTCCTTGGTGCTCTCTGAACTTGGTGGTTTCCTTGCAGACATTTCATGACCCATCTAGGGAACATCATCAGGGCTAGAAGGGAGGGGGGGTTTGCGAAGAGGAGAGGAGGAGGAGGAGGCAGAGGAAGAGGAAGAGAAGGTTCGTGGCACTCTCTGAGCTTGCTTGTTTTCTTGCAGACGTTTTCATGACCCATCCAGGGAACATCATCAGGGCTAGTAAGGAGTGGGCTTTGCTCTCCATTGATGTCTTGCCCTGTCAGTGGGGGTGGGGTGGTGTTGGCAGTTCTTGGGCTGGACTGCTTACTCTTAACTGGTGTGGCAGTTCCTTGATTGGGCTACGGTTTACTTCTTGGTTGCTGGTCTGATGTTAATCTTGGAGTTAATCTGCACATCTGGGTGCTGTTTGCTGGTGTGCGCGGGGGGGGGAGTTCTGATCCTTCTGGGCTTGTTGATTGTCTCTTTTGCAAAGGGTGTAGTACCGTGTTTCCCCGAAAATAAGGCCTAAGTGGAATATAAGCCCTAGCGTGATTTTTCAGGGTGCTCGGAATATGAGCCCCACCCCCCAAAATAATCCCCAGTTAAGATCATCAGCCAGACAGACCCGTTTAGTACTATATTTTCCCCAAAATAAGACCTAACTGGAAAATAAGCCCTCGGATGCATCGTTTGGAGCCAAAATTAATATAAGACCCAATCTTATTTTGGGGGGAAATGCAGTATGTAGTAAAAGCACATAGAGATGTAAATGTATATTGCAAGCGCACATATGACGTGCTTCATGCCGAATAAATGAATAAATTCTGAATGGAAAGAACGAGCAGGTCACAATGAATCGGAGAAGAGGAAACCTCCCACAATATAATTTGGATTGTGTGTGTGTATACGTGTGTGTTGGAAACTCTATTTCATTTCTTCTCCACCTACCCGCTCCGGAGTTGGGAAAAAAACCCCCACTCCCCACTCCCCAAGCCCCCATTCAGAGCCAGCCCTGCTTCTCTGATCACATGGTAATTCAACAGGCCTTCTTTAAGCCACATTTCATCTGAGCCACGGGAGCCACGAATCCCGCAAGGTCTTTTTGAGTCAGGAAGGGCTGCAATCAGACGCCTTTGCGGCTTGAAAAGAGGCATTTCACAGGCCTCCCCCCCTCGTGTGGAGGGGGGGCAAAGAAGCTGGAGGCGGAAGGGCGCTGACTGTGGCTTGAAGTCGCTCAGCGTGGAACAAACCTCACAAATTGGGGTCTGCTGGGCCGGCAGTTCACACAGACCGAGGATCCAGAGCCGCGTGAAGTCGAGTATTGCAGGCTCAGATAGTTCATTTTGCCCCCACCTGCTAAAATCTGCCCCCCTCCCCAAGATCCCTTGATGGGGATGGGGACTTCCAGCCTTTGCAGAAGGCTCAAGACTTCCAGCGGGCATCGGGGAGGGGGGCCAGAGAACACGGCGTCTCCCACCCCTGCTCACCCCCAATCTGCTAGAGAGACCTTCCTCCCCCCCCCACTGCTCTGGTCTCCCCAGAGCCAGGACTTAAGTTGGGATGAAGGGGAGGGGGAGGGGTGTCAGCCAGAAAGGAGCAAGATGTCACCTAACTTTTCCAAAAGACCATTGGCCTTCCTTTGCTTTTTCCTTGAAGATGTTTCGCTTCTCATCCCAGAAGCTTCTTCAGTTCTGACTGAATGGTGGAAGGATTTAATATTCCTTACAATCATCTGGTCATTTGCACTCTCTCTGAGAGTCGTCGAGGCCACTTGGAAGTTTATCTGTGACACTGCTTGTCTCCCGTTTACAAGAGTCCTGCCTGCAGTTCCAAGGAGGCTCCGCACTCGTTTGCACTCTGATTCAGGTGACCCTGAAGGCACAGATAAACCTCCAAGGGGCCTCAACGACTCTCAGAGAGACTGCAAATGACCAGGAATAACAGAAACAGAATAACAGAGTGGGAAGGGACCTTGGAGATCCAACCTTCTGCTCAAGCAGGAGACCCTACCTACCATTTCAGACAAATGGTTGTGCAATCTCTTCTTAAAAGCCTCCAGTGATGGAGCGCCCACAACTTCTGGAGGCAAAGCTCTTCCACTGGTTAACTGTTCTCACTGTCAGGAAGCTTCTCTCTCATTCTAGGTTGGGATATAAATCCATCCATTCCCCACCATTCAGTCAGAACTGAAGAAGCTTCTTGGATGAGAAGTAAAACATCTTCTTCAAGGGAAAAATTAACAAAGTCCAGTTGCTTTTTGAAAAGCACCCTTTGACCATCATGCCCTGGATGACTGAGAATCTCCAGCGACATTTAGTTGGGTCATGAAATGTCTGCAAGAAAACATCCAAGCTTGGAGATCCATCAAGGACGACTTCCTCCTCCTCCTCCTCCTCCTCCTCCTCCTCCTCCTCCTCCTCCTCCTCCTCCTCCTCCTCCTCCTCCTCTCTGCAAACCTCATTCCCTTCTAGCACTGACGATGTTACCTAGTTTGGGTAATGAAAGGTCTGCAAGGAATCAAGCAAGCTCAGAGAGCACCAAGGACCCCATAATTCTCCTCCTCCTCCTCCTCCTCCCCCCAATCCCTCCTAGCCCTGATGATGTTACCTATCTGGGTCATGAAATGTCTGCACGAAAACATCCAAGCTCAGAGAGCACCAGGGACCCCTAAAAGTCCTCCTCCCCTTCTCCTTTTTTCCTCCTCCTCCTCCTCCTCCTCCTCCTCCTCCTCCTCCTCCTCCTCCTCCTCTCCCACCCCCCCAACCCCACTCCCTTCCAGCCCTGGTGATGTTATCCAGTTTGGGTAAATGAAACCTCTGCGAGAAAACAGCCCAACTCAAAGAGCCCCAAGGACCCCCTCATTACCATCTCACCTGGGTTAACCAGGCGATAAAACACAAAGGTTGCAAAGATCCACCTTCAAATACCAACGCCTGGGCCACCTAAGCACTGAAGCGCAGCGTCGTTTAGGCGAAAGAAAGCAGATCCCGGGGCCCGGGAGGCGCCCTCCGCTGACAGCCGGCCACGGTGTAAATCTAGAGTCTGACGTGGGACCCTCGCGTTCCCCTCCCCCCCCCTCCCCCCCCAGGGGAGGATGCTAGACCCCCCCTCGGTAGAGCAAATCCCCCCGGGCGAGGGGCGGAGGCTCTGCGGGGCTGCTAAGCAGGCAGGGCGAGATGCGGAGAAACGAGTCGCTTGCCCACCCGCTTCATCCATCCCAGGCTGGATGTCGAGGCGGCGTCGACCGATCGCTGCGCTGCATAGGGCGGAGGGGGGGGGTCTCCAGACCCTCGAGGACCCCCACCCCACCGAGAGGCCGCGGGAGAAGCATGGCCTGGCACTCCCGGCGCCCGGAGTCTGTAAATCTCCCCCGTCAGAAGCGATGAGCTGAATTAACGGCGGTGCCATCATCTAAGCCAGGGGTCTTCAAACTTGGCCCTTTGATGACTTGTGGACTTCAACTCCCAGAATTCCTCAGCCAGCAAAGCTGGCTGAGGAATTCTGGGAGTTGAAGTCCACAAGTCATCAAAGGGCCAAGTTTGAAGACCCCTGATTTCTAAGCTTAAAAGAGCCATCATTCCCCACGCCAGAGGCAGGCCGAGGGTGCCCCCTCCCCCTCCGGAGGGGGGCGAGGGGTCTCGCTTTGGCGCTGGGCGGGGGGGGGCGGGGGAAGGACCCCCGCTCCTGGTGGCGCAAGGGGTGGGCGGGCGATGCCAGAGGGAGAAACAGCAGGGGAAGAAGCTGGGGGTCCTACGGGGCGCCTCCTCCAGGGAGAAAAGGGGGGGCAGAAGGAGGGCAGAGAGGGCGGGGGCTTCCAGGAAGGACCAGTGTGTGTGTGTGTGGGGGGGTCTCTCTTGAAAACTGCAGCTTTTTCTCTCCTCCTGCCCGAACCCCCCCCTCCCCTCTGCCGGCTGGAAACAGATGAGAATTTGGGGCGCAGAAGCTCCAGAACCCCCCCCTTTCCCTTCCCTGTCCTGTTCCCCGCCCCCTCCCTCGGCCCCCCCACACACCTTGGCCGCACCAAGCGAGCGGCTGCGGCGCCTTGAATTAAAGCCTCCCCAAGAAAAGTCATTATCGCGGGTGGGGGGAGGGAACACACACACACACACACACACAACCCCCCCCCCCCCAGAAACTCACGCTTATTTTCGTGGCGTCCTTCCCGGTTTCTTCCTGCGGAGAAGCTTTTAGCTGGAGGAAGAGGGGAGAGGAGGAGGAGAAGAGAGAAGCTATTAGTTCATTTTGGAGAAAGAAGGCGGCCGGAGGGGGGGGACACGGGGGAGCCGATCAAACCCCCTTCGCACCTTTAAGGCTGGGGGGGCGGGGGATGCGGAGGGAGAGCGGAGATTCAGGGGAGGGGGAGAGAGGGGCGCTGAAATCCTGCAAGCTGGAGTGGGGTTGGAAAGAGTGGGGGAGGGGAGGGGAGGGGGGGTGAGTGGGATAAAGCCCAGAGCTTCCAGCCATATTTTTTTTTCAATCCCAAAGGTGCTTTTTTCAAGAGGCAACTGGGACTTTCTGGTTTTTTCTTTGAGGAGGTTTCGCTTCTCATCCCAGACGCTTCTCCAGGTTCTGACTGGAGGGGGGCGGGAAATCCAGTCAGAACCTGAAGAAGCTTCTGGGATGAGAAGCGAAATGTCTTCAAAGGGAAGAAAAAGCACCATTGGACAAACATGACCGGGAGGACAGAGAATTCTCCATAGATATTTTTTGCAATATTTCCATGGCTCAACTTGCTCTGGGGGGAGGGGGAGGGGAGGGAGCTGCCAGAGCAGTGATGGGGTGGGAGGTGCCAGGATGTTTTCAACACCCCTCAGTAAGGAAACTGGGTGAGGGTGAAAACTGGCTGGGTGACTGGGCAATTTGGACTTTGCCCGGCTTAATTTTTCTGGATGGGGAGCGAAGAGGTGCATTGAGTGCTGGGTCCAACTCAAGGTGTTGGTTGTGACCGATAAAGCCCCACCTGGCATGGGGCCAGGCTACCTACCAATCGTCCTTCTCCCATTACATCCTCCCACCACCCTGCAGTTAGGCAACAAAGGTATGTTGCAGACTCCATTAGGTAATAGACTTGGAAGGGACCTTGGAGGTCTTCTAGTCCAGCCCCCTGCTCAAGCAGGAGAACCTGTACCATCTCAGACAGGTAATTGTCCAGTCTCTTCTTAAAAATCTCCAGTGATAATAGTGTCCACGATTTCTGGTGGCAAGCTGTTCCACTGGTTAATTGTCCTGGCTATCAGGAAGTTTCTCCTTAATTCCAGGTTGCTTCTCTCTTTGGCCAGTTTCCAACTGTTGTTTCTCGTCCTGCCCTCTGGTGCTTTGGAGAATAACGTGACCCCCCCCCTCTTCCTTGTGGCAGCCCCTCAAATACTGGAATGCTGTTATCGTGTCTCCCCTATTTCTTCTTTTCTTCAGATTAGCCAGACCCAAGTCCCGCAGCCGTTCTTCGTATGTTTCAGTCTCCAGGCCTTGGATCCTCTTAGTGGCTCTTCTCTGGATTTTTTCCAAACTCTCAACATCTTTTTTGTGACATGGTGACCATATTACAGTGACCCCCTCTTCATTGTGGCAGACCCTTGTGACAAAGCCAGAAAGGTAGGGCACCCCTGCTGCACAACCAGTTTTAATGTCGTAAGCCTCCCAGAGTCGCCTCACAGCGAGATGGGTGGCAAACAAATGTAATAGACCAATGAAAACAATAGGAACAGTGCCTGCCTCTCTCTCCTCTTTGCCAAGACTGCTCTGTTCATTCCCATCGCTCCTCCTTCCTCTGCCTCCATCATGGAAGAAAGCAAAGGATGGACAGGAAGAACAGAACAGAATGGAATGGAATAGAATAGAATAGAATAGAATAGAATAGAATAGAATAGAATAGAATAGAATAGAATAGAATAGAATAGAATAGAATAGAATAGAATAGAAAATAAGGACTAGACTAGAATAGAATAGAATAGAATAGAATAGAATAGAATAGAATAGAATGGAATGGAATGGAATAGAATAGAATTATGGGATGGAATAGAATAGAATAGAATAGAATAGAATAGAATAGAATAGAATAGAATAGAATAGAATAGAATAGAATAGAATAGAAAATAAGGACTAGACTAGACTAGAATAGAATAGAATAGAATAGAATAGAATGGAATGGAATGGAATAGAATAGAATTATGGGATGGAATAGAATAGAATAGAATAGAATAGAATAGAATAGAATAGAATAGAATAGAATAGAATAGAATAGAATAGAATAGAATAGAAAATAAGGACTAGACTAGACTAGGCTAGACTAGACTAGACTAGAATAGAATAGAATGGAATGGAATGGAATAGAATAGAATTATGGGATGGAATAGAATAGAGAAGAATAGAATAGAATAGAATAGAATAGAATAGAATAGAATAGAATAGAATAGAATAGAATAGAATAGAATTATGGGATGGAATAGAATAGAATAGAATAGAATAGAATAGAAAATAAGGACTAGACTAGAATAGAATAGAATAGAATAGAATGGAATGGAATGGAATGGAATAGAATTATGGGATGGAATAGAATAGAATAGAATAGAATAGAATAGAATAGAATAGAATAGAATAGAATAGAATAGAATAGAATAGAATAGAATAGAATAGAAAATAAGGACTAGACTAGACTAGACTAGGCTAGACTAGACTAGAATAGAATAGAATAGAATAGAATGGAATGGAATGGAATAGAATAGAATTATGGGATGGAATAGAATAGAATAGAATAGAATAGAATAGAATAGAATAGAATAGAATAGAATAGAATAGAATAGAATAGAATTATGGGATGGAATAGAATAGAATAGAATAGAATAGAATAGAATAGAATAGAATAGAATAGAATAGAATAGAATAGAATAGAATAGAATAGAAAATAAGGACTAGACTAGACTAGAATAGAATAGAATAGAATGGAATGGAATGGAATAGAATAGAATTATGGAATGGAATAGAATAGAATAGAATAGAATAGAATAGAATAGAATAGAATAGAATAGAATAGAATAGAATAGAATAGAATAGAATAGAATAGAATAGAATAGAATAGAATAGAATAGAAAATAAGGACTAGACTAGACTAGACTAGGCTAGACTAGACTAGACTAGACTAGACTAGAATAGAATGGAATGGAATGGAATAGAATAGAATTATGGGATGGAATAGAATAGAGAAGAATAGAATAGAATAGAAGAATAGAATAGAATAGAATAGAATAGAATAGAATAGAATAGAATAGAATAGAATAGAATAGAATAGAATAGAATAGAATTATGGGATGGAATAGAATAGAATAGAATAGAATAGAATAGAATAGAATAGAATAGAATAGAATAGAATAGAATAGAATTATGGGATGGAATAGAATAGAATAGAATAGAATAGAATAGAATAGAATAGAATAGAATAGAATAGAATAGAATAGAATAGAATTATGGGATGGAATAGAATAGAATAGAATAGAATAGAATAGAATAGAATAGAATAGAATAGAATAGAATTATGGGATGGAATAGAATAGAATAGAATAGAATAGAATAGAATAGAATAGAATAGAATAGAATAGAATAGAATAGAATAGAATAGAAAATAAGGACTAGACTAGACTAGGCTAGACTAGACTAGACTAGAATAGAATAGAATGGAATGGAATGGAATAGAATAGAATTATGGGATGGAATAGAATAGAGAAGAATAGAATAGAATAGAATAGAATAGAATAGAATAGAATAGAATAGAATAGAATAGAATAGAATAGAATTATGGGATGGAATAGAATAGAATAGAATAGAATAGAATAGAATAGAATAGAATAGAATAGAATAGAATAGAATAGAATAGAATAGAAAATAAGGACTAGACTAGAATAGAATAGAATAGAATGGAATGGAATGGAATGGAATGGAATAGAATTATGGGATGGAATAGAATAGAATAGAATAGAATAGAATAGAATAGAATAGAATAGAATAGAATAGAATAGAATAGAATAGAATAGAATAGAAAATAAGGACTAGACTAGACTAGACTAGGCTAGACTAGACTAGAATAGAATAGAATAGAATAGAATGGAATGGAATGGAATGGAATAGAATAGAATTATGGGATGGAATAGAATAGAATAGAATAGAATAGAATAGAATAGAATAGAATAGAATAGAATAGAATAGAATAGAATAGAATAGAATTATGGGATGGAATAGAATAGAATAGAATAGAATAGAATAGAATAGAATAGAATAGAATAGAATAGAATAGAATAGAAAATAAGGACTAGACTAGACTAGAATAGAATAGAATAGAATGGAATGGAATGGAATAGAATAGAATTATGGAATGGAATAGAATAGAATAGAATAGAATAGAATAGAATAGAATAGAATAGAATAGAATAGAATAGAATAGAATAGAAAATAAGGACTAGACTAGACTAGGCTAGGCTAGACTAGACTAGACTAGACTAGACTAGACTAGAATAGAATGGAATGGAATGGAATAGAATAGAATTATGGGATGGAATAGAATAGAGAAGAATAGAATAGAATAGAATAGAATAGAATAGAATAGAATAGAATAGAATAGAATAGAATAGAATAGAATAGAATAGAATTATGGGATGGAATAGAATAGAATAGAATAGAATAGAATAGAATAGAATAGAATAGAATAGAATAGAATAGAATAGAATAGAATAGAATTATGGGATGGAATAGAATAGAATAGAATAGAATAGAATAGAATAGAATAGAATAGAATAGAATAGAATAGAATAGAATAGAATAGAATAGAATAGAATAGAATTATGGGATGGAATAGAATAGAATAGAATAGAATAGAATAGAATAGAATAGAATAGAATAGAATAGAATAGAATAGAATAGAATAGAATAGAATAGAATAGAATTATGGGATGGAATAGAATAGAATAGAATAGAATAGAATAGAATAGAATAGAATAGAATAGAATAGAATAGAATAGAATGGAATAGAATAGAATAGAATAGAATAGAATAGAATAGAGCTGGAAGGGACCTTGGAGGTCTTCTAGTCCAGCCCCCTGCTCAAGCAGGAGACTCTATACCATTTCAGACAAATGGTTGTCCAGTCTCTTCTTGAAGACCTCCAGTGATGGAGCACCCACAACCTCCGGTGGCAAGGAGTTCCACTGGTTGATTGTCCTCACTGTTAGGAAGTTTCTCCTTAATTCCAGGTTGCTTCTCTCTTTGGCCAGATTCCAACCCTTGTTTCTCGTCCTGCCTTTCAGATGCTTTGGGGAACTTTGTCGGTGATGTTGGTTCTCAACAAGCCAGGAAACATCATCAGCGAACCTTCAGCTGAAGAACTGTTGTTTCAGTTCTCTTCGGCTTTTATAGGTCTTGTGTGGTCAGTTGGTCAGTGACCAGCTGGCCGCAGGCCCTGTGAGGGTCATCTGGTGGTGAGGCCCCTCTGGTCATGTGAGTCGGCTGGGGGTCAGGGACTCCGCTGATGGATCTGGCTTCTGACACACTTGTAGGCTGGTTGCAGATCGATATGTTTGTTGATTGACTTTCAGGCTTTGACAAAGCAATAATTTTTGTTTGGTCCCAGTCAGACTGGTGTTCTTTAGTGTCGATGTGTGTCAGGATCAAGGATTTAAGGAAGAACCGCCCTGTAGTCATGTCTAATGATTGGGCTTTACAAACCACCAACGTGGGAGGATCTGAATTTTTTTCTAAATTTTGGGCGGGGTTCGATCTGTCATTTCCGATATTGGTAATCCTCAACTTATGATTGAAAATCCTGACCCCGCCCTCCCCAAGGAGTGACTATTCTTCAAAGGGGCTCCTGGAGTGTGGGGCCAGCCCTTCTCCTGGCCCTCACCCACTTGGGGAACGGGGGGGGGGGGTTGCAGCTGCAACAGTCAAATTAACGGAGGAAAACAACCTCAGCCTTCTCCGACCGATTTTGCCATTTACCAGGTCCTACTTTCCTGTCTCGGTGGGATTCCTGACCTCCGAGCATCAGATGATGGGACAGCGAGCAAAAACGACGGAAAGGCTGGGAAGAGCTGCAGAAAACCTAATTATATCACCCGTGATTAACTAAGTGGGGGGGGGAGGGTGGTGCTCAGCAGTGAGATGCGGAGAATGGAGAGCAGACCAAGGAGAGGGAGGAGGAGGAGGAGGAGGAGGAGGAGAAAAAAGGAGGAAGGGAAGGAGGAGGAGGAGGAGGAAGAGGAGGAAGAGGAAAAAAGAAGGGGGAGGGGGAGGAGGAGGAGGAGGAGGAGGAAGAGGAAAAAAGAGAGAAGGGGAAGGAGGAGGAGGATTGTGAGGTCCTTGGTTCTCTCTGAGTTTGACTCTATTTTTTTGCAGATGTTTCATGACCCCACTAGGGAACTTCATCAATGCTGAAATGGAGGGGGGGGGGCTCTGTGGAGTGGAATGGAGGAGGAAGAGGAGGAGGAGGAGGGGGGGGAAATGCCAGGGCCTCAGAGGAGGAAAGGAAGCCATCAAACAAGGCAGGAGGATGGCTGCTGAGTCCAGCAAAAAGAGGGGTGCAGCTCTTGGGGAGCGAGGAAGGAAAACCACCCAGGCCATGCCCAGAGAGGCCGGCATCCGTTTGGGGGTCCTCACTTGCTCTGCATGCAGCATCTGAGTGGCTTGGGGGGTCATTCCAAAGCAGAGTTTGCTTCAGCTCTTGGTTAGAGCAGTTTTTGCCCTCCTGGCCCGTGAAGATGGGTGGACTTCAGCTCCCAGAATTCCCCAGCCAGCTTGGCTGGCTGGGGGATTCTGGGAGTTGAAGTCCACCCATCTTCAACTTCTCAAGGCTGAGACACCTGATCTGAAGCAGCCGAACCCGCAGAGTTCTTTGTGCCACCTGAAAGGTTAAAGAAATGACACTGGTTGCATTTTTTGTGCTTCAGGGTGGGGCTATCCGGGATGTATGGAAGGCTGACCACTTTTGGGGGCCGAAAGCATGTGCTTCTGGGGGGGGGCATGAACTTTGAGGACCCTCTCCTGGTTCTGAGAAAATAAAATAAAAATAAAATAAAACCAGGCTGATGAGATCCTTTCCCGGATGGGAGACTCATAAAAATGATCCATCTTTCATCTTGATGGAGCCAGACAGGCTTAGCCAGTAATGTACAGACCGGACTAAAAGTCTGAAAATTTATTTCTCAGGACCCACCTGGCTGAATCGGCTTTTTTCTGAGGCTCACCTGGAAAAGGTACTTCCCTGGACAGGGGTGATGGGCACCAGAATGCAGGACAAGAGGGAAACCCATCAAGGAGAGAAGCAACCGGGAATTAGGGAGGAATTCCCTGACGGTGGGAAAAATTAACTAGTGGAACGGGTTGCCTTCAGAGGTTGTGGACGCTCCATCACTGGAGGCTTTTGAGAAGAGACTGGACAGCCATTTAACTGGGATGACATAAGTTCTCCTGCCTTGAGCAGGGGATGGACTAGAAGACCTCCACGATCCCTTCCAACTCTGTTATTCTATTCTACTCTTCTATACTCTACTCTACTCTACTCTATTCCATATTCCATATTCCATATTCCATATTCCATATTCCATATTCTATTCTTCATTCTATATCCTATCCTGTCCTGTCCTATCCTATCCTATCCTATCCTATCCTATCCTATCCTATCCTATCCTATCCTATCCTATCCTATCCTATCCTATCCTATCCTATCCTATCGTTCCACTCAAGGAGAGAAGCAACCTGGAACTAAGGAGAAATTTCCTAACAGTGAGGACAATTAATCAGTGGGAGAGAAGTTGCCTCCAGAAGTTGTGGGTGCTCCATCACTGGAGGTTTTAAAGAAGAGACTGGACAACCACTTGTCTGGAATGGTATAGGGTCTCCTGCCTGAGCAGGGGGCTGGACTAGAAGACCTCCAAGGTCCCTTCCAGCTCTGTTATTCTGTTATTCTGGTTAGGCATCCTAAGAGGAGAGCTGTCTTAGTCAATGGGGTCCAAAGATCAGAAGGAGTCAAGAAATTCTTCCAGGCCAGTGTTTTGCCATCTCAGCAGCTTGAGGTCGGGTGGGCTTCAACTCCCAGAATAGGGAGCTGAAGTCTGCCCATCTTCCAGAGGCCAAGTTTGAAAGACCCTTGTCTGAAAGACATCCCGCCCTCTTGGTCCAGTGCAAAAGGACCGTCCAGCGCCTTCAGAAATGGTGGAGCGACAAACAGGGGAATATCAATCATAACTATCAATCAGATGGGTTCATTTGATTTCGGACATCTGTTTGCAGGTTTACATTGTCTTCCTCCAGCGATGGGGCCTCTCCGCGGGGGATGCCCGTGCTGGCTTTGGACCAATAGGGGCACTGCCTGTTAAATATGGGGGGGGGGCAGACCCACCTGGCTGAGACCGGGACTAAAGACCCTAACCCTTTCAGACTTGCAAGAGGGACGCCAGCCTTGCAAGTGACCTGGCCGGAATCAGGACCAAAATGGGCTCTTTCTACTTTATCGTAAGGCTGCTTTAACAGAATCTTGCCAGTCTGAAAGTGTAACTCTTTCACTGTCTCCCATGAAGGAAGCCCTCAAGTTACAACGGCTCGTTTAGTGACCGTTCAAAGCTACAACAGCATTGAAAAATAAAACAGCCCCTTTTCACGCTTACGGCTGCTGCGGCATCCCCGTGGTCACGTGATCAGAATTTAGACACTTGGCAACTGACTCGTATTTATGACGGTCGCAAGTGTCCCGGGGTGGGGGTGGGGTCACGTGATCAGGTTTCTCGGCCTTCCGACAGGGCAAAGCCAGCGGGGGAAGGCAAATCCACTTAACAACCATATTGCTAATTTAGGAACTGCAGCGGTTCACTTAATGACTGTGACTTGTAAAACGGGGCAAAGAAAAGTAAAATGGGGCAAAACTCAATAAATATGTCTCGCTTAGCAACAGAAATATTGGGCTTAGTATGTGGTTGTAAGTTGAGGACCACCTGTACAGGCTGGGGTGGGGGTCCCTCCTAAGTCTCCTTTCACCCCGTTATTTATTTATAAAAAATATTATAATTATCTTACCCTAAGGTACTTCTGGGAGGCTTAGAGTTATTTATATATATGTATATGTATATGTAAGGGACGCGGTGGCTCAGTGGGTTAGGACGCTGAGCTTGTCGATCGGAAGGTCGGCAGTTTGGCGGGTCGAATCCCGAGTGCCGCATAACAGAGTGAGCGCCTGTTACTCGTCCCAGCTTCTGCCAACCTAGCAGTTCGAAAGCACGTAAAAATGCAAGTAGAAAAATAGGGACCACTCCGGTGGGAAGGTAACAGCGTTCCGTGCGCCTTTGGCGTCTAGTCATGCCGGCCACATGACCACGGAGACGTCCTCGGACAAGCGCTGGCTCTTCGGCTTTGAAACGGAGATGAGCACCGGCCCCTAGAGTCGGAAACGACTAGCACACATGTGCGGGGGAACCTTTACCTTTACCTATATGTATATGTATATGTATATGTATATGTATATGTATATGTATATGTAATAATAATAATAATAATAATAATATATAAAGTTGGAAGGGACCTTGGAGGTCATCTAGTCCAACCCCCTGCTCAGGCAGGAAACCCTATACCATTTCAGACAAGTGGCTGTCCAGTCTCTTCTTAAAAACCTCTAGTGTTGGAGCATTCACCACCTCTGGAGGCAGGTTGTTCCACTGATTAATTGTCCTGACTGTCAGGAAGTTTCTCCTTAGTTCCAGGTTGCTTCTTCTCTCCTTGATGAGTTTCCATCTGTTCCTTCTTGTCTGGCTTTCTGGTGCTTTGGAGAATAGCTTGACTTCCTCTTCTTTGGGGCAGCCCGTGAGATACTGGAAGACGGCTATCATGTCACCCCTCACCCTTCTCTTTGTTAAACTACACATACCCAATTCCAGCAACCGTTCCCTATATGTTTTAGCCTCCAGCCCCCTAATCATCTTTGTTGCTCTTCTCTGTACCCTTTCTAGAGTCTCAACATCTTTTTTACATCGTGGTGACCAAAACTGGATGCAGCATTCCAGGTGTGGCCTTACCAAGGCCTTGTAAAGTGGTATTAGTACTTCACTTGATCTTGATTCTATCCCTGCATGTGTATTCTATATACACATACATACATACATACACATGTATGTCCCAAAGGTGCTTTTTTCAAGAGGCAACGGGGCTTTCTAAGTTTTCCTTTGAAGATGTTTCGCGTCTCACGCAAGAAGCTTCTTCCGCCAGTCTGAACTGAAGAAGCTTCTTGCGTGAGAAGCGAAACGTCTTCGAAGGAAAAACAAGAAAGTCCGTTTGCCTCCTGAAAAAGAAGCCCCTTTGGGACAAGGGAAAATGGGGTGGCTTTGGTCATCGGCGAGACAGGGGACTTGACCTGAGACAGCCCCTCGTTGTCTCCAGAAGGGATGGAGATGGACCTCTTAGCCAGAGGGTCTCCATGGAAGCAGGGGAGGGTCCAGCTCCGTAGGAAGAGGGAGGCAGCCGGGGGGGGGGCAGCAGTACCTGGTTGGTGTCCCAATTCTCCTTCTCCGTCCAGTCCTTATGGGTGCGCACGTACCACCACTGGATCTCCAACGAGTAGGAAGGAGAGCTGCTGCCGCGGAAGGAGCAGGCCATCTCCACGTCCTCACCAGCCCTGGCGGTCATGTCATGAGGAGTCTCGGTGAAAAAGGCTGCAAAGGGAAAGCAAGATGGCTTAGGGGGCAATCGGAGGTGGGAGACTCGACCAATCAATCAGAATAGAGCCGGAAGGGACCTTGGAGGTCTTCTAGTCCAGCCCCCTGCTCAAGCAGGATACCTTATACCTTTTCAGACAATTGACTGTCTAGTCTCTTCTTAAAAGCCTCCAGTGATGAAGCACCCACAGCTTCTGGAGGGAAGCCGTTTCCACTGGTGGTTTGTTCTCCCTGTCAGGAAGTTCCTCCTTAGTTCCAGGTTGCTTCTCTCCTTAGTTAGTTCCCATCCGTTGCTTCCTGTCCTGCCTCTGGGTGCTTTGGAGAATAGCTTGACTCCCTCTTCTTTGGGGCAGCCCCTGAGATACTGGAATGCTGCTCTCATGCCCCCCCCCTCCCAGTCCTTCTGTTCTCTAGACTGGCCAAACCTAAATCCTGCAACCGTTCCTCATATGTTTTTGTCTCCAGGCCTTTAATCATCTTAGTTGCTCTTCTTTGTGCTTTTTCCAAAAGCCTCAACCTCTTTTTTGTAACTTGGTGACCGTAAGTGGATGCAGGATTCCAGGTATGGCCTTACTAAGGCTTTATGAAGCGACAGATTAACCCACCAGCTAAGATTGAAGGATGGGTCAAGCCCCAGCCCCCCCCCCGTCCTTGTCCCCCTGCAATCATAAGCTGGTAGTAAGGCCTGGGGGGGGGGTTTTCCCGTTGGGGTCTTTCCCACTCTCCCCTTTTCCATTCCTCAAACTATAAAACTAACCAAGAGCTGCCAATCACTTCCCAGTCCTTCAGCTAATTAGCCATCTTCTTTCGAATGATTAATCAATTAGCCAATTAAAATAAATACTACAGTAGCTCAGTGAAGGTGTTATCTGGAGAATATGCAATTAAGACGGCAATTGCTCTTGACTAAACAACACAGACAAGCCAGCATTGTCGGGGTAATCATTTGGCCCGGCTGGGATTGTCAAGAAATTGGTCCCGTGATCCCATCAGCGTGCCTGGCTCGGCCGGCCGGCAAACGGCCTCAGCTTTGGCCCAAACAGGCTGAAGAACAGACTAGGAAGAAACGGAATAAAAATGGCTTTGCCACCACAACGCCTGAAGACAACTCATTTTCGCACAAAGAGTGTAAGAGAAAAGCAGGCAGAGACAGGAGGTGGTGGAGTTAAACAAGTCATTAGCCCGGAATCCTTACATTCCCACAAAGGGTCTAATTCCAACTCCTCTGGAATTTTGCTGTCTCTTATTTAGCGCCAATCGTTGCTGACCGTTAGTCAAATAGATTCTTGTTTATAGGCGCGAGCAATAAATCAGCTTAACTAGGAAGTCAATGCATGGCCCAGTTTTCTTGTCTGACCCTGAGTTACTGGCGCTGCATTCTCACAACCAGCTCAGCTTTGTTAATGCTCGTTTGTCGCGACGCTGGAGTGGTGCAAACTCTGGTTAGTTTTGGAGAGGGTCATTGGCTTGGCTCCAGGAAGCCGTGCAACTGATGAACACAGGTTAAAAATGGGTTGTCTGAATGCAACCGCATAATCGGGAGAGGGGGAGGCATTTAGGAATTACCCATGTGGGAAAAGGGCAGGGTACGGGTTGCATAATTGTGGTCGCCCTCTTGCCATTTTGTCAATTTTACACACACACACATACACGCACACGTCCTCCACTTACGACCAGTTGATGAGTTACAACGGCACTGAAAAGAGTGACTTATGACCATTTTTCACATGACTGTGGCGACATCCCCAGGGCCACGTGACCAAAATTCAGACACTTGACAACTGACTCCTATTTATGATGGTCACCATGACCGCGGTCACAAGATCCCCTTTTGCGACCTTCTGACATGCAAAATCCATGGGGGGGAGGGGGGGACGGAAGCCAGATTCGCTTAACGACCGGGTTACTAACTTAACAATGGCAGTGATTCACTTAACAACAATGGCATAAAAGGTCATAAAAACGGGGCAAAATTAGATGAACTCTCTCGCTTAGCAACGGATACGTTAGAATCGGCTGTGGTCGTATTGTACGTCAAGGGCTACCTGTCTCCAGGACGGATGGATTCTGGGTCCATGAATAGATAATTTTGGCTCCTTGGAATGTTAATATGGTTTGAATGTTTTCCTTTTAATTCAATTTCCAGGGTCGTTGCTGCTCCTTGCAAACAACCGTCTGAATCATAACAGCCTCTCCAGACCTGCAAAACGTGAGGCATTTGCAGCCCTGGCAGAGTTGTGGCATTCCTCCACAGGACTTTTTGGAGGCCCACAATAGCACAATAACAGAGCTGGAAGGGACCATAGAGGTCTTCTAGTCCAACCCCCTGCTTGAGCAGGGCACTTATGCCAGGGCTGTCCAACCTCGGATCTTAGAACTGAGGAATTCTGGGAACTGAAGTCCACAAGTCTTAAAGTCCACAGGGTTGGGCATCCTTACGCATTCCAGGCAAGTGGCTGTCCGAGCTGTCCTTAAAAGCCTCCAAGGATGGAGCCCCCCCCCCCCGATTCGTTGTCCTCCCCATTAGGGAATTTCTCCTCAGTTCTAGGTCGCTTCTCTCCTTGACAAATTTCCATCTGTTGTTTCTTTCCCTGCCCTCGGGTGCCTTGGAGAATGGAGCAGAACAGAAAAACAAAGTCGGAAGGGACCTTAGAGGTCTTCTAGTCCGACCCCCTGCTCAAGATTGAGACCCTATGGCATTTCAGACAAGTGGATGTCCAGTGTCTTCTTAAAAGGACCCACAACTTCTGGAGGTAAGCCATCCCACTGATTGATCGATTGATCGATCAATCAATCAATCAATCAATAGAATACCAGAGTTGGAAGAGACCTTGGAGGTCTTCTAGTCCAACCCCCTGCCCAAAGGAGGAGACCCTATACCAGGGGTGGGCAACCTGGGCTCTTTTATGACTCATGGACTTCAACTCCCAGAATTCCTGAGCCAGCATGGGGGAACTATGGCCCCTTCATGACTTGCGGACTTCAACTCCCAGAATTCCTGAGCCAGCATGGAGGAACTATGGCCCCCTCATGACTGGTGGACTTCAACTCCCAGAATTCCTGAGCCAGCATGGGGAACTATGGCCCCTTCATGACTTGCGGACTTCAACTCCCAGAATTCCTGAGCCAGCATGGAGGAACTATGGCCCCTTCATGACTTGTGGACTTCAACTCCCAGAATTCCTGAGCCAGCATGGGGGAACTATGGCCCCTTCATGACTTGTGGACTTCAACTCCCAGAATTCCTGAGCCAGCATGGGGGAACTATGGCCCCTTCATGACTTGCGGACTTCAACTCCCAGAATACCTGAGTCAGCATGGGGGAACTATGGCCCCCTCATGACTGGTGGACTTCAACTCCCAGAATTCCTGAGCCAGCATGGGGGAACAATGGCCCTTTCATGACTTATGGACTTCAACTCCCAGAATTCCTGAGCCAGCATGGCTCAGCTTGGAAACTCCCTTTCCCCTCAGCATGGCTGGCTCAGGAATTCTGGGAGTTGAAGTCCATGAGTCCTAAAAGAATCAAGGTTGCCTACCCCTGGCCTTGGGGCTGGGGCTGATTTCTGGGGGCTTGTTTCATCTTTTTTTTAAAGATCTTTAATGTGCTGACTCAGGAATTCTGGGAGTTGAAGTCCACGAGTCCTAAAAGAGTCAAGGGTCCCTACCCCTGCCCTAGACCATTTCAGACCAATGGCCGTCCAGTATCTTCTTGAAAACCTCCAGTGATGGAGCACCACAATCTCTGGAGGGAAGCTGTTCCACCGATTAATTGTTCTCACTGTCAGGAAATTTCTCCTTAATTCTAGGTTGGTTCTCTAGGTGGGAGCAGACTTAAGAACCACGAGGAAGCCAGGTGCATCTTTTCCACAACCCAGCCGAGTGCCACCAGCTTTATCCAAGCATCCCGTCTCCTTGGTGACCCACATCCGTCATCCTGGGGGTGGTGGGTGGGGGAGGCAGGGGTACCCCTGGCTGGACCCAGGAGTTGCAGTCTCTCCTGAGTCTTGATCAGTCCAAGGAGCGAATTAGCATCAAGCTTGACAGAAAAGCTAATACCCTTAATATGTCTTTGTCCCCTGGAGCCGGAGAAATCTCAGAGAGTTATCGCTTTCCTTTAATCCATCTTAACAGGGCGCAGTGGAAAATACGGCGCGAGGGGCTTAATGAGGCCGTCCCCGTCTCCTGGCTGGTTTTACAAGATAATTTGTCTCTGTGTAGTCCTCATGGTTGGCTGGAAATCCACCTAACCCCCTGACTGATGGGGAGCTAGACGCACGCAGCTCTGCCAGGGTCTGGGGCTGCAGGAGCAGAACAGAATAACAGAGTTGGAAGGGACCTTGGAGGTCATCTAGTCCAGCCCCCGGCTCAGGCAGGGAACCCTAGACCATTTCAGACAAATGGTTGTCCAATTTCATCTTAAAAACCTCCACTGTTGGAGCATTCACAACTTCTGGTGGCAGGTTGTTCCACTGGTTAATTGTTCTCACAGTCAGGAAATTCCTCCTTAGTTCCAGGTTGCTTCTCTCCTTGGTTAGTTTCCACCCGTTGCTTCTCGTCCTGCCTTCAGGGGCTTTGGAGAATAAGGTTGACACCCCCCCCCCTTCTTCTCTGTGGCAGCACCCCCTCAAATACTGGAATCCTGCTATCATCCCATCCCTAGTCCTTCTTTTCTCTAGACTGGCCAAACCCAGTTCCTACATCTGTTCTTGATATGTTTTGGTCTCCAGGCCTTTAATTATTTTAGTTTCTCTTGGCACTTTTCCCAAAGCCTCAAAGTCTTTTTTGTAATGTGGTGACCAAAACTGGAAGTAGGATTCCAGGTGTGACCTTACTAAGGCTTTATAGAGCAGTAGTAAGACTTCTCCTGGTTTTGATTCTATGCCTCTGTTTATACAACCTGAGATGGTATAGGGTCTCCTGCTTGAGCGGAGGGCTGGACCGGAAGACCTCCAAGTTCCCTTCCAACTCTTCTCTTCTCTTCTCTTCTCTTCTCTTCTCTTCTCTTCTCTTCTCTTCTCTTCTCTTCTCTTCTCTTCTCTTCTCTTCTCTTCTCTTCTCTTCTCGTCCCTTCCCTTCCCTTCCCTTCCATATTTTCTATTCTATTCTATTCTATTCTATTCTATTCTATTCTATTCTATTCTATTCTATTCTATTCTATTCTATTCTATTCTATTCTATTCTATTCTATTCTATTCTATTCCATATTTTCTATTCTATTCTATTCTATTCTATTCTATTCTATTCTATTCTATTCTATTCCTTATTTCTAATTCTATTCTATTCTATTCTATATTTTCTATTCTATTCTATTCTTTTCTTATTTCTTATTTCTTATTTCTTATTTCTTATTTCTTATTCTATTCTATTCTATTCCATTCCATTCCATTCCATTCCATTCCATTCCATTCCATTCCATTCCATTCCATTCCATTCCATTCTATTCTATTCTATTCTATTCTATTCTATTCTATTCTATTCTATTCTATTCTATTCTATTCTATTCTATTCCAGCCATCAGGACTGTATTAGCTTTTTTGGCTTCTGTAAATATACATCTCTCCCCTCTTGCCTTTGCAGCTGAAGAAACTAGAGAGAGTCCCCCATTCCTGCTGTGGGGTCAGCTGCCTCTTCTCTGATCAGTGTGCCTGGCTGAGGAATTCTGGGAGTTGAAGTCCACAAGTCATAAAAAGGGCAAGTT